>NW_026782252.1:0-613724 GCF_031769215.1 Ylistrum balloti | reverse complement strand
GTATCTAGGGGGTATGATGAGATATAAAGGGGGGATCAATATATGATAGCCATCAGAATAGTATCTAGGGGGTATGATGAGATATAAAGGGGGGATCAATATATGATAGCCATCAGAATGGTATCTAGGGGGTATGATGAGATATAAAGGGGGGATCAATATATGATAGCCATCAGAATGGTATCTAGGGGGTATGATGAGATATAAAGGGGGATCAATATATGATAGCCATCAGAATAGTATCTAGGGGGTATGATGAGATATAAAGGGGGATCAATATATGATAGCCATCAGAATAGTATCTAGGGGGTATGATGAGATATAAAGGGGGATCAATATATGATAGCCATCAGAATGGTATCTAGGGGGTATGATGAGATATAAAGATATGATAGCCATCAGAATGGTATCTAGGGGGTATGATGAGATATGAAGGGGGATCAATATATGATAGCCATCAGAATAGTATCTAGGGGTATGATGAGATATAAAGGGGGATCAATATATGATAGCCATCAGAATAGTATCTAGGGGGTATGATGAGATATAAAGGGGGATCAATATATGATAGCCATCAGAATAGTATCTAGATATAAAGGGGTATGATGATGAGATATAAAGGGGGGATCAATATATGATAGCCATCAGAATAGTATCTAGGGGGTATGATGAGATATAAAGGGGGATCAATATATGATAGCCATCAGAATGTATCTAGGGGGTATGATGAGATATAATCAATATATGATAGCCATCAGAATGGTATCTAGGGGGTATGATGAGATATAAAGGAGGGATCAATATATGATAGCCATCAGAATAGTATCTAGGGGGTATGATGAGATATAAAGGGGGAATCAATATATGATAGCCATCAGAATAGTATCTAGGGGATTTGATGAGACATAAAGGGGGGATCAATATATGATAGCCATCAGAATGGTATCTAGGGGGTATGATGAGATATAAAGGGGGATCAATATATGATAGCCATCAGAATAGTATCTAGGGGGTATGATGAGATATAAAGGGGGATCAATATATGATAGCCATCAGAATGGTATCTAGGGGGTATGATGAGATATAAAGGGGGGATCAATATATGATAGCCATCAGAATAGTATCTAGGGGGTATGATGAGATATAAAGGGGGGATCAATATATGATAGCCATCAGAATAGTATCTAGGGGGTATGATGAGATATAAAGTGGGGATCAATATATGATAGCCATCAGAATGGTATCTAGGGGGTATGATGAGATATAAAGGTGGGATCAATATATGACAGCCATCAGAATAGTATCTAGGGGGTATGATGAGATATAAAGGGGGGATCAATATATGATAGCCATCAGAATAGTATCTAGGGGGTATGATGAGATATAAAGGGGGGATCAATATATGATAGCCATCAGAATAGTATCTAGGGGGTATGATGAGATATAAAGGGGGGATCAATATATGATAGCCATCAGAATAGTATCTAGGGGGTATGATGAGATATAAAGGGGGATCAATATATGATAGCCATCAGAATAGTATCTAGGGGGTATGATGAGATATAACGGGGGATCAATCTATGATAGCCATCAGAATGGTATCTAGGGGGTATGATGAGATATAAAGGGGGGATCAATATATGATAGCCATCAGAATAGTATCTAGGGGGTATGATGAGATATAAAGGGGGATCAATATATGATAGCCATCAGAATAGTATCTAGGGGGTATGATGAGATATAAAGGGGGATCAATATATGATAGCCATCAGAATAGTATCTAGGGGGTATGATGAGATATAAAGGGGGGATCAATATATGATAGCCATCAGAATAGTATCTAGGGGGTATGATGAGATATAAAGGGGGGATCAATATATGATAGCCATCAGAATAGTATCTAGGGGGTATGATGAGATATAAAGGGGGGATCAATATATGATAGCCATCAGAATAGTATCTAGGGGGTATGATGAGATATAAAGGGGGGATCAATATATGATAGCCATCAGAATAGTATCTAGGGGGTATGATGAGATATAAAGGGGGGATCAATATATGATAGCCATCAGAATAGTATCTAGGGGGTATGATGAGATATAAAGGGGGATCAATATATGATAGCCATCAGAATAGTATCTAGGGGGTATGATGAGATATAAAGGGGGGATCAATATATGATAGCCATCAGAATAGTATCTAGGGGGTATGATGAGATATAAAGGGGGATAGCCATCAGATATATGATAGCCCATCAGAATAGTATCTAGGGGGTATGATGAGATATAAAGGGGGGATCAATATATGATAGCCATCAGAATAGTATCTAGGGGGTATGATGAGATATAAAGGGGGATCAATATATGATAGCCATCAGAATGGTATCTAGGGGGTATGATGAGATATAAAGGGGGATCAATATATGATAGCCATCAGAATGGTATCTAGGGGGTATGATGAGATATAAAGGGGGATCAATATATGATAGCCATCAGAATGGTATCTAGGGGGTATGATGAGATATAAAGGGGGGATCAATATATGATAGCCATCAGAATAGTATCTAGGGGGTATGATGAGATATAAAGGGGGGATCAATATATGATAGCCATCAGAATAGTATCTAGGGGGTATGATGAGATATAAAGGGGGATCAATATATGATAGCCATCAGAATGGTATCTAGGGGGTATGATGAGATATAAAGGGGGGATCAATATATGATAGCCATCAGAATAGTATCTAGGGGGTATGATGAGATATAAAGGGGGGATCAATATATGATAGCCATCAGAATAGTATCTAGGGGGTATGATGAGATATAAAGGGGGGATCAAAATAAAATTTAATCCCTAATGATCCAACACACATACATGTATAGCATGCATTGTTTTTTTTTTCAATTAGATAACTGTTAAGCAATTTATTTGCAAGTTTTAATATTCATGCAAATATGAATATATTAATTTTAAAATGGAAAATGTACATTAAACACAGCTTTTAAGTAAAATGATGACCTCAATCAATCTATAACAGAATTTATCCACAGGTAACTGTATGTCATCTCGAGTGCATAACGTAGCTTTGCAGTTTTTCTCGGTACACTTCCATGATATCCATGTGTCCCTCTTGTTGTTATGGCGATATATAAAGCCATTCCATACAAGATGTCTACCACCCCTGTTAGTCTCTAAAAAGTCTACATGTAGCATAACTCCTGCCATGTTGATTGTGAAACTGATACTTTAGCATACTGTCAAAGGTCTCTTATAGATAACATGTAAGCTGAGATGAGGAGTTATTCCAAGATGAATCTCTGTAAGTCTAGTGTTATTCCAAGCTGTTACTGCTAGGGTGAACAGGATTCTTATACGTAAGCTGAGATGAGGAGTTAGTCCATGCTGTTACTTCTAGGGTGAACAGATCATTCAGTCTGTAAAAATCTACTATGAATATTTTTGTATGCATATATCCCCAAGAAAAAATATCTAAAACTATAAGTAAAAATATAAGTTGCTTATAAACATACATTTCAATGAAACACTAGGTTTTTAAAATAAGATTTGTTCCTTCTTTGAATTATCAAAAAAAAAGAGAAATAAAACCAATATTAATTTAAATATATTCAATTGATTTAGTATTAAAATGTACAAGTTCCAATACAAAATGTAGTTATTTTTATTTCTTTCAATGTGAAAAATGTACATGTTCCAATACAAAATGTAGTTATTTTTATTTCTTTCAATGTGAAAAATGTACATGTTCCAATACAAAATGTAGTTATTTTTATTTCTTCATATATATTTTATATATTATATATATCTTAAATCTATGAGGCCTTTGGTCAATCATGATTAAGAAACAACAACTGCTGCAGGTAATTGGTTTGTTTATCTTTCTACACTTTCCCTGAATTCCCACTTTGCCTTAGCCCAATTCCCATTTCGCCTTAGCACATTTCCACCTGTTTTATACCAAAATATGTAACTAAATATTCTAAGAATCCCATTTACTATCACTAAAAATTCAAAACTTCAGTGGTTCCACGCAAGAATTATTCATCGTATATTGGTCACAAACTCTTTTCTCTTCAAAATTAATTTAAGTCTTAGTCCTTTGTGTAATTTGTGTACCTATTAGCAAATATCATTTGAAAAAGATCTCAAAGTATTATTTGATAGCAGTCAGTTACAGGTGGATAATGGACAATATGCTTGTGCTGTATTACTGTTGACATCCAAGATGGCTGCCTGTGGGCCACCTTGATTTCAAATCAGTCCAAAAAAGGTACAATGCACAACTAGGGACCAAGGGAAACCAATATCTATGAAATATCAGAAGGATCCATCCAGTACTTCCTCAGATATAGCAGTAACAAGATTTTACTCTCAAAATCCAAGATGGCTGCCTGTCAGCCATCTTGATTTCGGATCAGTCCAAAAAGGTATAATGCACAACTTGGAACCAAAGGGAACCTGCATATGAAATTTGAGAAAGATCCATCCAGTACTTTCCAAGAAATAGCAATAACAAACTTTTACCTTCAAAATCCAAGATGGTCACCTGTCTGCCATCTTGAATTTGAATCAGTCCAAAAAAGGTACAATGCACAACTAGGGACCAAGGGGAAACTGCATCTGAAATTTGAGAAAGATCCATCCAGTACTTTCCAAGAAATAGCAGTAACAAACTTTTACTTCCAAAATCCAAGATGGCTGCCTGTCGGCCATCTTGAATTCGAATCAGTCCAAAAAAGGTACAATGCACAACTAGGGACCAAGGGGAAACTGCATATGAAATTTGAGGAAGATCCATCGAGTACTTTCCCAGAAATAGCGGTAACAAACTTTTACTTCCAAAATCCAAGATGGCTGCCTGTCGGCCATCTTGAATTCGAATCAGTCCAAAAAAGGTACAATGCACAACTGCATATGAAATTTGAGAAAGATCCATCCAGTACTTTTCCAGAAATAGCGGTAACCAACTTTTACTTCCAAAATCCAAGATGGCCACCTGTCGGCCATCTTGAATGTGAATCAGTTCAAAAAAGGTACAATGCACAACTTGGAACCAAAGGGGACCTGCATATGAAATTTGAGAAAGATCCATCTAGTACTTTCCAAGAAATAGCAATAACAAACTTTTGCATTCAAAATCCAAGATGGCCACCTGTCTGCCATCTTGAATTCGAATCAGTCCAAAAAAGGTACAATGCACAACTAGGGACCAAGGGGAAACTGCATATGAAATTTGAGGAAGATCCATCGAGTACTTTCCCAGAAATAGCGGTAACAAACTTTTACTTCCAAAATCCAAGATGGCTGCCTGTCGGCCATCTTGAATTCGAATCAGTCCAAAAAAGGTACAATGCACAACTGCATATGAAATTTGAGAAAGATCCATCCAGTACTTTTCCAGAAATAGCGGTAACCAACTTTTACTTCCAAAATCCAAGATGGCCACCTGTCGGCCATCTTGAATGTGAATCAGTTCAAAAAAGGTACAATGCACAACTAGGGACCAAGGGGAACCTGCATATGAAATTTGAGAAAGATCCATCCAGTACTTTTCCAGAAATAGCGGTAACAAGAATTGTTTACGGACGGACGGACCACGGACCATGGACGCAGGGCGATTTGAATAACCCACCATCTATTAGATGGTGGGCTAAAAATGGAAACCTATTTTGGAATTATGAACTACATTTTGAACTGCTTTCTCCATTGACCTTGACATCACCACAATTTCGGTTATCATTTCAATTTTTTTCATTTTGACCTATAAATTAAATATAAATGTAGAAATAGGCAGTATCTGATATAGCCCTTCAGCTTGTTTCTTCCTCTTTTCTCCCTTCTTAATCCACTGCCTTTTCTCTCCTTTCTCTTCTGCCCCACCCTTTCCCATCTATCATATTTATATGTATGTTTGTATGATCGTGAGTGTGTATGTGTGAGGGAGGGTGTGTATGAGTGTGAAGGAGTGTGTGTGTACTCATTCCATAGCATGTATAGGCTGGGCCAAATTTGATAGCCATCTTTATATGCTGGTTCAGAGATTGTCAATTTTCTAGTTTGATAATTACAATGATGATGATGATATTTGAGGAGGAGGAGGATTATTGATGATGATGTTAATGATGATGATGATGTTAATGATGATGATGATGATGATGATGATGACGATAATGATTGATGTCTGTTGATAATGCATTGCGAAAGATGATGATGATGATGATGATGATGATGATGATGACGATAATGATTGATGTCTGTTGATAATGCATTGCGAAAGATGATGGATGATGATGATGATGATGATATGTTGCGTACAATTTAGATATATATTATTTATGATGATGATGATTATTAAAATGTGACTAGAGTGAAAATGATATTATGCCCTTAAATATCGTGGTGTGTCTGTGTATCGGTATGTGTGAGGGCGTGTGTGTGTACTCCAACCATGTGTGAGTGTGGCGTTGGCATGGGTGTGAGTGAAATATTTATGTTTTGAAAAATCATTGAAAAATACAAAAAATTATGAATTAAAAAAAAATAAATAAATAAAATATGTTAGTGAGTCTGGAAATGAACAAGCTACATATACTAAATTTATCAAATAATTTCGTAAATTAAAAGTGAAAAAAAACTCCACTGAATTTGAGTTATTCTACTGGCAGGAAGTAATTTTCATTTCCATAAGCTAAAACTTAGGAGGTATGTCGCCAAAACATAGTTTACAGGGTTTATTTGACCTTTATTTAACATCAGCTCAACTGATGTGGTTATTGCATCAGCAGCGTCTTGGATAGAGATCAGTTTCACAGACGGTCTTTAAACAAAGTTCAGCTCATCAATAGCGTGTATGCTCACCAATGGAATTGATGCATGCTTGACAATGATGCCTCACTGATGCAACAAATGTGCTTAAAATGCCTGGGGAATACCATTCTCACAAGCACACGTGACAGGTCAGGTAACATCAATGGCTGATTTTGGAGGCAATGCAGGCTTGGGCAGCACATTCGCATTGGTCTGGATATAGAAGTCAGATAGGCCCGCTCGACATACGGGCCAGCATTATCCTTTTGCAGCATGGCATTACATCACTGCACAAATGGAAGGGCATGAGGCTGAATTATTTCACCACAATATCTGATGCCTGCAAGTGAGCCGTCCACAACCACAAGTACTGTTCTGCCACTGAATGGAATTCCAACACGATGGTACACTTTAAAAGGACCATAGCTGCTGTTGAGATGAAACCTGGACTCAACTGTAAAAAGAACATGTGCCAAGTCCTGTCATGTGAAAGGTATGTGTCATCTACACCAGACTAAACCTGCTATATGTTGATGTTGCTGGAGAACGGCATTTGGTTGGACATCATGGATATATGCCTCGCCTCATTCAAGCAATCAATTATGTTCCTTTTGAGGACTCATTCTTCTAAGGTCTGGAATACTTCTACCTATCAAAGGAGCACTTTTGAGATACATGTATCCTGGCGATTAGACATTACACATGGAAGTCCTGACCGAGGCCAATCTATGGTGGTCCCAAACTGTTGGTACTGTCTCCAAAAGGTGTCTACAGTATTTCATGTGCACACCAAATTTTTCTACATCGCCAGTTTGATGTACACCAGCTTTGATCACACCTTCGACGCAGCATCTGTCAGTCTTATTCAACCTTGGCAAGGTGTTTTTAAGACGCTTTTCAAAATTTTGCTGATTTGGTGTGTTACAGGTATTTATATTAAACTTTTACACAGGTGCTTGCAATTGACTGCTGGCCAAAAAAGAATGGGTAAAGGAAGATGTGGGCAAGACTGACAAACTATCCGTGCAAATCACACACTGACCAGTGTAAATGACCGAGAGGCATACACAACTTACCTGTGTAAAGATTCAAGCTTTAATTAATACAACTGAGCAGTACATGAACATTTTACACATGTACAGTTTCTTTTCTCCACTAGTATATAGTTGAATGGCTATTTTATTCTAGAAACATTTACATATAAATTCACTAGTATAAATAACATTTTTCATTTGTTCAGCTTAAACCTTTCTCCAACACAGCAGGGGGATTATATAACTGAATGTAATGGCAAAATTTATGATAAAATTTATGATAAAATTAATACACATTTGAAACATGAGAGTAACATGCATAAAGGACATACAATATATAAGTGCCCTGAAAAGCTAAAATACATTCTGAACATAGCATGAGAGATCATAATTACGTCTGACAATGTTCAGTAGTCATTGGAGATGAACAAATATTACATGCCGCAGTGCATTCAAAATCTGAGTATAATTACAATTACAATTAAAGTGAAATAAGAACATAGTTAATATAAGTATTTAAGTTTCAAGTAAAACTCATTGACATTTTTCCGTCCAGTAGATCTTACATCTGTAGAAAAAGCAAGATATAGCCTTGATGGTTACCCAAGCATGACCAGGCTTAGTCATGCAGTATTGACTGTAGGCGGTAAAGGGATTTATATATATATCCTGTATATTATAAAGGTGTGTATAGATATTCATGTATATACTATTGGAAAACCAGATCACTTTAACAACAACTCTTGTAACACTATGCTAGCAAATATTGCAATCAATGTCTTAGTTCTTGGAAGAAGATCAGGAATTTTAGATACTGTCACAATTGGATTCATATCTAGTTGAAAATTCTCATTTTCCATGTTGTAAAAATCAATCTTCATATCCCAGGAACAGAATGTAAAATTCCTTTTATCAAATCAGTCATATGTATATATTTCAAAACACATATATGTACATCTGTGATTCTAAAAGGATTGTTTTTGGGGATTTCTAAACTTCTGAAACTTTTTAAAAGAAAATTGTTTATAAAATTAAGTCTTATACATCAAACAATAAGGTATGAAACTGGGCAGACTATGTGAATGGGTTCTCTTTTTTCATAGCACTGTTCTTGTCATCTTTGAATCCTCTTTAATTCCAGATTTGTAAAATTGTAAATTAAATACATGTCATATTTTATAGAAATGGATCCTTAGAGATTTATAACAGAACAACAATGTAGCGCAATATATATATACACTGTGTAAGGAATCAATGCTAAAGTTTAAAGTGTTCTTGCTGAATCAAATGAACAGGTGAATTATCGATTAAACCATCCATTTGGAAATGCCATGACATTTTGATCACATTAAGCTAACAAGGCTAAGCACACAATCAAATTTTGAGGTATAACTGGCTGCATGATATGAAATAGAGACAGCTGTATCTTTGAAATCTTTGTTTACAAATGTACATTATATATATGTAGCCTGATATCGTTTGTATCAATAAATACTCGTGTCGATGAATGTAGAAAATAATTTTGTTCGTGAATTTCTGCCAAAAATCTTCCTGGCATGCTTGCCAGAATTTCCATTGTTTTGATTTTTTTTTTTTCATCCTATATTGTCAATCATTTCAATTTGATTCTATCATTACCAAAATTTCCAAAGCTGGTGTCAATATTATCAACATTTCAGGGTTCACAAGGCATGTAGATATAATTCTTGAATGTTTCGTGTGTCATGAGCTGGCTCTGTACGTTATTTGGACAAGAGTTGGTGCATTCATATTAAGTATTTCACCGGTTCAAGTTATAATCATTCCAGTCATGACAACGGCTAAAAGTCTTCCATTTACCAGAAAACTGTTAATGAAACTCACGTGCAATGTAGGAAATCCCATACTGTCCTATTTTGACCTCTGTTACACACAAGAATGTCTGTAGCCGGTTTTCTGAAGTTATGTGTGTCACCTCAAAAACTTACCTATCTTTTATGGTCCGAGCAGAAGCAATATATATATTTTTTTTCGTTTCAACTCTACTTGCGAATTCTTCTAATACTCGTACTTTGGTCGTCAACTTGGTCCAAAAATTTAAAAAAATTATTGAATACACGGAAACATCATCGAGTGTTTCGCATATTGTGATTTTAGCTGAAGTTGAGAAAAAATAATCAAAACGTCACCCTTCTCCCCCTTCTAAAAACGAAAATACAATCAAATAATAAACAAAACTTGCTAAATAAACAGAAATATTAAGTGTCAGTAGGATCGCTACATTTGTCGGTATCAAGTACATACCCAATCATCATTTGTCGCCATGTTTGTTCTGAAAAAGGGCTGCAGGTTTTCCCTCCGGACGATGAGCTTTGATCAACCAACGACTGCTTGGAAACACTTGATTGGGACAACAGAAAACACAGCCGGGTTCAGCCGGTCACGTGAGCGGCGCAGTTTCCAATCAAGCAATCGCAATTTGTGGCATAGTTAAGTTAAGTTAAGTTAGTTAAGTTAAGTTTATTACCAGAACAGGATATACCTATCCTCTACTCTGGTCTCAAAAAACATACAATATATATACATGATATTTCATATAATAAATATAGTATGTACAAATCAAAATAATATGTCCAGCTTTTAGTTCCGTTGAATTACTATTAAGACAGTCTATATTGATATATCAGCTCTATAATTAAAAATGATATCTTGGTTTTCCCATAACTTATCAAGCCTATTTTTGAAACAGTTCGTGTTCTTGGTATATAATCATTAGTGGGTTCGGATACAAATACTTTACTGAAAAAATTGGCAAGGACATCTGCTTTCTCTTTGTCTGTTGTAACCTTTGGAGAATTTTTGTTTTCTGGTTCGCTGTATAACTCACCAATGCCAGCTTTAACTTTCGACTTTGAATTAATGTATCTCCATATAGCCTTAGGATTAGTTTTTGCTTTGGTTGCTAAAGTATGTTCAAATTCTTTCCGAAGGTTGCGAGTTCGAATTCTTACTTGGTTCCTTATCCTGTTGTAATTCTTCCGTGCTTCTGGTTCTTTACTTGTGAATGCTTTCCTTGCAAGTGAGTGTTTTTTCCTAATCAGTTCCAGCGTGGATTTATCTGCAGGGAAACTTACAGCGTTATAACTTTTGTAGGCACAAGTTTGTCCTCTATCTCTTTAATGTTCCTCTTGAATAATTCCCAGTTTTCATTTACACTGTTTGATTAATTTATTATCTCCTCCCAAGAAATATTGTTGATTTCCCTATTAATTTCTTGAAAATTTGCTTTATTGTAGCATTTCTTGACTTTTGTTCTGATGATTGTGGTGAACTTGCACTCTACAGTAAACGACAGAACACAGTGATCACTTTTTCCGAGCGGGCTTAGGTAATCAATGTTCGAAATGTTGGTATCTTCCTTAGTTAATATAAGATCTAATATATTAGGGTTATCGTTACCCCTCCATCTGGTAGGTTGATCAACATGTTGACAGAAGAAATTATCTTGTAGTTTTTGGATGAATTTGTATTCTTGACTTTCAGTGCTATTGCTATGTGTATTCCATGTGTTCCAATTAATGTTCGGGTAATTAAAGTCTCCCATTATCAACATATCAGAAAAACCTTTTCTATTTGCTTCCTCTAGTAGTAGTTGTAATTTATTGTTGTTCTCCGCTGAACCAGAGTCTGACCTATATATTAGCCCTACGAGAAGTTTCTTATTTCTATTCAGCTTAACCTCTACAAAAAGATTCTCTTGAAAGTCAGTTTCCATGACCACTTCTGACGCAGATAAAAGGTTATTGATGAATAATATCATGCCTCTTCCTATGTTGTTCCCAATATTTCTACTGAACACTTGGTACTCTAGTTCATATCAGAATATTTTTGACGTTCGTGCAGAGTTACCTCCCCGCACGGAGCTTTCCTACTTGATTTTATTTTTATGTAAGCATGGCGGGTATTACGCGCACCTCACGGAAAGAAATTGCTTACAGGGGAACTGTGGTGAGTTCTTATGCGTAAGTAATAGTTCTTTTTGTATTATATTAATATTATTTAATTGATGAAATGGTGCTTGAGCTGTAGTTTTTAGAGATCGCGTAGTATCGTTGTAGAATTTTATGGAAGCGCACTGCAACCGGTGCAAGGGAAATTTTAACCCATTTAAACATGCCAAGAGAATCATTTAGCAAAAGTAATTTTAAATGTTAATTATTAACAGGGATAATATCAATTTTATTTTTATTTATTTATATATATTTGTTTATTTTTTATTTATCGAAAAACACATGAGGAATAAATAGATTCATATATACTATCAGTCTATAACTCCCATCGTCACACACTTACAGAGTATAGTCATGCATCATTTTCACCACTAAACACACAGCATTTTGAGTTGCACACTATATCTTAACTATCATAGACACTATGTAACACAATCACTCTAAACATATATTTATAACTTGCAGCCATACTAGCACTCCAGCATTGTTACATATACAAACAACATCAGCATCTGACATCAACGTCATCATATACAATCATCATCCTCGTCACACATTAGCATCATCACATACCATCAGCATCATTATGGTCACCTATCAACATTAGCATCATCACACTTCAGCAGCATTACACATCCGCATTATCACATACCAAATCAGCATCGTCACACCTCAACATCATCATATATACCAACATCAGCAGCATCACACAGCAGCATCACACATCCTCATTATCAGCTTCTTCACACACTTTAACTTCCATGCATAAGGATGCTGCAGATTCTTAGACACAGTCAACATCATTATCTTCATCATCAAGCACACATAGACATGCTAATTTCAGTAATTTCTCCATAAACTAGTATGGACTCATAATAAGTGAGCAACTGACAGCTGTCACTATATCACTATAAGATAAATGTTCCTAGATATAATGAAATAGACAAATAAAAAACAAAACATGTGATGATTTTTTTTATAATTCTTTAAACAGCAGACAACTATTAGCTGTTAATAATAAATGTAAATCAATATCAGAAATACTGTCAGTTCTTACCATTACTTGTGAAGTGATTGATTCTAAGGTGACCGATAAGGCCCATGGGCCTCTTGTTTCTAATCTTAAATTAATTTTTCAATGTATTTTTATGCACAATATGCGTACCTCAAGTGATTTTGCTTATTATTTTAGATTTATGATCTTTACATTTATTTACTTCTTTTTTTTTTTTGATATTTATGTATTTTATACATCCGTCAAATGACAGGACATATTATGGTATTCTCGTCTTCCATCCGTCCATCTTCCGTCCGTATGTCCCTCTGTTCGTAAACATTTCAATGTCCCAGCGATTTTGGAATTTATTAAGCCTTAACAGATTTCTTTTAACTTTCATTGCAAGCTTAAGTACAATCAAAGCTAGATTGAGTTTGATTTCCATGATTTTTGATCCACAACTTTTAGAGTTACGGCCCATTAATGTCTGTAGCCTTTTCAATGTCGGTGCAATAACTTTGCAAAGTATTACGCAATTACCATTGAAACAAATGCAATATATTATATACAGCATAAATAGTGTAGGTGATAGTCAGACAAAATCACAGGCGTATTTCGTGACCTGAAACAGGCTCTTGTTTTTTTTTTTTTTTTTTTGTGACAAATTAAAATGATTGTTCAATATATGAATATTGTCAGCATTCCATTATACCTTCATAGATCCCTATTAGGATAAACTGACGGGACAGAGATTGTTTGTTACACTATCAGAATAATGTAAATCACTCATACTGGTGGAGGAATTACAGTGATTCTAGCATTAAGTTGTATGGTTGCCAATTTATTTGCAGATAAGTCAATACCATTATTACTATTGCAGCCATGGTCTTTTGATGGCGTCGTTAACTTCACCTTGTCAGAATATCCTAATGGGGCAATATTTTGTACATCATGTGAGAAAAAAAAAGCATATTTACAAAATTAATAACCAGAAGTAGCAAAATCACAGGGACTTTTCGAAATTATTTTTATTATCTTAATTATCTAGACAAGCCATTGTGGCTACATATAAATATGCAAGTGTTTCTGACTTCGTTTTAAATAAAAAAAATAGTTGTGGAGTGATGGCTTTTGATAATGGATATATGTATATCTAGTTTTGATATATGCTTTATTTGACAAGAAATGTCAATTTATTGTTGTTAATAAAGTTACTGTTTCAATTTTGTTGTCATTGGTCCGTTTTTCCTTGGCCCGGAACTATTTCTGAAGGCGTCTATTTGCATCAACACTGCATCGTCATGCCGGTAATTACGGGCTTAAAATAGATTTTCTGTTGACCAATTTCATTTGACAGATGGGATTAAATCCCTAATGCGTCATATCGAGCGTAATAGCTTATTGGATAAATATTTATAGCAACCTATATTGAACTTGGGGAAACCCGTTCGTCCGCCATGGTGTTTCACGTTGTAATAGCAGCAAGCTGCAAGATGAACTCGAGTAATTTTACGGATGTTTCCTTTGATTGCTTTTCATTATAACTACTGGAGCATGCATAAAACATCCTTGTGTCGTTGTCACGAAATGTAATAGATGTAGCAACAACCATTTGTACCTTAACTTTAATAAAAACATGCCAAATGTCGTATCTTTCTAATGGGAAGCCTGTTACGACGGAGATGTGAAAGGGGACGTAACTCTTGGCGAACGACTACTATGTTCTGATATCTTTCCGTCGACAGAAAATTCAGATACTGTCATATCCTGAAGTCTGTTCTTGGCTTTCACTTCTGTGATGCCTATAATATCCGGATTGTTATCTTTAATTCTGGAGTTAAGTTCTGTTAATTTGTTTTTTAGTTGATCAGCATTTGTATAGAAAAACTTTAATCGTTCTTGTTGGTGAAGCTTCTGTTTCAATCTGAGTTCCTTTTTATTTTGATTACTTTCCTTGCCCATGGCGGACCTCTTACTTTGTAGACATATTCCCCCGATGAGGTGTTTCCCTGTTTTGCTTTTGCTTCTTCCCATAGCACTTTCTCTTGGTCCCTTTCTGCCCTAGTAAGGTCATTGCTAATTCTATATTTTTTTAATTCCTCGTGGTCTCCAAGTGACCTCACATTTTTGAACAGTTGTTTTTTCGCTTCAAGATTAGCTAATGTTACCAGTAAGGGCCTTATTTTTATTTTATCCCCTTCCTTGGTGAATCTCCCAAGCCTGATGCATTTTAGATTGTCCTCCTCTCTAACTTTACAGTTGCCGAGGATTTTGTTTGCAGCCTCAGAATCGTGGGATATTCTTTCCTCCCTTAAATTGGTGTCCTTTTCTTCTACTCCGTATATAACTACATTGCATTCCCTTGATTTTCTCTCATTTATTTCCGTCATGATTGTTTGCACGCTACCCGGTTCCTTATTTTTACCTTGCTGTACACTTAATGGTTCCTTTGCTCTTTCTTCTGCAATGATTTTCCTTACTTTCTCCTCATCACATTTTATCTGCTGCACTCCTGGTTTCTTTTCTATTTCTTTAACAATGATTTTTTTTCACTGTCTCCTCATCACACTTGGAAGATATTTGTTGTTCCAACCGCGAGAACCTCTCTTCATATCCCTCCGTAATGCCCTTTACCATTACTTCAATCTTCTTAATTATATCGGTTTTGATGTTAATTTTTACATGTGGTTTGCAATTATTGCAAAACCACATTGAATCTGATTTTTGGAGAAAGGAATACTCCTTGTCTGATTTTCCCAAGCATTCAATGCAGAAATGCTCCATGCACCGCTCGCACTCGAGCATTTTGGCCTCCGTATCGGTGAATACGCCCTTGCACAGTAGGCAGAGCCATTGACTCTCCGCGCTTTCATCTTCACTATTATATGGTGATGTGAATTCTTGACTTTCCTGGCTTGCTACTATTCTTTCATCATCCTTTAGTCCCTTTCCTGACGTTTTAGTCTCTAATCTGGCACTGGGGGGTCGTTTTCTCTGTTTCTGAGGTTCGTTGCTAAGGCCGCCGCCGCCATTTTGTTTGGTCTTCTGTGAGGCCATCCTCTTAAAAATCGATTTGTGACGGGACTCTTTTATGTCAGTGTGTTAAAAGTTATTTGAGTTCTGCAAAACGGTATAAGAATGTTAACTTAACATTCCCAAATTCTAGTAACTCCTTGATCAGCTGAAATCTTTCGTTTTTCCCGGAGCTGATAAGTCTATTGTTATCTCCGAAAATACGAAACTAAACTCATTAGATGAATTGATGGATGATGAGGATGAAGACGTTATCAATGATATTTTGCCTGTTGTAGCACAGTAAGTGATTTCTGCAGATTTTACTTTTGTAATCATTGTCCCAGCTCTAGTTATTCAGTGTAAATTTCGTTTGTAACTTGTTTTCAGTACACTTCTCTTCTTCTCTCATTTGTAGACTGAGGGATGATCGAGCTAAATGTCGGGATTATTATGAAAAAACTGTTCCGATGTATTTACCAGACACATTCAAGAGGTTCTTCAAAATCAATAGACAAACCTTTCAGAATCTGTGTGGAATGTTAGCAGAATGTACAGAACTAAATGAAAGGCATTATTCTGGAGGCAGGGCTCCTATAGAACTTGGGAAAAAAAGTACTGATGACACTACGCTATTTGGCTTCTCAGGAAACATTGCATGGACTCAGCGATAAATTTGGGGTTACAGAGTTCAGCCTGCTGAAGTCAAAGCGGGAAGTTGTGTCAGCTATAAACAATAACTTACTAAAACACTATATAAAGTGGCCATCGCAGCAAGAACTTACAGAAATTGCGGATGAATTCAACAGCGCTGGAGCTCGTGAGGTTCCGGGAATCGTAGGAGCAATAGATGGCTCACATATGGCAATAGAGGCCCCAGTAAATAACCCTCAATCATATTATAATAGGAAAAAGTTTTTTTCTATCATCTTGCAGGCTGTTTGCGTCCATGATCTTAAATTTACTGATATTTGTGTTGGCTGGCCTGGGAGAGTGCATGATGCAAAAGTGTTTAGCCACTCAAAGTTATTCAATTTTGGATTTCAGAAATGTGAAAATGGAGCTTTTCACTTAATTGGCGATGCAGCTTACCCGCTAAAGGAATGGTTGCTGACCCCATACAGGGACACTGGCCATCTATCTCCACAGGAGAGTAACTACAATGTGTGTCTTTCTTCGAAGAGACAATGTATCGAGCGAGCCTTTGCAGCACTTAAGGGAAGATTCAGGAGACTAAAATACATCAATATGAAATCTCTGAAAGAAATCTGCGAGACAATTGCCTGCACATGTGTGTTGCACAATATTTGTATTATCGAGAAAGATGATGTTGATATTGATGAAGTTGATGATGACAATAATGCCCAAATCAATGGTGCAATCCCAGTCATACAGAATGATGCCCGAGGAAATTTGAAAAGACTTCAAATTACACGTCAGCTTCGATAGGGTGCAACATACCCGTATATATACATTGTGAATTTTCCTTGTTGTGGACATTCAAAACTCAATTTATTTTTGTTTTTCAGTTTTAGGAGCATTGCTGATTGTGATAAATATGTTGATTTATTGAGAAATATATTATTTTTCAGTATTATGTAATTTATGTTGATACAATGTAATGTACATTTGGGTGCATTAATTTACTTAATTCTGTTTATCAAATGTTAAATGTAGTCTCTACAAAAAATATTCCTTTCACAAGCAAATAAATCTGACATAAAAAAAAATTACCAAAATTTATATTCTATTTTTTTTATTAATCTTTTTGATACAATGTAACACATTTTCATGGTATGAAAATTATATATAAAACAAAAAAAAAGGAATGAGATCATGTATGAAATTTGTCTTCACTCAGACATGGATAAACTAAAATATGTTAAGGTAAATAAATACATACATTGTAACTAAAAAGTAAATAAGATGTATTATTCATCAGATTTTAAGCTGAATCTTAAAAATACACATTATCTAAGACCATGAAAATAGGTCAAAGTAGAATACAATTATACAAGTCAAGTTTTGAAGGCAATTTCACTTGGGTACCCACTGGCAAAATAGTACAACCCTCAGTCTGAAAGTTTTACAGAAGAAGTGATTGAATACACCAGAGCTCATTGGTGAGTAAAAACCTAAAAGACAATATAGAATATATATTCAAGAACAGGGCTAGCTCTGGGTCAAAATTCAGTTTCGCCAAACCAAATTTTTTTTTCTATAAGCGTGCGAACAGATTCCGGAACTCACCCTCACCCGACGAGCCCTTAATTTCCTTATATAATAAAAACACATATGCTAATTATATAATTACATTATTTATTCACTGTTTTAACAACAATACATCAAACATAACACAGTATATGGTAAAAGAGTTTATAAACATGGAATTATTACAGGCCTTCTGCATCTCGACAGTTTGCTGTTGTGTTGCCAAAGCAGCAGAGTGAGAGTTCTCATCTGTAAAATTGAAAATAAAATTTAGAATAGAATTGGACATTTGCAGAGAGATACAGGATTACATTGAACCTTATTTTACACCATCAAAGTATTATACTTATTACAGTAACTTCCTAAGTAATATATCTCTTAAAAACACTTCAGAGATAATAAAGACATAATCGTTAAACTAAAAGATTGTGTTTCTAATTCATGTGCCAAGCAGGCTGTAATGAGTAACTACATTGTACCATCCTCCAGGCTGTATAGTATTTCTGAATTACTTAATCTAAATTTACATAATTTTCTGTTCATAAATGATGAATAGTTGTATATACTGATCCTTTCTCATGCTTAACCAAGCACTTCTTCTTCATGATACTGCAGCCATCAGAGAAACTATTTCTAACTAATGCCTTAATACATATGTCACAAAACATGAGCGTTTGCTCTGGGTCATATTTTAGCCATGGCCTGCCAATTTTCCAACTATCTAGAAACTTTCTTGAACTACTGCCCCTGTTAGTAACCTGATCAGGACTATCATTTTCCTTTTCAATAGATGGTGTCTTAAAACCAAATGATGACAATCTGGGTACTTTCCCATCCCTATCACTAAAGGGGAGTTTACGTTTTCCCATTTCATCTAACGATCTATCTCAGTGAAGGGCCAAATCTGATGTGACCAAAATATGTACAAAAATATAAAACAAAATCGGCAACATAGTGTAAAAACAACGAAATTATATCTTGTGTTTCTTGCTATTTTGATTGTCGATCAAAAAGCCCATTTCGGGCCCTTTCAAATACACTAGTTTACTAAGTTATGTCTGCAGAAATCACAAACTCGTGCCCAATTAACGACATCAACACACCTAATGATCCACCTACCGTAAGCCAATTCTCGATAAAACAACATCTTTCCTTCAGCCAACTTACCTTATTGTTCACGGCAGAGGCTATCTCGGATTGAGACAATGGAGACATCATTGGATAATTGGCGATTTTCTTTTCAGGCGTGTTGCTGTTTAGACAGGTAAACGTTTCTGTCAAAACACAAAAGAGTTCCGATAGCTGACCTCTTGCCCCAGCTGCGTGAGTCAGTCAACCGTGAACGTGTAGTACACAACGATGTCGGAGCAAAATTTACCTGTGTCACTCGTTACAAATAAGTTAAACGCCAGTGACATCGGTGACTGGAAATGTCTGTAATCGGCATTTTCGCCAATAGAAATTTGAAATCGCCAATCTCATTTCACTTTCGCCAATGGCGCCATTGGCGATCGCCAGCGCGAGCCCTGGCTGTTAACATTTTCTGCTGGGGTTACATTTTTCATTTCATTTTTTTTTTTTTTTTCATTTCAACAAATTTTATTGACAATGTATATATATATACAAGGCCAATGGGATTGAGCAGCAGGCCAGGCCTATATAAGCTCTCTCCTTATTGGTATAATGGTACAAGGGATATAACTCTTATACAATATATACATTAATAATAATTATATTAAGTAATTTATGAATACATTATCAATACATCACGGATTACATCAAAATTAGACTCTGCTGTCTAATAAATATAAGAAGGAAAAGAAGAATCAAAGTTAGTGGAGATGGTTGTAGGAGGACTTGAATCCCAAAATCTCCATAGTTCAGAGACCAATAAAAGTCCATACATCACCACACACAGGCCTCAACTACAGAAATTCTGTGATTCATTTCCTCCCACAACTCATCAAAGTCAAGATAATATATAACTGAAATAAGGAAATTTCTTTTTTTTTAAAGATAAACTGTCATCCGATACTTTGTATATAGTGACAGAAGTGACACATAGTTACAAGGGTAAAGCTTTGGTGTATGTTATAATACATTAAGGTTATATTGTTAAGTTAATAGAAAATTATAACAGATGTATGTATATAACCATACTTCATGCAGAAAGCATAAATAAGTGTACATGTTTTGCCCAGTATTGAGATGAACCACTCATAAAGCCAATGGAATTAATTAAATTCTACTAAAAAATAATTAGTTACTTAAATCGCTTAGTATGAGAAATAAAATTGATAACTTTATTCAATATAGCTTTATTTTCTTCGTCGTTACATTCAGTGCAGCCACCCAGTAATACATTTAGAGTGAAATGCTTATGTTCAATGTGAAAGATTGACTGTGATAGTGTATGTCTCTGAATTAAATATCTAGGGCAGTTAAAAAAATAATGCATAGATGTTTCATGTTCAAAACCACATGAACAGGCTGCTGAATCTCTAAGATGATCAACAAATAGATCATAATTTAGATTACTAGCTCCATTTCGGAGTTGACACAGAATAATATTTCCTGTTCTATTTCCATAATTTTTAAAAATATCTGTGATATCACTATTTTGATTATTCTGCTGGGGTTACAACTTCATTACCTCATAAAACCCATTTTCTGTCTATTTTATACACTAATTTACACAAATATTTCATTAGTTCAGCATCTGATGGGTACAGTATGGATCAAACCAAGCCAGCTGGTGAAAGAGAGAGTAAAAAAAAAAAACTATGGTGGTCTACACTGTACAAAAAAAACCTATTATGTATGTATTGTTGATCTGTACTCTACCCATCAGACGTTAAACTCACCACGCCTTCTAAGGCTTTTTAATACTGCCTCATCGACCTCTACCGTTGCTTCTTTGCCATTTGCCTGTATCTTTACTTTGTGTAGGCTGAAAACAAAGCAGTACAGTCTCTTTACTAACTCCATGGAAAACGTATAGGCGATTTCTGATAGATGCATGCATTTCTGTTTTACTTGTGGAGTGTTTCAATAAGGTTTTATGATGAATAACAACCTGAATTTATGCAAACGGGCAAATATTATGTAAACAGGGCGTACTCTAACAGTTAAAAGACTGTTTGTGACATATTTACAAAGATTATTCAAGAAAACCTAAAAAAAAACAAGTCGTCCATCAACAGAACTTACCTTTTGTCCGCCATCTTGAGTTGGAGAGAGCCGCTAATTTTTATCCGGCTCAGATCGGCGGGAAACGGGCAAGCTGAAAACTGCGCACGCACATCGGTTACCAATCAAGTGCCAAACTTCCTGGTCGCCGGTCAGCCGCCGGCGGAAAACGGCTTCCAAACAAGTGCCACCATTGTCTCAGTTGAACAGTCCCACTTTATTTTGACACGCACTGGCTATAATGTGTTCAGTCATAAGATCATGTTCATATCACATGATCCTGAACTACTGTGAAAGAATTAATTTTTGTGGGAGATTTATGTTCGTTGAATTTATGGGTACTCTAAAGTTTTTATGTCCATTTGACATGGATTACCAGGTACGGTACTAGTGGATTTTGCATGCCAAAGAAAATACACATTTTTGGAAAATACACAAAATTTGAATACCACAAAAATATATGGTTTTGCAGTACATCAATCATATCATATATTCTTCTTAAACACTTCATGAGTGAACTGCAAGAGTAGATATTTCCAGTTTATCTTTTAAAAACATTGAATTTCTACAACACTTGTCATCAGTAATCCTAAGTAATCAGAATAGGGAGACTGACTGACACATGACTGCCAAGAAATGTAGGTTTATTCTAATATCTGGATTTTTTCAGGAAGTCTGTTTAAAGTGAGGTGTACGAAATGTGCAGAGGTTACTGTGAACAGGGACAGTCCAATCTGTGAGTCTTTGGCAGGCAAGGGGTATGTATTTAACAGGACACAGACTCATTACTGCATCTCGCACAATCTACAACTGTCTCCCAATGCTCAAAAAATAGGTTTTCTTGTAAGATCATTGTAAGAGACCATTCACTTTGATTATTTATTTAGTCCTTTGTGTCACTCATTTACTTAATGCCACGCCCTTTACTTTAGAACTAAATGTTGCTATCTATAATGGTGAATCTGACTCTTAGAAACACTTTAATTGTGAGTCTATTTCACATAAACTCTTTAAAATGTGCATCTGTCTCACACAAACATTTGAAATGTGAATCTGCCTCACACAAACATTTTAACTGTGAGTCTGTCTCTCACAAACACTTTAAAATGTGAGTCTGCCCCACACAAACAAGTTTGATTTGACTCTGCACTTACACAAACTCAAATAAAAGTCCACCCTAACAAATTCCCCAAACGTGAGTCTTTTGAACAAAAACAGTTAAGTGCATGTCTGCTTATAACAAACTCTTTAAGTGAGGTTTAGCCTCTCATCAGTACTTATGATGTACTTCTTCCTTTTACAAATACATTGTATGTGTTCTTTAATTATGCATCCATCTCACATAAAGATAAGATAAGTGTGTCTACCTCACACAAGGTTTGCTTTAGTGTTGTTAAAGAAATGAAACCCAATGGTAATGTCTTGATACATTTGAGTACGTGTTTTACTGTTATAAAACAGATAAATGGGAGATAAATAAAAATGTACCAGCATACAATTAAAGTATTTAATTAAATTGTTAATTGAAACTGTTAGTTTCATTATTCTGATTACTATTGAGACATCATTTTTTTATAGGGAACCTAATCCTGAAGCAAAGGATGCTGGGATACCAGTGGAAAACCTTCCTCGGTGAATAGTGCCCCAAACAATATCTAGTTGTTTCATGCTTTTAGGGTTGGCTTTTGTAACACCTCACAATATCAGATGATAACAAATAAATGTGATGATGAATTCACACATTCTCAATAATTGCTGTATGAATGACACATAGGACCTGAAAGTAGCGTAATTATATTTCAGCGCAATAACTCTAGCAGGAAAAGTTCTGCAATAAAATGACCACTAGAACTTGTTTGCTTACAGTACTATGTATTGCAAGATAATCAAAATGGATATAACTCTATTAAAGAGAGATTTTTATACTGTTTTGTGATGGTTGTCCTGCAGGTGTGAGAAGGAGAGCTGTAAAGGACTACTGCGGCCACATGTTGTCTGGTTTGGAGAATCTTTAGACCCAACTGTTTTACATAATGCCTACAAGGAGCTTGGAGAATGTGATCTTTGTTTGGTGGTAAGTACATATAAGGTACAACTTTAGTGAATCTGAAAATCAAACAGTCCTATGTTTCACTTTTTGGTTTTTTTTTTTTCGGTCAGAAATATATATGTTTAATTTTCAGAAATAGAATTTCATTTTTCAAGTCCTGATTGAATGATTGATGTACAGATTATATTTATGACACTGATTCTATTTTACATTTGTATGTATTTCATATTCTAGTCTTTGCCTATTGATTACTAGAGCTCCTAATCGAGATTAGGTGCCCTATAGTGATCAGCTTGTCCATCTGTCTGTCTGTCCAGTTTTTTTTTGTTTCTGTACAGTATCTCTAATTCTGTTGTGCCAATGGCAATCATACTTTATGCCAAGCCTCCTTGAAAGAAGTGCTTGCTTTGTTGTGTAGCTTTTTATCTCCCAAGGTTAAGGGCCAAGGTCACTTACTATAAATAGAAAATCAGTTTCCTTGCGAAAAACAGAGTTTGCTTTGGCCAGTCTAACCCAAGCTTCAGATAGTACTTCCTGACTGAAAGTGTTTGCTTTGGATTGCATTATATTTTCAAAGATCAAAGGTCAAGGTCATTGTTACTATAAATAGAAAAGTCAGTTTCCTGCAATGATCAAACTCAAACCTGATACAATGCTTCCTTACAAAAATAGCTTGTTTTGGATTGCTTTTCAGTTTCTCAGGATCAATGGTCCCGATACTTGTTACTCTAAGAAGAAAATTGGTTTATGTGATATAACTTGGGTTCCTTTGGGGTAATCAAACTCATACTCAATACAATGCTTTCTTACTGAAAGTGCTTGCCAGGGAATACTTTTCAGACCCAGAAGTCAAAGGTTGAGGTTATTGTTGCTGTAAAGGAAAATCCATTTCATGGAACAGCTCAAGTTTGCTGTAGTCAATCTATCTCAAACTTGATGCAATGCTTCATAAACCAAATGTGCTTGTTTGAGATAAATTGCCACTCAGGTCCAAAGGACAAAGGTTATTGTAACTGTTAGTTTTAATCAGTTTCTGTGTGATAACTAGAGTTAGCTTTGCCCAATATAAATAAACTTCATACAATTCTTCTGTACCAAAAGTGCTTGCTTAGGATATTGATTTTTATATCTCAAGTCCTGAGGTCAAAGGTCACAGTTATTATAATTTTTAAAAATAAGATCAAATGTATTTGTTAGTATTTTTTTGTGTAACAGTCTTCCTTGACTGACTATTATGGCAGAGTGTACTTAATCTGTCAGTCTGAGGTGTGTGTGTGTCTAAGGGTGGATGTGTAGGTAGGGGACAGATTTTTAGCCACACAGCGAGACCCTTGCTGACCTGTCAGTGTTCTAGTTTTCTATGCTTATGTTATGCTCTAACCTTGTTTTCTGCATGGAGCCCTGATAGCTCAGGCAGTAAAAGCATTGGTGTACATAACCTAAGGTTAAAAAACCGCCCTCAAATGACCCTGGCTGTTGTGGGGCAATAAACACAATAAAACAGCAAATTGTTTGATTGGACTCTCAGGTCTGTTGTATTGAATTGAATAAGTAAACAAATGAATAAAGAATATAATTAAGTAATATAAACAAACAGAAAAGAAAAATAGAAAATATCTAGAACTGAAGGCGGAACAATTTTCTGACAATGCTATCTTTGTTGGTAAGTATATTAGCTACTTTATTAGGGACCCAACAGTCCTGGTATATTGAACTTGGGTTGTTGCTGTCTTCGGGGTTGAAGTCTTTTTGGGGGATGGAGCAGTGTAGAAACAGATAATACAGGTCACCTTACTAGTGTTAACTGGTGGGAATTTCTTTTAGTTAGTTGGTAGAGTGTCCAGGTAGAGAACGAAATGATGCTTTTTAAATCCCAGCAGGTGAAAGGTATATCCCATTACTCCTTCTTGTTACACATTGTTTAACAGGTGGGAACCTCATCAGTTGTTTACCCAGCGGCCATGTTTGCTCCAGAAGAAGCTAGCCGTGGTGTTCCTGTGGCTGAAATAAATATGGAGGAAACTGATGTCACAACAAGTCTAGGGTCAGTATACTTTCATATTGAGATCACTACATCAGTATGTTTGTGTTCAAAGGATCTTCAGTATCTAACATTCATGGAAGATTATATTGTATGACAAGACTTTTTCTGGGGGCCCTATTCCCAACTGAAATTATATTTAGGCTAAATTCCCAAAGTTTGCTATTTGTTCTTCGAAGTTCACTTCCAAATTCACCAATTTTCTTTCAAAAATGAGGCAAAAATGCCACATCCCAAACCTGTGAAAAAAGCCCATGCAAGAATACTGCTTCTTTTATGGATAAATGCTCATTAAAATCTGAGGCAGATTATATTTGACAAGTAGCTACCTTGGGTAGAGACCTATAATGTTTCATCTTCTATTGACCTTGACCTGCTTTCAAGGAAAGAGCAAACTGATCACCAGTAAAGCATCTTATGCCTTGATGAAGTGTAAAGAATTTTAGAGATTATAAATAGCTTCATTCGTCATATAAGTTATTATTTGTTTATTTGTTGACAAAGTCCATACTTGAGCTCACGGAACATCCATTATGCAGAAATTAATTGTTGTATAAAGTTTAATCTTTGTTTTAGTCAGAATATTTCTTTACAATTGTTTGAAAATATCCAGATATTAAGATATAAAAGCTTCTGTAGTCTTTTTTTAAAACTTTTTTAATCTTTATTATCAGATGAAGATGCACCTTCACAAAATCAGATATCTTATTAAGCCGAAATTCTGTTAAAGTAGAGTGTATATAAAGTACTGACAATGTCTACTGATGTCTAGTGACTTCAAGATGTGTGTTTAGACTACAGGCCAAGTTCATAACCATGCTTTTGTTTCAGATTTCATTTCCAAGGACCAGCAGGAACCATTGTGCCAGAAGCTCTGGCTAAACATGAATCGGAACCCTGAAATTGTTCCCTGTGTCAGACCCTGAAGACATTCCCTGAATGTGAACACTGGAGTTGTTCTTTGTAACAACACTCTGAAATTATTTCTGTGTGTTGGAACCATGAAGTTATTCCATGTATCAGAAGGCTGTAGCTTCTCCTTGTCTAAAATGTCCATGGTGTTATTGCTTTATTCATAAACAAAGAGCATTAATCCAGTGATCGAAGCAGTGAAACGAAACTGAATATCTTCAACATTGGATTTTTTAAAACTTCTGTGATAAGTAGTCATCATTATGTTGATAGTATAGATTATGCTATTATTTTTTTTATGCATAAAAGAATAATTATAGTATAAAAAGACCCCACAAAATGCACGAACTTAAAGTTATTCTTTATTGCTGACAGAGCTACAGTGTAGATACGGCCGAGGATAAGGATTAATTCATTGCCTTTCTGTCTTCCCTATTTACATATGTAACCTCAGGTGAAGAGCAGAGGTGCATGGTACAATGCTGCCTACGCATGTTATTTGTGTTACTCGGTCCTGACCTGGGTTGTGTCCTTGGGCAAGACACACTTTAAAACCCCATTTGCTCTAGATAGCAAATAATGGGCCTCCCTTATGTTTTTCAGTGAGGTATCCACTATCAACAGCAAGGAGAATCTGCCCAAAAATTACTCTTGCAGTTCAGGAGATGATGAACCCAGCAGACACACCATTATACATATATATATATTACATGTAATAAATCAAATACAGAATGTATAATTCTCTCCTACTCCTGAGAATATTGTGTTTACATGACAACACAACAAGAAGAACATTGTCAACAGATCAACTTCTGTATCATAATACCACACAGTTAACATAAAACCGAGTAATCAGATGTAAACAAAGCTGAAAAATGAAAAACAACTGAATACCGGGATATTTTCACCCCACCAGGTTATTTTCTACATTGTACCATAACACACAAATTCTCACCATGGTCGTTTCTTTCTCAGAGGATTACATAACAGGGTTACATAAGTGTAATAAATTTTTGCCTCATCTTAAATTCACACTCCCTGTTCATAGGTGAAAAAGGGTGAAAATTAAACAGGGACGTAAAATTCCTGTTATGCAGTATATCTATAAGACCATTGTAGCTTGCTAATATACATTTTACTAAAATGCAGTGCTTGGAAAATCTTGGGGAATAATTTGACCTCTATAGACAGTGGACATTTTGGTCGAGCATTTGATATGGCAATATTACAATGTCAGCATAGACATGGGCTTTTACAAATTCAGCATGCACATTTTACCTCCCATAAGTGGAAGCCTTTGATCGACTGGTGGTCACTGTTATTTAGCCCACCAACATCAGATGAGGGTGGTCTGATTGTGTAGTGGTATAATGCATTCAGATGTCCAGGGTTTGATTCTCTGAGTGGACATGAAAATGTATGGGAATCACCTGCCTGACCACATGGGCTTTCCCAGTTACTGCAGTTTCTTGGCTAAACGGAATGATTAATATAAGCTGATAGCTTGTTTCCCAATTGTTGTAAAATGAATAAAGTTGATATTTATCACATGATGGGCAAATCACCTTTCATCAATGTTCATTGGCAGTCAACAGTCTGTCCATAAACAAAAATCATTCATTCATGAACTTTTGTCCAAACAGTCCATGAGTATAACAGGTGTACATTAAAAACAAGGTACAATATGTATATATGAAATACTAGAAACAAGAAAAGAAAGTGAAGAATGGATTAAGATCTCAATTTCTTAACTTCTTTGACTCAAAAAATAGGTTTACTTGCATGTATTTGACACAAATCCTTGGTATTTTTCACACAAATTTAAACATAAACAGATTTCTCTAATAGTACATACCTTTTTATGAAACATTGTCTTAAATCTTTGTAAGTATCACATGTCAAAATAAAATTACTTCAGTAGTTGATTTACAAGTTGTACAGTATCTCTGAGCTCAATTGACAGTATGGTACTGGCCTGTTTCTATTGTAAGGAATGTGAAGACAGATGCAATCATGTTGAATTAATTATTAAAATTCTTCTGTGTATATTTTGTCAAATAATGCTGTATAGAAAAGTTATCTACAATATGCTTGTATAAATAAAATCTTGATGAGGACTCCATTAAACATCTGGAGTTTTGTTGTTCTTTGTGAAAAATTCTTAGTTTAACTTCAAATTTAAAGTTAATTGGCATTACCATATATTACCAAATTCTATACCAGTCACTTGATTTTTCACATAATGCACCTATCTACAGGTAGTTAAAACAGGTTCCCATGCTCTTTTTTTATGCACAATTCAAAAAACTGTTTACAGAATCTCGTAATTTTTACCAATACCTGTTAATTCTGTATTTTGTAGATACAATAAAATGGTAAATGACCAAGTTCAAAATATATCAAGATGTCACATGTAGATTTACTTAGTTTAAGTAGTCTCTTACATAATTTAAATGAATTTTTTCAATGACCAGCCCTTTTGAGGGCCCCCTTAATTCACAAACATTACACAATATGCCGCTTACATGTGTAGTAAACAAGTATAATATTGTTTTACAGTTGATCTCTATGTGTTAAGTAGCACTGGTGGAATATTTCTCAAACTTAATATTTATCTTCCCCATGGTTCCTAGTTCCTATTCAATTTTGAGATTTAAATTATAAAAAAAAAATTCTTAAGGCCCATATGATCAAATCTAACAATTCATGGATGTCCATTTAGAAGGGCAACAATTAACATAATGTATTTTAAGAAGAGCTTTTACTACAATGTTTCTAAGGGTACAAATCCAGCAGATATGATCTTGTGTCACCATTGTGTCTTTAAATATTATTATTATCATCTTAACGGCCCGTCAACACATAAAAGGTCATCCGGTGAAAGACACAATAATCCAAAATAAAATAAAATAAAACAAACTCTAAAAATCATAAATGGTTAAATTATCACAAAAGATTAAATGGTAAATCATACAATATAGACCAACAACTTTCAGATAGCCTAGAATTTGATATGCTCACCTACTTCTCAATCCAAAGGGGTTCAATGATCATCGTAGAATGTTCTAAATTTTCCAGTAAGAGAGAGCCTTATTCACATATCTGTCTCTTCAACAATGAAAGGCATAATTGTAAATACGTTTAATCGTAATGATGAATCTATATCTGTGAAGAAAATGAAATACACTTTAAAATAAACTGTACGACCCAAATATGATATTTTCCCGTAGATCTTACTGTATATCGTTTGATATATAAACACTGTGAATTAAGAAAAAAATATTCATTTGGGGAAAAAATGAAGAAAAGAAGAAGGAAAAAATTTTGTTCGCGCTAAGCCTCGAGCCGTATGGCACCATCACGCCGCCAAAATTTTATCGGAAATAGCCATTACACTGACAACGTCACTAAGACGTTTGAAAGGGCTCCAAATTTAAACAAGCACCTACTAAACTCACAGACAGGATGGACAACAAAACAGAACGTTTAGTATGGGTTGACTTAGAGATGTCTGGGCTGGACATAAGCAAAGATCACATCTTAGAAATGGCTTGCTTGATCACAAATGGCGGCTTAGATGTTGTAGCAGAAGGGCCAAATCTCATCATAAATCAACCCGATAGTGTGTTGGATGGCATGGGGGATTGGTGTAAAAATCATCACGGACAGTCTGGTCTCACGGAGGCTGTAAAGAAGAGTAACATTTCATTAGCATCAGCAGAACAGGAAATGTTAAAATTTATACACAACACACCCTTCCTAACTGTGCAATACTTTCGGGTAACTCCGTACATGCTGACAAAGTCTTCCTGGATAAATATATGCCGCAGTTTATGGCCCATCTCCATTACCGAATTGTGGATGTCAGCACCGTCAAAGAACTCTGTCGTAGATGGTATCCTGAAGAATTCAAAAAAGCACCCACGAAAAAATTATCTCACCGAGCTCTGGACGATATTAAAGAAAGTATAGAAGAGTTACGGTTTTACAAGTCATCAATATTCAAATGAAGGGGAAATGTGCCTTGGTTTGAGGGTAGCAGTACTTACACACTTCAGTTTATGAAAGGAAACTCAAATGAATTCTACTGGAAAGTTCAATATGTGCAATTAAAACACTGGATGGAATTGAATTTTCTGTATGATCACTCAGAAATTTGATAGGTTTTCAATCTGTGAATATATCTATAGCACCATTTCCAAAATTTTGGTGAGTCCAGTTATAAAACAAAAAAATTCTCGGAATGTGAACGAATTACACAGAGAAAGCATGAGGCCAGGACTCCAAAATTTGAGTCTCAAAAATCACTGTCACTTACAAAGATCTGGCCTGGAATCAACAGTAACAGATGAAGAAGAACCATTCTACAATCTTTCTGATGAAATATTGCAAATTGTTTGAATAATATATTGGAATCTGTTCCCTATCCTGCTGATGGGGGTGTTTGCTTTAATGACACCTGTACATACTAATACATGAAGGGGAATTGACTGACCCTACAGATTGAGGGGTATTTTATTTATGTAATTTAGTAAACTGTACTGCAAAATTATTTATGTCTGTTCCAAATGATCGACTTTTATTTACCCCTATATGCCTGTCTGGCTAATATTTTTGTGTATTGATCTGGAAAACTTACAATTTTACCTTACTAAATGAATTTGTACATATGTATCCAAACTTTGGCAGTAGAATATAGAAGGTATAATGATAAGCTGAGAGAGTGTAGATAATGTAAAGACAGAAATGCTCCCTTACAGGTACAGAGGACAAATTTAATGTTTCATTGATATGGTCAGAATTCCAAAACCTGTTAATCAATAAAACCATCTATGTTTAAAGTTGTTTGCTTATTGACTTTCTACTATGAAAAAACATTTATGAGAATAAATTAAGGGTACTGTAAGGAAAACTTCGTTTGTTTATTGTGAGTATGGTATAGAGAACTATGATAGAAATAAACTTTCTCTGTACATTGTGTATGGTTTTACCTGCATATTTTTATACTGATGGGTCTGCCAAGGGCTTTTAGCAACCTTTTAAGCAATATATGATTCTCCAAGATGCATTTATATATTTCAAAGGAATTGTGCTGCATACCATTCCTTAAACATTATTTTATCACTTGTGAATTGTCACATTTTTACAACCACCTATATACAGTTTGTAGATCAAACTGCTGGATCCCTGGAAACTTTTGGTCAAAAGAACAGTCAAAGCGTCAACCCACTTCACCATTGTTGTGTATTGAGAAAAGAAATGGAATAGTAAGAAAAATCCTAGAAGCCAAGAGTAACGATCCATTTTCAGCAAATTTTAATCATTATTTGAATTAAGAAGGGTATTTCTGGTGAATTGATAAAAATAAAGAAATATGTATATATATAAATAAATTTCATTTTTGAGTGGCCAAAGGCCCCTTAGCTCGAGTCCAAAATTATCCCTATAGGTTGTGAAGTGGCAGGAAAATCCTGTTTTTGGTCATCAGTATAGCTCTGTCCCTTGGCATGTTGGTGACAAAAACTTCTGAAGTCATTACATTAAGCTGATATGTAATACTAGCTATAGGGACCTATTGCATTTACATACATTAAAATTATACCCCTGGTTTCATATTCATGAAAATCTGACTTCTTTTAAATAATCAATAGTTGTGAATATTTTTTTGACCAATCCCTATATATATATACCATTAATTTTCATCAACCTAACCTCTTTTTTCATTATAAATATGCCTGGCACCATAAAAAAATGTCATGAACTTGGCTTCTCTTTTCATACTAAATAACTTATCTTCTTTTCATAGATTTATACCCTAGATATTCATGAACTTGACCTCTCTCTTCATATTCATATACAATGAATATTCATGAACTTGACTACTCTCTCTTTTGACAATGATCAAGCATTAATATTTCATTTATACGCATTTATTCTGCTTAATTCTTTGCATATAAACTCATTGGTAAACTCCATTAAAGACAATTACAAAGTCCAAAAATATATTGCTGTTAGTAAGGGCGATACTGTTAAGGAGAAGTTTGATGTAGAATGGAGTAAATGGAAAAGGTTAATTGACATGTAGTCGGATTTTGATAAATTCTACCTCAAATATATAATATATATTTATACGAAAGTAGGATGTTTCCAAACCCTTGACAAGGCCATTCTTATCCTCTCAGTCTTCCATCCATTTCTTTCATCTTTTTTCTTAAATGCTTTTCCTATTTCTCACTGTTTTTTTCTGTCCAGTAAATTATGTGCAATACATATCTGAAAAATTTGTTAGCATCTGTGTCTTTTTTTTTTTTAATCAGCATTTCTGATATTAAATACACCATCTCTTGAAATCTTTGGTTACTGCTCCCTGGAGTTGATGTATGCTGTTAAGATTACTGAATTTTGTGAGGTGTGAAATGGTGTGGTAGTGATGTAGTGAATGAGAATTATGATTGTGATGATGATGAGGGTATAATGGTGGTGGTGGTGATAAGGATCATGATAATAATGAAATGGTGATGATGATCTTGATTTGTAATGATGATGATGATGATGATGATGATTATGATGATGATTATGATGGTGATGATGGTTGTGGTGATGATGACAATTGATCTTGATTTGAGATGATGAAGTTGGCGGTGGTAGTGGAGGTGATGTGATGATAATGATGATTGATACATAATGATGGTGTGATGAGGATGATTATAGTGATGATAAGTGTGATGATGATGAGGATGATATTGAATTGTGATGATGATGATGATGATGATGATGATGATGATGATGATGATGATTAGGATGGTGATTGTGTGGTGATGATGATAATGATGATATGTATTGTACATTAAAATGGAAATAAAAAGATAATTACAAAAAAAAAAAAAAAAAATTCATTTATACGAAATGAATGTCCTGGAAAGTGACACAAATAAGTATAAGACATCTGATATGAAAGCAAGGCAAATGTTTATTCATATTAATTCATAAGTATAGACTCTAGTACAATATGTATAGGCTGTTATTAAGCATTCATTCTCATCTCTATCCACACACAGAAAAGAGACATACTCTTTATATATAGAAGATACCATCCCTCATTCTAACATGTATTTATACATTTTACAAATGACTTATTTAATAGTATAAAAATATCTAAATGAAATGCACTTTTGAAGTACTTGTGCCAAACACACTGAACAGAGAAAAGTACAAAAAATATTCAATTAAATCAACCTATATCAATATGGATGTATATGATTTTATTATTTTATGATTGAAAAAATCCTTGATTATTGAAATTTCTAATAACATGTTCCTGTTGACATTTAAAGAAAATGAAAATGACGGTCCATAATGAGTCTCTATAGGATTATAGTACCTTCAGCTTTATCCAGAAGTATATATGATTGATATGTAAAAGCTATAAAAAATCCCATCAACACGATTACAGAATACCAAAGTGTAGAAAAAAAGTGATAACAGACTCTCATAATAAATATCACTCTGAGTTTTTATTTTCTCATCAAATTCCAAGCTTGAACATTGCATTTCTTTCTTTGTACAATATATATTTCTTTTGTCACAAAAAAGTTTGAGTCAAAGATATGGACAATTCTTGTATGTAATAGCACTTTTCTACTGTAGCATATAATAACAGACATCACATTTAATTCGCTACAACATTTCCCTTCTTTTTTTTTTTTTTTTTTTACAGAAAGAAGGTAACTTGATATCCAACACTTTTTATCTGACACTTAATCAGAAATACTAAATGTATTAAATTGTTCCTGAAATTCATACCATATTGTATCGCAAAGTGTGTCATGCAATAAGATAAAAAAAATCAGCTTTAGTTTAAACTTCACTCTGATTTCAGGGAAGACATTTTGCATACTGAGTATCGTAAAAAATAACTTTGAACCAAAATTACAAATAATTACTCAAAGTCTTCAGAGCAAATTTACCACAAAGGACTATTTTCTAAGGAAGGAAAATTGGAGTCAATAGTGTTAAAAAACCAATGATTCCCTTGAACAGATGGAAGTCCAGTATCAACAATCAACAAATTAACATAGAGTAGACATCTTCAGTGCATACTACTGCAGCTTGGTTGCTATCATCTTACACTTAGTATGCAAATCTCATTTCTGGGGGGTAGCCAAGATTTTCCAGATTTGGGATACATGCAAAGTTAATCATGGGAGGAGGTCCACACATGAGGATCATTGTGCCTTCTTCTGGACCAGGAAGGTGGTCTCTAATCATGTCAGCACTCACAAATCCCTTACTGTATGTCCAACCTGTTAAAAGAATCACAGTATATTGACAAGAAATTGTGCATTGCTGGAGCTAGATAAAAATATATATCACATGACTCATGTTGTTCAGAGCTTTATCCCAATTTAATGTTTTTGTATTCATGAACATATGTTATATGACCTTTGACACTAACATACTAACAGAATACATTGTGCTGTCAAAATTGAAATGGGGACTTCATATTTGATATGGTTAAAATATTTCCGCAATGATTACGAAAAGATTTGATGATGTGATAAAAATCATCTTGACGAAACACGTCTATATGAGATTTCCTTTTGTACAATGATATCCAATGAGCACAGAGCCATACCTCTTTGTATGGAAAAGTTGCAGTAACTATATATAAGACTAAATTTCATTGCAAATATCTTTTATACCCAGGGAAGTAGATATAAAATTATTGAGGTTGTAAGCAAGAGATTAAAGATATTTCCCTGACAAGATGATGCTGACAGCGATGGCCTTGGAGTCCTCCTGTAACTTCAGTAGGGGCAGAAATCGAAGAAAATTATCTGTTGCACCCATACCAACTAGCAAAGAATTATCAACACATACCATCTTCAGGTCTGTCCAAAGTGTACCAGAGATGGAAGCGGGATGGGTGTTTTGTAGCGATGTCTTCAAGTTCAGTTCTCAACAGGATGTCATTCTCAGTCTGAAAAAAAAGAATAAAGTCCATAATTGATTAATTACTTTGTCTGGTTAAGAGATAAAGCACATTTCACCTCTATAAAAACCTCAAAATTACATTTATACCCTTAATCATCAATAAGTCCATATCAGGCATCAAAGTGTGCCTCTAAAGAGACTTATCGTAAAATCACATATTTCTGCTGGATTGACATTTTGTGGTTTTCCAAGAAAATACATTTTCATTGGCATTTGATCTTGTGGTTGATCCTTTATCACAAAACCCACTATACCCTGTGTCAGCTTTTATCTGTTTAATATTTTGTGGACATATAAATTCATGGAATTAGAGAACCAAAGAATCCAATAAAAATAAATCCTTAACAAAAATTATTGTTTTACAGACAGAGTACACAGCTGCATATGACAGAGAACCCGACAAAGTTTATAGAAATTCAGCATAAACATGGGGACTTGTGGAGCCATAGGTTTGACTTTCCCTCACCTGGTTGGCAAAGAGCAGAAACAACTCAGTCTTGTCCTTGGGATCCTTGAACACCTGCCTTATTAGCTGTAACATTGGAGTGATACCAGTTCCGCCTGCAATCATCCCGACTTTCTTGGCGGTGTAGGTAGATGCCTCAGTCTTTTCGTCAGGGCGAATCTTGAACTCTCCTTCGAACACAGAATACAAAACTATGACAACAGAATCACATAACCAAGCCACAATATGTAAGAACAGTGTAACTTCAAAGAATTGCCTCCTCGGTTAAACTCAACATGATCACATGTTGTGGATAGAAAAGGTTTGTAAAACATTGATAGGACAGTTCTACATGGTTGTGTTCTTTGGCAAAACATTACCTAAATGCTCTGCTTGGCATGCAACAGGCTTCCCATATGTTGTTCGGCAAAGTAGTCATAAGATACTACAAGAACAGCATCAAAATCACCCTGGCTGTGTATGGGGGGATACATCCAACAAATTTCCAAAGTGGTGGAATTGGAGCTTAACACCAAACGCATATCTGAGCTCAATACCTTTTTAACTGACATACAGTCAAATCTGTCAGCTACATAAAGATCACACAAAGAAACAGAGAGAAGTGGCATAAGAGAGTAGTCTTTAAACTGACATAATATGCCAGTAGCCTTTATAGACAGGTATTGTTGTATAAAGGCGACCTTTATTGACAGGTATCTGATACTGGATACCATTATATACTGGTATTTATTATATACAGGTGACCTTTATGGAAATGTATTTCAATATACAGATAACCTTTTTTGACAGGCATGTTTTGTTTACAGGTGGCCATTATGGCAGATCTGACAGCATGTGGAAAGTTCTACTTTTCATAGTTTTCTAATACAGAATTGAAGGTAAATTCAAAGTACATAACTTTTAATAATTGCAAGACTTACAGCATTACAGAAATGGATTTTAACACAAGAGAGAAACTATTTGAACAGCGGGGACATGAAATTCTCTTAACAACGCCTTGAGGAAATTAAGTTACAACACTAACAGCGGGTTTAATTTTCTGGTTTCATCTACCTGAATTTTTTACCCCTGAAATTTGTTTTCCAGAAAATAATGTATGATAGAACATTTCTAAATAAACTATTGCCACTGCATCTGAACAAGTCAGGGGTCAAATTTTGGAGATATAAATCAGTTTATGAAATATTTATCAAAAAAAGAATACTGTGTATCTCACACATACTATAACAGGAACACCTGTTTTGGTCAAATCAGCAACAGTAAATGGGGCTTCATATGGGTTTAAATAGAAATTATGCACATAGAATCTCAAAATGGTGGTTTAGAAGTAAATCTATTACGAATTTGTATTGCTCAAAAGTTAGTGTGCACAACAGCAAGTTGTTTACAGCAGCTTGAAATTTCATAGTGGCAATCAACATAGGCGACATGAAAATCAGATTTCACAGTATCAACAAACTTGATCAATTTTGGCAGCATGATGACTTGATCCTCTTGAAAAAAGAATAAAAGTACACCGAAGAGAAGATGTTTTTGAAATACCTGGTGAGGTGTATTTGAGGAGACCACTAGGCCCACGCACATCAATGTAGTCGTCAATAGACATCGCTTCAAGGTACTGAGTCATTTTACCTCCCTCTGGGAAGTTGGGATGGACATTCGCAAAATAAATCTGTTAAAAACAACTTAGACATCATTGGATGGCAGAAAAAAATCTTCGACAGGAAAATGAAATGGGAGCAAAAAAATACTAGCATAAGATTTTCCTTTGCAACTTAATGCAATTAAACTTATCCTGATACAAATACACAGACTTGAGTTGTCTCCCCTCCTCTATCAAAAGTTAAAATACTTTTTAAGAAAGAGTACATCCTGAATCTTAAAGTTAAATACTTTGCTCCAGATCTTCAATTTGGAAAAGCATAATAAACTCCAAAGTAAACAAGAACTGGAATCGAAGGAAGAATTAGAAAGAAATGAGATAGCGCAAAGTGTGACATTATCCCCCAATCCTCGCTGTTTAAAAAGAAAGACACACAATCATATATATATGTCAATATTACAACAAGTTTGAATTTTATTTGTTATTTTAATTGTTCTATACAAAGTATCAAAATGGAGAACTTCTACTAGAGCACTAGCTTGATGTCTGTACAAAGTTTTGAGTACCGGGTAATTACCTTGAACTGGCCTGAAAAAACTGAACTTTGTGATTTGGCCTATCTGTTTCCATGGTAACAGCAAAAGTATTTAAATGGAGCACTTCCCCATAGCAAAATAAACTACTAGCTTAATAAATGTAAAAAAAAGTTTGAGCAATTATCTTTATCTTTTCAGAGCACTGGTCCAATAAAACTGAAACGTGTGATGAGGGTCATCCATTTCCATGGTAACAGAAAAATTATGAAAAATGAAATGTCGTCAATAGCAAAAGGCACAACTAGGGCACTAACTTAATATATACAGAAAGTTTTGTAGAGTTGAGTGAAATGGTTTCAAAATTGTAGCTTGGAAATGAATGTAAACACTAATTTTGCATTTTTTTATGATGTTTCCATGGTAACAAACAAATGGAACAATCTGTTATATTTTTTAAAAGTTAATATGAAAATTTATGTGACAATCCCTGCATTTTGTAGAAACCTGTTTTTTGGCCAATCACAGAAAAGAGATTTCTGTTACATAATAATTCCTATTAATGAATGACAATTTGATCAATATTCAATCATTATGATACAGAACAGAAATGAAGAGCCACACCAACCTTGATGACAAGGTCCATGTGGCCTTTGTCGTCATCACTGGACACTGGAGTGTACGGCCGAATAATTAGCTGACCATCAATGCGAGCGGTCAAGTCGATGTGCTGGCCTGTCAAACACAGCATGGTTAATTTTATACATACAATATAGTAACACATCCTCCATCTCTATTTTTATAGGTAATTTCCTAAAATCAATATAACCTTTACTTTTGTACAACTGGAATTCTCTTTCTAGTTTAAAGTACTTGCACCTGAACATGTAATCATCATGATATTTCTCCAGCCATCTCCGTTCTACCATAAAGTGTATAAAATGTGAAGGTAATTCAACATCTTTAAATGAATTTTTGCCAAATCTGAAGATACATCATAACCTTTTTTTACACCTCCACAATGACTAAATCTATTTTGGTCTAAATTTGAGCAAACTAGTGACTAAGAATTTCTGAGAAAGTGAGCTGAATGCATCCATTATGAATGGTGAAAATTAAGAGGAGATAACACAAGTAAAGGACTGTGGTGTGACAAATGTTTTACTTAAAGAAAGATCTTAATATGACTTAAGTAAAAACAAACTACTACTGACCAACAGGGAGTCCAAGAATGTGTTCTGGTGTTGGCAGATCAAAACGGAATTTCCTGGTGTTAGGGCTGATTTCCTGTAAATCAGATTAGGTCAAAGTTCACAACCCTTTAATGGTTCAACCTTTATATCATTGCTTCATATATTGTATTTACAAAACAATCGCGAAAAAAAGAGATTATACAAGGAAACACACTTTGTTCTTACCTTTTTGTCAGAGAGTTTGAGTGAGTACTTGGTGTTTGGATCCTCCAAAGTGACCAGGGGCTTTTTCTTTTTCTGAAACAGCAGAAATCTAGTTATGATTGCAGTAACGATTACTGATGCCACTCCAATCACAACTGGAAAAGCCTGTAAACAAATAACAGGGGACAAGCTTAGCTCATCATTGAGATCACCAGCAAACAAACAGTGGAGGATGAATGTGAGTTTATCTTCACAAACGCCAGGAAACAGCCAATATTACATCTTTTTTGTAATGCAGGTTTCTCTGCTGTTTTCAGCAGGAATTGATTATCATATCGTTAGTTTGTGTGAGAGAATTACTTCATTTTCTCACAAATTTATGATGTTACTCTCACAAACATATTGAATGATGTGACATGCAATACATGCTCATAAGGCCAGAGACTGGAAAAGACAGAATAAGGTCATTTTCAAAAAATGCCTGTAAATGACTAACTGATATCAACTCATCTCCATCTTAAAACAGTGACAGCACTATCCTGGTAAATAAACATCGCCAAAGTCTCAACATGGATTTCAGAATTCGTATAAACCTCTTCCGGTCTTTGTTATTTTTATGAAGCATGATGCTCCTTTTCCAACAACAAGTTCTCACAACAGAAACATATAATTATGTCATTTTTTATCTTTGTGAGAAACGTCCATGTTATCATGAACATAGATGGAATTTCATTTTGAAGATGAATAGTGTATTTAAGTCCACATAGACCCAGAGAAAACACACTGGGCAGTTGTATGTTGATAACACGGTAATAATACATCCTACTGCCTTTTAATTAAGAATAGACTAACTGGCGGATACTGTCCTACCTCATTTCCTTAAATGGCTCAAATTACCCTTACTAATTTCAATGACCTCATAAGCTAGATTTTATTTGTTTTGTTTCATGGTAAGGTCAAACAACTGAAAGACACTCAATATGAAGAAGTTGTAGTGAAAACACATAAATGTATATTGATAGCCAGTACTATTTTTAGGTAGCATCCGGGTCTCTTTATAGTAGCTTTTGACTACCCATGTCTGATTGTCTGATCCACATACAAGAGGCCAACACCTGATATCCAGTTCAATTGAAGCAAATAAAGTCTCTTGGCCAAGAAAAATACCACATCAGCAATAGACAGTAGGGTTTGAACTCAGATCTCCGAGACTGAAAAGTCTCATATTCTTCTACATAAGCTCTTGTAAGTGACAAGAATTAACAAAATATTGATCTACAGTATTGATTTTTTCGCTTTAAACTTGTGTTAGATCAATAGTTTACATGTGATTAACTAATTTACATACTGAAATATAAAGCCACAGCACGTATTGATGTTAACTGTGACCATATGTTACATGAAGATACATGTATGTAATTTCACAGTGTGGCTGATGTCAAACATCTACATACATACACCATACTTATCCAACAGTAATCCCATGTCTGGTAATAAACCCACCCAAAAACATGGCAGTTACACAAGAAATGACATTTTTTTCCCATCATTCATTTTCCTGTGAGGGGGATGTAGCTCGCCCTCTCACATTGCCAAAACACTGATATTTGTCAGTGAGACATTTCTTGCAATAAAAAGAGACACAGACAGAGACAGAAAACCTGTAACCAACCATATTCTGATAACCTTTTCCTACCCAAAAAAACAACAATGCACAGAATTATGTACATTCTGTAAAATTGTATATTTTTGTGGGGATCAATTTTTGTGGTTTTTCAAAATTTTACTATTTTTCGAGAACACTTCTTTCCATAGATAAATATAACTCCATACTAATCTAACATGTCATTGACATTATTTTGAGTAACCATGAAATAAACGGAAAACAAAATGTTCATGAAAATTGACAATTTTACAGTAGCTACAATGTATGTGGAATCTATGAATGTCTCATCTTGGAAACTCTGTTTGAGGTTTATAGTTGAAAATAAATTAGCCACAAACTATTCTTGTAATACAATAAAACTTCTCAATCCATGGTTACACAAACATTTGCTTTTTTCCAAATGGAGAAATGCATGTATTACAACTTGTACTTGAAGAATGGTGCCTGACATAAACAGCCCCGAGAGTCTGATATTTTCAGAATATTTTTTTTAAAATCAATTTCTTTGTTTTTGTTTTGTTTATGTTTTGATGGGAGCAGAAGATAATTAGGAAGGTGTGCTAAGTGTTGAGAAGAGTGTATTTGCTGCACTGTGCATTTTGCTGAGTTGTCAGTTTAAAACCTCTTTCCGACTGCGGCAGCACATGGTCTTTATATATAGGTATCAGGTTCAGCCAGATACAGCTGTAATTCAACAGTTTAATGATTCATCAGGTCAAAGTTTGTTCCACAGACTGTTTTTGTTCTGCAGAAACATTCTCAAGTCTCACAATGTTGGTAGAAAAATCAAGTTTCTTGTGTATTCTCAGTTACTGAAATAAAGTGTAATTGGTTATTTAGCATTAGATATTTTCATACTTTTTTATACAGTTAAACCCCTCTACATCAAACTCCTTGTGACCTCGTCAACACTTTGTGGATACAGATATTAAATGTGTTTCACTGAATCACTTCACAATGCTATTGATATTTTGCTTATTTAATACACAATATTCACTTCATCATTAATTTTTCTACATGAAAAATTTCCATCTGGAGACTTTTGTTATTTTCATCATGCTCCAAATGAAGTTGTAGATGGTGTCATTTCTAATGGAAACTCAATTTATACAATAACATGTACCAGTTATATACAAAATTCCTGATCTGGGGAAGGGGGGGGGGGGCCTTTGTTCATTAAATAAAATTGATATTTGACAAAACAATATGCTTTTTAAACAACTTTCAAAAATAGTAATTGCCATCTAAAATACATTAAACATGCTAATGCATGACTTAATATATTCCAAACAAATTCTGCTGTGTTGACTAAGTTAAAAAATATTTTCAATCCAAAATAAATCTATATTTCTAAAACCAACTATCCAATTAAGTAGGAACATTCATAAGTCATAACAATTGTATACACAGCTTGAGTGCAATAAGGACCCAAAAATGTCTGGGCGTGTTGGAGCAGGGCAAATACGGTAATATACAAGTATTTCCTGTTGTCTGATAAAAGTCTATGAAATACTAAAAACAGAATTTAAAATCGTAATTACACATACAGTGTATATATGTAATAAAAAAAAATCCCAACTAAATGAACAAACATTTGTTTGTGTATTAGTGAAAATCTTGAGTGCTGAAAGCAGCATCTTCATGTACATTACTTGGCAGAACATTTGCACTCTTTTTATCTAGTCTCCTCAGTGATTCATACAGATTGAGTCAGCTCTATTTAAGTCAAATGTACATGTACTTCATCCTGCGCCAAAATCAGTTATGGATCAAGTAAAATTTTTTTCTTCATTCCACACAAACAATTTTTCCCCCAGCCATCATCCTCATTTCATATCAAATTTAAATAAAAAAGTTATCTTCAACAATTCCCAATAGTCTCTTTCCAGAATAAAGTCCTACACATCTTACAGAAATTTTCTTTGGAACCAAGATATTTAAGAAATTGAACTTTAACCTTTTTATTCTGACTCAGTACACATGTATTGCACGACGTGCTGTACTCAAAATTACGCTTACATAAACAGTGACTTAAAACAATGAAAATAACAGGGAAGATTTTAATTTTCTACTTCCTTTCCAACAGAAGGTTTTAAGTTTCTACTTCCTTTTTTCTTGTAGTGCAACAAAAAGTGAATTTATACTGCATTGTATACTTAAAGATATTTTAATATTTGTAGAGCCTTGTCATCATGTCTGAAGGATATTTTTTTTTCATTTTATTAATTATTTATGGCATATCTGGGAATGCAAAGTATCTCTGAAATTCTTTACTACAAAACTTTTGGTCATTTAAAAACTTCAGAACTTCGGATAGAGTTATATATCACAAACTGCTGGAGAACCAGCCCTGTGAATATTCACAAATGTTGTGATCGTTGTCTTGGTTACAAAGACATGGTAGACATTCCAGTGATGTAAAAATCAAGAAGAATTGGAAACAAAGCTAAAATTCATGTCAAGTTGTCGAGACCAGTAAACTTTTACACTACAATCTCATCATGCTTACCCTGGCCAAAAAACACCTACACACTGTAATAAGCAGAATAATCATGAATGTACCGTATCTATTCAATGATAAGCCCATGGCTGGTAAGTAAGCCCACACACATATATATTTATATATTACTGTTTAACAGATTCATTACTTCATGGTCCTGTAATAAGCCCACCTCCTACTTCTACTTTAAAATCAAAGGTTAAGCATTGGCCCAAAAGTGTAATGGCAAGATTAATAGAGTATTTCATAACATACTATTCTAGCTACCAACATGTACCTCAAAACTAACAATTTGGTTGGGAGCTGTATCATGGACTTAACTTACCTCTGTAACTAAATAAATTCTTACATACGAGGCCAAACATTAACCTACATGGCCATGCCATCATATACCAATAAGTACAACATGCAGTGGTAAGGGAATGGAGGTTCGGACTTGCCATATACTATATGCCTAAAATTAATTATTAATAATTCTTCCTTTTCCTTGAAAAAATTTACTTGTCAGTACTAATCTAAGTGACAGCTGATGAAATTTTAAGTTGGAAAAAATTGTAAAATCTTGCATAATTTTCATTTTAAAAGTGATGTTTTTCTGAAGTATTATGTGTCAAATTGGAGTATATCTCACTAAAAAATAGTTTTTCATCCAGAAATTGATCATCAAACATTTAGATGAAAGTCTAGCAATATGGATCTTTCCAGATACAATCTAATATTCTTTAGACAAGATATGAAAAATACTCTAGTCCAGATAAGAAAATGATATTGAAAATTCCTCACTGTTATAAACTTCAAGTGTTTTGAAAAGTTTACAGATCGAAGGACGAGGAAAAGAAACACGATACAAACTGGGTGGTATAATTATGATAATTATATATATGTACAATAAGAAGGTAGTTTTTCATCAAGAAATTGATCATCAAACATTTAGATGAAAGTCTAGCAATATGGATCTTTCCAGATACAATCTAATATTCTTTAGACAAGATATGAAAAATACTCTAGTCCAGATATAATGATATTGAAAATTTCTCACTGTTATAAACTTCAAGTATTTTGAAAAGTTTACAGATCGAAGGACGAGGAAAAGAAACACAATACAAACTGGGTGGTATAATTATGATAATTATATATATGTACAATAAGAAGGTAGTATTTTTAAATTGAAAAGGAGAAAATTAGTTACAATTAGTGTCGAAATTATAAATACAAAGTTTACAAACAATATACAATTCTGAACATATATGCAGAGTGGGAAATTAACACTTAGTGATATATATATAATTAGTTTATTCTAACATATTTATAAAACTTTGAGGTAAATATATATTTATACACAAGAAACCATCGTAGAACTTTTGAGGTAAAAAGGAAATAATCATTTACCAATTATGTACACTAAGACCCATTTTTATCAATCAAGTCACTTACAGGAAAGAAGTGCAACATACATGCATAGAATAAAACAAAATGATACCAAATAGAGGGGTGGGAGGTGTAGGGGGAGAAGAGGGTCATTCTTACAGATATAATACCAATCAGAGATATAGGGGAGTGTGATCAGATATATAGGGGGATCAATATATGATAGCCATCAGAATAGTATCTAGGGGGTATGATGAGATATAAAGGGGGGATGATCAGATATAAAGGGGGGATCAATATATGATAGCCATCAGAATAGTATCTAGTGGGGTATGATGAGATATAAAGGGGGGATCAATATATGATAGCCATCAGAATAGTATCTAGGGGGTATGATGAGATATAAAGGGGGATCAATATATGATAGCCATCAGAATAGTATCTAGTGGGGTATGATGAGATATAAAGGGGGGATCAATATATGATAGCCATCAGAATAGTATCTATATGAGATATAAAGGGGGATCAATATATATGATAGCCATCAGAATAGTATCTAGGGGGTATGATGAGATATAAAGGGGGATCAATATATGATAGCCATCAGAATAGTATCTAGAATGAGATATCTAGGGGGTCAATATATGATAGCCATATATCTAGGGGGTATGATGAGATAATATATATGATAGCCATCAGAATAGTATCTAGGGGTATGATGAGATATAAAGGGGGATCAATATATGATAGCCATCAGAATAGTATCTAGGGGGTATGATGAGATATAAAGGGGGGATCAATATATGATAGCCATCAGAATAGTATCTAGGGGGTATGATGAGATATAAAGGGGGGATCAATATATGATAGCTATCAGAATAGTATCTGGAGGGGTATGATGAGATATAAAGGGGGGATCAATATATGATAGCCATCAGAATAGTATCTAGGGGGTATGATGAGATATAAAGGGGGATCAATATATGATAGCTATCAGAATAGTATCTTGAGGGGTATGATGAGATATAAAGGGGGATCAATATATGATAGCCATCAGAATAGTATCTAGGGGGTATGATGAGATATAAAGGGGGATCAATATATGATAGCTATCAGAATAGTATCTAGTGGGGTATGATGAGATATAAAGGGGGGATCAATATATGATAGCTATCAGAATAGTATCTAGGGGGTATGATGAGATATAAAGGGGGGATCAATATATGATAGCCATCAGAATAGTATCTAGGGGGTATGATGAGATATAAAGGGGCATGCATTGTTTTTTTTTTCAATTAGATAACTGTTAAGCAATTTATTTGCAAGTTTTAATATTCATGCAAATATGAATATATTAATTTCAAAATGGAAAATGTACATTAAACACAGCTTTTAAGTAAAATGATGACCTCAATCAATCTATAACAGAATTTATCCACAGGTAACTGTATGTCATCTCGAGTGCATAACGTAGCTTTGCAGTTTTTCTCGGTACACTTCCATGATATCCATGTGTCCCTCTTGTTGTTATGGCGATATATAAAGCCATTCCATACAAGATGTCTACCACCCCTGTTAGTCTCTAAAAAGTCTACATGTAGCATAACTCCTGCCATGTTGATTGTGAAACTGATACTTTAGCATACTGTCAAAGGTCTTTTATAGATAACATGTAAGCTGAGATGAGGAGTTATTCCAAGATGAATCTCTGTAAGTCTAATGTTATTCCAAGCTGTTACTGCTAGGGTGAACAGGATTCTTATACGTAAGCTGAGATGAGGAGTTAGTCCATGCTGTTACTTCTAGGGTGAACAGATCATTAAGTCTGTAAAAATCTACTATGAATATTTTTGTATGCATATATCCCAAAGAAAAAATATCTAAAACTATAAGTAAAAATATAAGTTGCTTATAAACATACATTTCAATGAAACACTAGGTTTTTAAAATAAGATTTGTTCCTTCTTTGAATTATCAAAAAAAAAAGAGAAATAAAACCAATATTAATTTAAATATATTCAATTGATTTAGTATTAAAATGTACAAGTTCCAATATAAAATGTAGTTATTTTTATTTCTTTCAATGTGAAAAATGTACATGTTCCAATACAAAATGTAGTTATTTTTATTTCTTTCAATGTGAAAAATGTACATGTTCCAATACAAAATGTAGTTATTTTTATTTCTTCATATATATTTTATATATTATATATATCTTAAATCTATGAGGCCTTTGGTCAATCATGATTAAGAAACAACAACTGCTGCAGGTAATTGGTTTGTTTATCTTTCTACACTTTCCCTAAATTCCCACTTTGCCTTAGCCCAATTCCCATTTCGCCTTAGCACATTTCCACCTGTTTTATACCAAAATATGTAACTAAATATTCTAAGAATCCCATTTACTATCACTAAAAATTCAAAACTTCAGTGGTTCCACGCAAGAATTATTCATCGTATATTGGTCACAAACTCTTTTCTCTTCAAAATTAATTTAAGTCTTAGTCCTTTGTGTAATTTGTGTACCTATTAGTAAATATCATTTGAAAAAGATCTCAAAGTATTATTTGATAGCAGTCAGTTACAGGTGGATAATGGACAATATGCTTGTGCTGTATTACTGTTGACATCCAAGATGGCTGCCTGTGGGCCACCTTGATTTCAAATCAGTCCAAAAAAGGTACAATGCACAACTAGGGACCAAGGGAAACCAATATCTATGAAATATCAGAAGGATCCATCCAGTACTTCCTCAGATATAGCAGTAACAAGATTTTACTCTCAAAATCCAAGATGGCTGCCTGTCAGCCATCTTGATTTCGGATCAGTCCAAAAAGGTATAATGCACAACTTGGAACCAAAGGGAACCTGCATATGAAATTTGAGAAAGATCCATCCAGTACTTTCCAAGAAATAGCAATAACAAACTTTTGCATTCAAAATCCAAGATGGCCACCTGTCTGCCATCTTGAATTTGAATCAGTCCAAAAAAGGTACAATGCACAACTTTGCATATGAAATTTGAGAAAGATCCATCCAGTACTTTCCAAGAAATAGCAGTAACAAACTTTTACTTCCAAAATCCAAGATGGCTGCCTGTCGGCCATCTTGAATTCGAATCAGTCCAAAAAAGGTACAATGCACAACTGCATATGAAATGCATATGAAATTTGAGAAAGATCCATCCAGTACTTTTCAAGAAATAGCAGTAACAAACTTTTACTTCCAAAATCCAAGATGGCCACCTGTCGGCCATCTTGAATGTGAATCAGTTCAAAAAAGGTACAATGCACAACTAGGGACCAAAGGGAACTGCATATGAAATTTGAGAAGATCCATCCAGTACTTTCTCAGAAATAGCGGTAACAAACTTTTACTTCCAAAATCCAAGATGGCTGCCTGTCAGCCATCTTGAATTCGAATCAGTCCAAAAAAGGTACAATGCACAACTGCATATGAAATTTGAGAAAGATCCATCCAGTACTTTCCAAGAAATAGCGGTAACCAACTTTTACTTCCAAAATCTAAGATGGCCACCTGTCGGCCATCTTGAATGTGAATCAGTTCAAAAAAGGTACAATGCACAACTAGGGACCAAGGGGAACCTGCATATGAAATTTGAGAAAGATCCATCCAGTACTTTTCCAGAAATAGCGGTAACAAGAATTGTTTACGGATGGACGGACCACGGACCATGGACGCAGGGCGATTTGAATAACCCATGGAATAAAATGGAAACCTATTTTGGAATTATGAACTACATTTTGAACTGCTTTCTCCATTGACCTTGACATCACCACAATTTCGGTTATCATTTCAATTTTTTTCATTTTGACCTATAAATTAAATATAAATGTAGAAATAGGCAGTATCTGATATAGCCCTTCAGCTTGTTTCTTCCTCTTTTCTCCCTTCTTAATCCATTGCCTTTTCTCTCCTTTCTCTTCTGCCCCACCCTTTCCCATCTATCATATTTATATGTATGTTTGTATGATCGTGAGTGTGTATGTGTGAGGGAGGGTGTGTATGAGTGTGAAGGAGTGTGTGTGTACTCATTCCATAGCATGTATAGGCTGGGCCAAATTTGATAGCCATCTTTATATGCTGGTTCAGAGATTGTCAATTTTCTAGTTTGATAATTACAATGATGATGATGATATTTGAGGAGGAGGAGGATTATTGATGATGATGTTAATGATGATGATGATGTTAATGATGATGATGATGATGATGATGATGATGATGATGACGATAATGATTGATGTCTGTTGATAATGCATTGCGAAAGATGATGGATGATGATGATGATGATGATGATGATGATGACAATAATGATTGATGTCTGTTGATAATGCATTGCGAAAGATGATGGATGATGATGATGATGATGATATGTTGCGTACAATTTAGATATATATTATTTATGATGATGATGATTATTAAAATGTGACTAGAGTGAAAATGATATTATGCCCTTAAATATCGTGGTGTGTCTGTGTATCGGTATGTGTGAGGGCGTGTGTGTGTACTCCAACCATGTGTGAGTGTGGCGTTGGCATGGGTGTGAGTGAAATATTTATGTTTTGAAAAATCATTGAAAAATAAAAAAAATCATGAATTAAAAAAAAATAAATAAATAAAATATGTTAGTGAGTCTGGAAATGAACAAGCTACATATACTAAATTTATCAAATAATTTCGTAAATTAAAAGTGAAAAAAAACTCCACTGAATTTGAGTTATTCTACTGGCAGGAAGTAATTTTCATTTCCATAAGCTAAAACTTAGGAGGTATGTCGCCAAAACATAGTTTACAGGGTTTATTTGACCTTTATTTAACACCAGCTCAACTGATGTGGTTATTGCATCAGCAGCGTCTTGGATAGAGATCAGTTTCACAGACGGTCTTTAAACAAAGTTCAGCTCATCAATAGCGTGTATGCTCACCAATGGAATTGATGCATGCTTGACAATGATGCCTCACTGATGCAACAAATGTGCTTAAAATGCCTGGGGAATACCATTCTCACAAGCACACGTGACAGGTCAGGTAACATCAATGGCTGATTTTGGAGGCAATGCAGGCTTGGGCAGCACATTCGCATTGGTCTGGATATAGAAGTCAGATAGGCCCGCTCAACATACGGGCCAGCATTATCCTTTTGCAGCATGGCATTACATCACTGCACAAATGGAAGGGCATGAGGCTGAATTATTTCATCACAATATCTGATGCCTGCAAGTGAGCCGTCCACAACCACAAGTACTGTTCTGCCACTGAATGGAATTCCAACACGATGGTACACTTTAAAAGGACCATAGCTGCTGTTGAGATGAAACCTGGACTCAACTGTAAAAAGAACATGTGCCAAGTCCTGTCATGTGAAAGGTATGTGTCATCTACACCAGACTAAACCTGTTATATGTTGATGTTGCTGGAGAACGGCATTTGGTTGGACATCATGGATATATGCCTCGCCTCATTCAAGCAATCAATTATGTTCCTTTTGAGGACTCATTCTTCTAAGGTCTGGAATACTTCTACCTATCAAAGGAGCACTTCTGAGATACATGTATCCTGGCGATTAGACATTACACATGGAAGTCCTGACCGAGGCCAATCTATGGTGGTCCCAAACTGTTGGTACTGTCTCCAAAAGGTGTCTACAGTATTTCATGTGCACACCAAATTTTTCTACATCGCCAGTTTGATGTACACCAGCTTTGATCACACCTTCGACGCAGCATCTGTCAGTCTTATTCAACCTTGGCAAGGTGTTTTTAAGACGCTTTTCAAAATTTTGCTGATTTGGTGTGTTACAGGTATTTATATTAAACTTTTACACAGGTGCTTGCAATTGACTGCTGGCCAAAAAAGAATGGGTAAAGGAAGATGTGGGCAAGACTGACAAACTATCCGTGCAAATCACACACTGACCAGTGTAAATGACCGAGAGGCATACACAACTTACCTGTGTAAAGATTCAAGCTTTAATTAATACAACTGAGCAGTACATGAACATTTTACACATGTACAGTTTCTTTTCTCCACTAGTATATAGTTGAATGGCTATTTTATTCTAGAAACATTTACATATAAATTCACTAGTATAAATAACATTTTTCATTTGTTCAGCTTAAACCTTTCTCCAACACAGCAGGGGGATTATATAACTGAATGTAATGGCAAAATTTATGATAAAATTTATGATAAAATTCATACACATTTGAAACATGAGAGTAACATGCATAAAGGACATACAATATATAAGTGCCCTGAAAAGCTAAAATACATTCTGAACATAGCATGAGAGATCATTATTACTATATCTGACAGTGTTCAGTAGTCATTGGAGATGAAAAAATATTACATGCTGCAGTGCATTCAAAATCTGAGTATAATTACAATTACAATTAAAGTGAAATAAGAACATAGTTAATATAAGTATTTAAGTTTCAAGTAAAACTCATTGACATTTTTCCGTCCAGTAGATCTTACATCTGTAGAAAAAGCAAGATATAGCCTTGATGGTTACCCAAGCATGACCAGGCTTAGTCATGCAGTATTGGCTGTAGGCGGGAAAGGGATTTATATATCCTGTATATTATAAAGGTGTGTTTAGATATTCATGTATGTACTATTGGAAAACCAGATCACTTTAACAATAACTCTTGTAACACTATGCTAGCAAATATTGCAATCAATGTCTTAGTTCTTGGAAGAAGATCAGGAATTTTAGATACTGTCACAATTGGATTCATATCTAGTTGAAAATTCTCATTTTCCATGTTGTAAAAATCAATCTTCACATCCCAGGAACAGAATGTAAAATTCCTTTTATCAAATCAGTCATATATATATTTCAAAACACATATATGTACATCTGTGATTCTAAAAGGATTGTTTTAGGGGATTTCTAAACTTCTGAAACTTTTTAAAAGAAAATTGTTTATACAATTAAGTCTTATACATCAAACAATAAGGTATGAAACTGGGCAGACTATGTGAATGGGTTCTCTTTTTTCATAGCACTGTTCTTGTCATCTTTGAATCCTCTTTAATTCCAGATTTGTAAAATTGTAAATTAAATACATGTCATATTTTATAGAAATGGATACTTATAGATTTATAACAGAACAACAATGTAGCGCAATATATATATACACTGTGTAAGGAATCAATGCTAAAGTTTAAAGTGTTCTTGCTGAATCAAATGAACAGGTGAATTATCGATTAAACCATCCATTTGGAAATGCCATGACATTTTGATCACATTAAGCTAACAAGGCTAAGCACACAATCAAATTTTGAGGTATAACTGGCTGCATGATATGAAATAGAGACAGCTGTATCTTTGAAATCTTTGTTTACAAATGTACATTATATATATGTAGCCTGATATCGTTTGTATCAATAAATACTCGTGTCGATGAATGTAGAAAATAATTTTGTTCGTGAATTTCTGCCAAAAATCTTCCTGGCATGCTTGCCAGAATTTCCATTGTTTTGATTTTTTTTTTCATCCTATATTGTCAATCATTTCAATTTGATTCTATCATTACCAAAATTTCCAAAGCTGGTGTCAATAATATCAACATTTCAGGGTTCACAAGGCATGTAGATATAATTCTTGAATGTTTCGTGTGTCATGAGCTGGCTCTGTACGTTATTTGGACAAGAGTTGGTGCATTCATATTAAGTATTTCACCGGTTCAAGTTATAATCATTCCAGTCATGACAACGGCTAAAAGTCTTCCATTTACCAGAAAACTGTTAATGAAACTCACGTGCAATGTAGGAAATCCCATACTGTCCTATTTTGACCTCTGTTACACACACGAATGTCTGTAGCCGGTTTTCTGAAGTTATGTGTGTCACCTCAAAAACTTACCTATCTTTTATGGTCCGAGCAGAAGCAATATATATATTTTTTTTCGTTTCAACTCTACTTGCGAATTCTTCTAATACTCGTACTTTGGTCGTCAACTTGGTCCAAAAATTTAAAAAAATTATTGAATACACGGAAACATCATCGAGTGTTTCGCATATTGTGATTTTAGCTGAAGTTGAGAAAAAATAATCAAAACGTCACCCTTCTCCCCCTTCTAAAAACGAAAATACAATCAAATAATAAACAAAACTTGCTAAATAAACAGAAATATTAAGTGTCAGTAGGATCGCTACATTTGTCGGTATCAAGTACATACCCAATCATCATTTGTCGGCATGTTTGTTCTGAAAAAGGGCTGCAGGTTTTCCCTCCGGACGATGAGCTTTGATCAACCAACGACTGCTTGCTTGCCATTCGAAACTTTCCTTTTCTCCATTGATTTGTACACGCACCGCTTTCTGTGTCGCGTAGGCGCTTGTAATATCCGCACACACAATGGGAGGTTATACTTCGTCATCTATTTGTTGACGGACAGAAAAAAAAAGAGAAAAAAACACTTCATGATAATCAATGAAGACCAGATCTTCTACTTCATCCATGACTTGTTGATCTCATGTAACTAAATGTAAATAAACAACATACGAGTATCAAACACCGTCCACCTTCATATCACTCAAGGCCAAATTTCACAAGATCATAATGACGACACAATAAAACTGACATACATAATTAAGGCAGGGGGTCTGGAGCCGGTGGGTCCAGGGCAAAGCCCTGGTGGGGGACCTCTGGACGAATCCAACTTAAACTGGTGGATTTTAGCATTGTTTGGTTGCAAATTTGAAAGCTTAAATACACAGAAAAACTTTGTTTTCAACCATGTTTTTGTAAAATTCCTCAAGTTGTGATGATGACAATAATAAATGTAAATTACAGATCATTACTAGGCATGATAATATATACATTTGTCTTGAAATGTTTTTAAGTCATGCTAAAAATATTGAAATGGCTTATGTTGAATTGATATAACTTGTTTTTGAAAGAAATTCCCTGTTGTGTTTTAAAAAATAAGGAGTTTACCTAATTTTGATGCAGTTACAGGACCTTGTTTTGATACGTAAACAATATAAAAAAACGCGAGAGGTTATTTGGAAAGTTCATATCAGATGACTGATTTCGCATAGCTCTTTGTTCGATAAGGTCAAGTAAAACTTTTCATATTGTGAAGATTGAAATATTTCAACGATATGATTCAAAGAAATGAATATATACTATATTGTCACAGAATTGTGTTTTGTCAGTACAGTGTATATAATATGATGAAAATCGACCTGCTAAAACTTAAATATCATTGAATATTAAATATCTTCTGTAAAATTTGCAATTTTTATTTTGACAAAATTATTGGGAGGGGGGGGCTTTAGCGTTTTCTTTACATATCTCAGGACAGCCTCAAGAATAATTTAAGATATTCAATTATTTTTTTTACATACATACATACATACATACACATTGAACAGTAACTTACAGAGTTACAAAAAACTACTTTTGATGTTTTAGAAGAAACAATTCATGTTTTCGGTAAAAAAAGTCGAAATAAAGATTGCACATCAAGTTTAATTAATCATGATACAAACAGGCATTTACAAATTTACCCCAGTTGTATAAAAAAAAATACAAATAAATAAAACCCAAAAACCAAAAACAACCACAAAATAAAACACACATACATATGTATGGTCAAAATTATGGTCGGAGTTTCCGGGGGTGTATAGTACATATCATACGTCTGTGCTTCATCATATTTCTAAAAATATGAAGAAGCCAATCCAGGGGAAGGGTCATTTTTCAACGCTCGTGTGACTTTTAGCCGTTGTATAAAAATAGTATAACTGTATTATATATAAAAATTAAATGATCAGAGCAGAGCAGAGAAATCTTAGTCAGAGATTAGAGACAAAAATCACAGACTTACATATAACTAATTATACTAATATCTACTATTTGATAGAATCTGTGGCGCAATACCAAAACTACCACTTTAACCGTAATTACGCCTGTATTCATGGTTCCACCAGACATACTCGGTGAAATGTACTTTTGTTACATACCGCGTGCAGAGCTTGTAAATGACACAGATTTTACTTCAACGAAAGAGTTCCAAAACATCTTTTCGTCCGAATGTCAACCGTCACGTAATAAAGAATGCGAAGTTTTATTTAAATAAAGAGGTCAGTATAAACTTATCCTACTGTTGAAAATGCCCAAAATATGTCCATACTTTTATTTCATTATCTTTATGCTACACGTTAACGCGGTATGCTGGCAATCGAGTTCAAAGGTTACCTACAGGTATGTTATATCAGAGACATGCATAACACATATGTTATATACGTCTCTGGTTATATACATAGAACAACAGGACATGGCAGGTGACAGGATTTAAAAAAAGCGTTACGTTTTAACATTTACAATATTAATACACAAATTAAAAGAAGCTAGATTTGTTGTATAGTCAATTGATTTATAAAACCATTGTTACATTCTCCTGTGGGTAAACCAGAAGCTTGTTTACCATAATCATAGGAATATGCTATATAACACTAAAATACAGGAATCATATATACTACAAAAACACCAACTGAATGCAACGTTGTCGGAGCATATAAAACACGGTACTGCCACTTGTCTGTTTTTCGTTAGATAATCATTGCACCTTGGTTAAAATTCACCATCGGTCTGGGAAGAAATGTTCATCAATTCCAACTTGAAATTGATTATGACAATATATTGTTCTGGCCAATATAGAGCTTGTATTACAGTATGCATGTCACAGCAATTGGTTATTGCTCACCATCACATGACGTCACACAATTTGCTAGACCAAGGGGTTCTATCTATCTATATGTGATTTTTATTTTTCTCTTGGATGGAGATGATACCGTCCACATCTTAAACAAAAATATGATCAAAGATAGATTGATGTCTTTTGATGTCTGCATGGAAGAAGGTATATATGTTTTTCTGATCAATAACAAATATAACACTGTAAATGTTGTCAGAATAATAGATTATTGGTCGAACATCTTTCCTGTTCCCCACTGACTGGTGAATGACAGACTGTGTCTACTATTTGTTGCTTACAGCACACAGGCTTGTTCTGTCGTCTGTTTTGTCATCTGTTCTGCCATCCTGCTAAAGTGTAAAGAAAGTATTCCAAATCCATGCAGACTTGTAGATTGTGTGTTGTCTCATGACGGTGAGCAATGAAATATTGCTGCGATATGTAAATTTCCTGTTACTACAATTTAAACTCAATTTAGTCAAATTTCACTTCACAGAGTTTACAAACAGCAGTTGTAAGTAATCGGTTATATTTCTTGATTAAGACTTACAGGCAGAACCTCTGTGATACAATACCAGTAACTGTGGCTTTTACTCATGACTTCCATCATGGCCCAGACGCAAAGAAGCCGTGTTATACAGCTCTACAAAAATGTAAGTTGTAAATACCTTCAATGTAATGGACTTATTACAGTTTGTTTCTTTGTTTTCATTAAATTTTGTAATGTTTTGTTTTGAGCTTGACTTGTTTACCATATTTATTAATGAAGTTTACGATAGAAAACAACACATTTGTCCTCCCATTTTTTTCTAGAAGTAAACCCATCCATGGTAAATAGTACATCCTTATATTGCTGTTCAGTAAAATTATTAGAAAAATATCAATAATTCAATTTGTCCATTTTGACTTTGAGTAAGAGGCACCAGCTACCTGCTGGGTAATGTAGTTCTTGGTCAATGGGCTTAATACAGGACAAACACAAAAACTTGAGAATACTTCTGTAATAAGTTTTTCACAAAATTGTAATTTATTTTTTAGATAGAGCAACTGTCATAGGCTTGTTTCTATCACCTTGAAAGTGTACTATTCTAACCCTTCCCCCACCCCCTCCATACACACACAACACATACCAAAAGGTCCGGAATACCTACTCAGTTGGAAAGAATATCTATATTTCAGTATTTTTCACATTTATGCAGCTACAAACTTCAGTAAGATCAGCGTTACTGGTAACATTATGGCAGATATTTTGGATAATACACACCATAGCTGTTTATTAATGTCAAGACTGATGATTTTGAATAAATGTACATGTTTTAAAAATCTTTTCAGCTTTTGCACATGGGACGTGACTATCCTAAAGGATTTGATTACTTCAGGGAACGACAGAGAAAAGCTTTTCGAAATAACAGAAATATCACAGATCCACAGGAAATTGAGGCACTCATCGCCAAGGGGGAATATGTCCAGAAGGAAATAGAGGCATTATATTTTTTGATGAAATATAGGACTTTGAAGAAGCGGTATTATGTTGATCACCCGTCAAATGAAGCAACTTCACAGAAATAACGATAATTTACAATCGCACTTGAAAAGTTAAGGGTATACATATGCTTGTGATTGGATCAAGAGAATTGTGAAGAAGAAAAGAACAGAAATGTACTTTATGAACGGCTAGCTGTGATTTATAGAAATTTTCACTTTGAAAAGCATAAGAAGTTTTGCATGGTCCAGTTCTGTATGATAAGAAGAAAGTTTGATATAAATTTTAGATTTCATTAAAAAAATGTTTTAAAAAAACCAAAATATTCAAGTAAATTGAACATACAATTTGTCATTATTTTATCTTTCAAACATGTGGTCCAGTCTTCATTTCGATTGACCTTGTTATCCAGTGAATTTGCCAATGTTTATTTTTTGTGTATATAACTACAGTTGAATACTGTTTACCTCATTGGCTATATCGGTCAGATATTACTTTTGATGTTATTATATGTTCAATAACTTTACATGTCATGAATTAAAAATAGCCTAACAACATAGCTGATTCTATTTGGTTTTCTCCTCCCCATTTTGACTTTTAAAACCTGTCAAAATTTAACTTTTCTGTGTGACTGTAAAATCACTAATTTTTGAGGGGGATATTTTTCATTGTTTTCATGTGTTCTCTGAGTTCACAAACTTATGTGTCCATGATCAATAGATATCACTTGACATGGGTAATATAATACAATGTACTAGTGACTATTGAAGGCTAGATGTGTCCATGAAATGAAGTGACAACAAAAATGTACATTTTGTGAAAAACCATGAAATATAAACCTTGGTATGTGATCAAAAGTATGATACATTTGTTTTTATTTCACATGAAAATTTAGGAAACTGATCTTGAAAATCAATGAATTTTTGTTTGCTATTAAGGCTCGCAAGCTTCCTAGACTCCTTTCTTAAAATCTTAAAACTCTGGATTAATTTGATAAGTGTTCAACTAAGATAAGTGTCTTCTATTCTAAATGGTACCTATAATTTAGATCAAAGCTGGCTGATTTCACCTTTTTAAATTGGGAATAGGTTTTGGTTTCTGGAAACAGTTTAAGGGACATCAAGGAGGAAACATTATTCTTTTAATTGATTGTGCAATGTTTTGTAACTTTTAGTTACCTTTCTGTGTTATCCCGATATTCACAATTGATTTCCAATGTCCAGTTTGAGCAATTAGTTCATAAGGAAAAACCTCTCAAATTTAGAGCTGATAATATCATGTGACAGTTTTGAAAACAAATGATATACACGAACACACGTGATGATGGAGAAAATTGTAGTGACACAGTACGTAAACACATGTTTTTTAGCACCCAAATTTGTTATGGATGAGTAGAAGTTGTTTGATAACTCAAATTTAATTCAGAATCAGGAAAAAGGTGACATTAATAGCCATCATTTCTTTATAAGTCTCACTCCAGCCGTACACGTATTGTAAACAACATGCAAAGCTTTGATCTAGTTCCATTTTGTCAGTCCATCGTCAATCCAGCTGAATACATGTTCTGTCCTGATTGCCTTCTTGTTTGATAAATTCTCGTCTGCCATATTAAGCTTCCCAAGCAAAATGTTTTTGGTTTCTTCTGCCCATTTGGCCTTCATTTGCTATGTGACTAACATTGAAACATTTTTCCAACAACGACCAATTCACATTGAAAGTCATTCTTGTTTATCAATGAAGTGCTTTGTATGCATGTGTCATCATATATGACGCAACTTTTTACATAATTCTACAGACTGTTGATCAACAACATGAGGTTTTTCTTTAATAATTATTAAAACAACACATTTATATGTAGATTTCAGTGAAAACCAACTTGCATTGTTCATAAGGTGACAACTTTATAAATTTATACAATAATAACAAAAACATCGGGGGAAAATTGTTTTACTGTGATGTCACTTTTGATTAGTTGAATGATTGTATCTTATAATCAAATGAAATCTACTGATCAGACTTAGGGAATTTGATATTTCAATGTTAATAAAAAATTACTAGTCCATATATTGTAGTAAGATAGCACATGTATTAGCTAAAATTTCCTCTCTTTTTTTGTGACATTTTGATGTCAGAAATGCTTTTTGAAATATTTTGATATTGGGTCATTTTTTTCAAAGTCAGGACCTAAGTTCCCCTGATTCGATGAGAAATTTAGGAGATCTATTATGAGGATTTTTTCATCTTCACTCAGGAAATATATTTTCAAATATTTAAGAAGTTATAAATCCTAGAAAATGATCTCTGATTTTGGTCTGCATACCAACATTGCACTAAGTTTAAACTGAGGTATATGACAATATGAAAGCTGAAAATGTATTCCATATATGTGCATAAAAATATTGAATTACATGTGTGACATGGATTGTTTTGATTTGCGTAATTCTTCTCATTCTGAAATTTATGAATCTTGTGAAGAATCACTATCAATATTTTATCTTCAGTAGGATGTGTTTTAAGTGTATGGTTGAACATTTTTAGGACACCATAATCAAACTGTCCTTTGACCGTAATCTATCAATCCTTAAACTATTCTTATAATCGCTATTTCTGAAGAAACATTGGCTGGATCAGTCTAAAATTTCATATGTAGGTTTGTCGTGGTACCTATTGGTTCATATTCCATTTTGGAACTGATCAGAAAAACAGGATGACCAGCATAACTGACGAGCATAACTTAATTTGTTACAATTATTTCAGGGGAAGCATTTAATGGATCATTCTCAAACTAAGTGTGTAGGTTCACCTTAGTCCCTGGTTGTACATAGTCCATTATGGGACTAATGGGGAACATAAAGATGGTAGATAGGCAAACCATCTTGGATTTTGACAATAAAAAAATTGATTGTTAGCACTGTATCTTGAGAAGTACTGAATGGATTTATATCAAATTTCAAATGTAAGTTCCCCTTGGACCCTTGTTTTGCCTTGTTGATATTCCAACTGATCAGAAAAACAAGATGGCTGACAGGCAAATATCTTTGATTTTGACAATGAAAGTTTGTTAAAGCTATATCTTAAGAAGTACAATATAGATCTTTCTTAAATCATATATTAACATACTCCTTTGTACCTGTGTGTGCCCTGTTGATTTTGGGATGGATCAGAAAAAGAAAATGGCTGATGTGCAACTATCTTCGATTTTGACAATGATTTACCAGACAGTTCTTTATCAAATTAGATGCCCCTTTTCTGACAGCCATCAATTATTTTTAAGCTTTTTTCTTCTGGTTTGAAGTCTTTTCAAAATGTGTCTCAAGTGTTAGCAGAAAAGTTTGATATTTATCATGAAAATTCTATTTGTTTAAACGAGGTCTTCTAGTGGTGATATTAAGATTACTGACTTGATATTACTGTCTGTATAAATTTGTGTTTATCACTGTTTTTTACTCATTTGATTTTACAGCAAGTTGTGCCTTCATCAGTCAGGGAAATGCTGTAGGATTTTCTTGAAAAAGAAATGGGAAAAAATTCTTTGTTTTTGCTTCATTTTGGAAAAAAAATACACACACACACACTACCACCAACCTCCCTCACACACACACACACACACACACACACACACACATGCACACATTCTGGCAATGGGGGCAGCCATTTTTTGGCTGTTAAGTGCCAAAAAATCACTTAATACGTAAGTAAGAAATATCAGGATGAATAAAATAAGCTGTATATTTGCTTCCCCACTTTCCTATTTTTCCAATATGTGAAATAAATTACAGTACATTATGTAAAATTTTATCATAGAAAAGAGATATATGTGTCTACGTAATTTTACAAAAAGATGATTATCCAGTTCACCAATTAAACATTTATTATTAATTATCATAATGAATAATGATTGTGTTGGAGAGTATGTATTGTTCAATATAAAAATCAAAATTCCGTTACAATTCAGCACATTGAGAAAAACCACTTTTTTGTAAAAATAAAATAAACTTGTATGCATATTTGATATTTCAATTTTTTATTTTGATATTAATTGATAATTTCATTGTTTTGAGTTTCACATTCTTTGTGTTGATTATTAAGATGTTTGAATTACGAACATACATGTACACAATGTCTTCGTTAAAATGACTTGTTTTGATATTTGAATTATCTCCCTTCTAACAGGTCAATTATTCAAAGGTCATATTAATCTTATGCGTGGACGTTAGTAGATTTAAATATACGGAACACCACAACGGCCTATGATTTACTCTACCGTAGATAAGCCCACCCTTCTCCCAGCTTTAATATTTTACATGTCTCTGTTAAACAGATTTCTCAAAACGGTATAAATGACATTTTCCTTATGTGTGGCATTAAAAACCATGAAATATTTCTTGCAATGAATTTAAAATCTTACTTTGTATTAGTTTATTTAAATTACTAAGTTGAAATAGATCCTATATGTTCTAAATGGGGTCATATTTCACGGTATGTTTTAAAACCAGTCGATCAAAGAAGTTTATAACTTACATGTAGGCTATCACAAACACATCTAGCGATCCTCTGTTTTCAGTAGACAGGTACCTTTTTGTGACATTTTCCCTAAAGTACACAACTTCAAATTAAATTTTCCTCCCAAAACTCACAAAACTGTGATAACAAATTGATTTTAACATGAAATTCCAAATAAAACTATTATAAATGTGACATTTTCAAGATTTTTTCATCCGGTGTCAAAATAACTCGTAAAAGTAGAAATGGTAACTAACTTCTCTTCTGATAGCGAGTCAAAAACGACATAGAATTAACACACTGACAAGTCTTTAAGGAGAAATTACAAAAGGCTGACTCGTCTTCGATCTAGTAAAATTGCCAATAACGACAGGCACGTCTTCAGATAGAAATTACGATGTAAAGACAGATCTGAAAATATCAATTACATACATGCGTGTACGTGCGTATAAGTCTGTCCGTCTGTTTGTCTGTCTAGGCGTCCGTCCGTCTGTCATGTTCTCTTATGACACTGAGGATAGGCAGAAACATTTCCCTATAGGTTTGCATTGTAACTTACTGAAGGGTATATGGGAGGTCCGCCGCATATCATTTTGAGCAAAAAGGTTGAAGGTTTTTCCCACGGTCAAAACTACGACATGGCAATTCGTATTCTCGGCTTTCTGTGAAACAAACATCACCCCGATAAGTGATCGAATCAAACATCCGATATAATGCAATACCGACAGTTATCGTGTCACTGGTGTTTGCCATAGAGATGAAAATAGACTGACAAGACCTCACATAGAGATAAAATCATTCGGTCGCATACGTCAACATCGATAAAGTCTAGCGTCTGTGGCTCTCCATACAAATAGGTCGGCTAGGTCAGATCAGCTGGGAAAGCGCTTGATTTAGCGCATGTAACTATCTTGTCAAATTGAAGGTAAGTAGATATTGTCAACTAACACTGTAAAGTGCAGAAGGATGATATTTTATATCTAGAACTGAAAATTTAATGCAATACATGTTTAGATGTTTCTAACACGTGTGCATAGCAAGATCAGCAGTTCCTCTAGAATATGACCTAGATTTTGACAGCGTGTTAAAGATAAGATCGGACTCGTGTTCATACTGTTTTAAGTTTTGTAGGGAAAATGATTTAGATGTCATTCACATTCAGTATTTGAAGAAATAGCTATAATTTGTGATATAGAATTAAAGCCTAAAAGTCCTGATAAACTACTAATATTTATTTATCATTTATTTTTTGTATTTGGTCATTGTTAGGGTTAAAGTAGGACAGAGTCACTGACCTGTTGACGTATAAGTACTTCAATGTGATTTTATCGTTTACCATTGCCTGTTGCTTAAAACATCGATACATCTCCCACCTGTTTCTCGCATTTAAGCTTTATAATGTCTCTTTGCTTCACAAACAACATGGGAATCTTGACCTTAATTTATATATATATATATAAATTCTCTTGGATTACTGAAGGGTTATAGAAACAAAATTATATCAAAATTTCCTCTCGGATTAGTGTAAGCTTTGTTTTACTTTATTGGTGTATATTGTAATGATATATATATGATACAATCAGTGAAAGGATTCAGAGACAAGTACAAGTACTTATGTAAATTTCTCTCCCTATATATATATAGAATAGCTATGGGGAAAGTGTTGACAAATAATACATTTAACTTGTGCGGGGAAAGGGAGAGAAAGGGTGTAAGGGTTTAGAGGGAGATAATGCTTGGGGTTTTTCTGCATTACTGGAACAAACGCTGATTGCATGACATTTGAACTGCACATGTTGTGGAAAGTGGTTCTTTATACAAGCAATGCTGCAGGTACAATTCTAAATTGACACAACGGATTACTAAAGAGCTATAGTGAAAAGTGTGTGATAAAATTTATTTTTTTCTCTCTCAGCATATACTGTATATTATTACTGACCAATTCATGTCTCGTTTAAGGTCCCTATCAACAGTGATAAGCTCTAGAAGGACCTATATATCTGTATGACTTGGATTTGATAATACCTATTGTTTAATCTAGTTTAGTTCTCAAAAGACGATATAGCAGCATGATATCAGTTTTGTTCATTAGTTCGCAAAATTTAATACAATATTTTTGTGTATATATAATATAAACACGTTACTGTTTGTTGTGTACTGTTGACATTTATGGTCTTTATAAATGCAATAGCTATGTAGGTAAACACTGCGCGCTAGTTCGATATGCTTCAGCAGGGTGTTTGCTTGCAACAGCGAAAGTAGCGTGTTAGCTTGAACAAACTCTGTCGTTCATTTATAACGAACATAAATGCCATGAGAAGGCAATCTTTTCTATGCCAACAATAAGTATACGTACTTTAAATTTACATTTTCGTGGGGCTAAAATTTCGATGATTTTTCATGGACACTTGATTTTCTGGAGATAAAGAACTCCTAGCATACATTGCTACTAAAATGTCTTTTAAAAATTTGCAGAGATGTGATTTGGTGTATAAAGTGTACCCATCCAATCAGCAATAAGATATAGACGTAAAATTAATGATCATACATTATGCCAAAATGTAACATATGTTGTCAGAAATATTCTGATAATGTGATATTTATCATTGATAGTCTATAGATTATGCTTATTTTCAAAATAAACATGACCAATAAAAGACAGTTATTAAATGTTAAATAATTAAACGCGACAATAGGTATAAATTATTATTTTAGAGCCGGGAAAATTTCGGTCTAATGTGGCACTTCATTCTTCTGTCTTGTGAGTTTATATATAGCTACAACGTCATGCGAATTATGGTATTATAAATTGCAATTCGACTTATTTAGAATTCGTAAATCATATTTTATATATCAGAAGTCACTCCTGTGTATTACGCGAGCCAAAAATTGCCTTCCTTGTCAATTTTTATGACAATGTCCAAAATATCAATAGAGTAACACAATGCATCATATACAGTAATGTTGTTGCTGATCCGAATTTCCGAGATTGGAAATACCTGTCGTAGTTTGATATACCCCAGTTGATATATATATACGTGTGTGTGTGTGTTAATTTCGATACTAACTACAAACCATTACTTTAACTGTAATTCATGTGTCTACCACAAGTCTTCTAGCTGAAAAATGGTTTGTGCTATCAAGACCAGTTTCGTGTATTCAATTCATAAATGTTACAATGCTTGCACTAATCGTCTTTTACCCTGGATATTGAAACAATTAAATGCATATGGTGTTGTAGATATATAATTCATAGCTGCAACATATGTTAGACTTTCCAAGATATGCATTTTAGTTTTATTATTACATTGCGATCTGATACGGTTTGCATGCTATTCCTTGTATAAGTTATATTATAAGTTTTAATTTTCTTCAAGTTCGCCAGCTTTTATGTTAAATATATCTAAATGAGACGGAACGGTCACTTCGCAGACAAATATGACATTGCTTATTGGACTACATTTCAACTGCATTTGCAGCCATGTTTCGCAGTTTACAATATTGCCCCAGTTCCATATCTAAAATCGTCCCATTTTCTAAAAGAGTTCCTAAACGTCTTCTTTCTTTGGGTTTCAACAAACAATTACATTAGATGCATTATATGTCCGCTCTTACAGTTCATTTTTTTAAAAATCTCTTAATTGTATCTTGTTCCCAAAATTAATAACATAATAAATATTTGAATTTAACATATTAACAAAAATATCATAAGATGATGAATAACTTTTACCGATAAGCGGTTTACAGTTATATCAGTAATTTCGTTCTATTTTTTTGGTGGGGGTTGTGGGTTGGGGTGTAATTTTGACCCTTTAAATCTATCCACGTTTAGAAAGTAGTTAAAATAGATGAATTTCTATGAGAAGTATATATACATGTATATCACACTGACCCTACTAGTGACACCTGCTTTCCTCTACTCCTACCGGTGAATGACCTACTTCAGCATCGTGAAGATCAAGTCATGTGTTGTTGTAACGCTAGGAAAGAAAGAAACGGACGTCCTAAATGAAATATGTTTGGTGACTAAACCTTGTTTGTCTGGTAATATGGTCTCATATTTAGTGGTAATAACAGTTTTTGTGATGACGTTTTGTCTTTAGATATCAAGAAATTTATTGACCACGTCCATTGTATATACCCACCAGAATTGGAAATCAAAGGAACGTCAGACTCTTCTATATCAAGCGCGTGTCAAGCTGTATGAAGAGCGTGATTATTTCGATTTCCCTGCCGTTAGTTTTCTATTTCTGGTTTGCAACACTCCCGCATCACTGACATATGGTGTTGCATGTCCCAGTTGATTCGATGCTTGAGAGTCTGCTCCCAATATCACGATTTTCATGCAAAAAGTCGTGAACAGACGGACAAACTCGTAACATGGAGTTTCAAAACATGTAGGTTGATGAAAATTACGGGCAAGTTTTACGGTCGTCAAAGTGATCTCATTAAAAAATATTCTATTTCTTTGTGCGATATGAAGGTGGACATGTTTGATGATTTTTAGTTTGTCTGATTATGATTATGTCGACATGTTGGTTTTTCTTTTTTTCTTTTATCTAGAAGGATCAGTCTTCCGTCTTTTCTTCGATCTATAAGAAGCATAGAAGATGGGTTGTCTGCTTCTATTAACTGAGAGATCTTGGCTTTCCCAGGATGGAGAACCATTCATCATTTTGTCTCCAAGAGAGTTAGCTGCTCAAGATATCTTTGCAGTGAATGAACATCTTTCTGTGATGCTACAGTTAAATACGTGTCTGTAAAGAGTCCGATAGAAAATACTCTTGGTGATATCGTTGATGTAGTATAGGAAAAGACTTGGTCTGAGGACCGATTCTTTGGGGACCGCTGGTCTTACTGGGGTAGAATCGGATATTTTCCCCTCTACTCGACCGTCTGAGTTCTGTCACATATGCGATTTGTTATCCAGTTGTTTGCTGTTCCATTGATTCCATACCCCTAAGTTTATGGATAAGGAGCACATTGGTCTTACTGAAGTTCATAATTAATATATCTGTCTGTTGACCTTCTCCAAGAGTACTCGAGATGACATCATTAAATTCAATCAATTTGCTATCACGTATTGGGGTAATATTCTCCAGTCAGATAGAACATGGCTGGTATCTAAAGCCTTCTTGAAGATAAGAGAATGGGGGAAATTTCTGTTGCTAGTTTTTTTTTTATTTTATGTAATCTGGACTAGCCGTTTTAGTGGTATCAGTGTTGTGAAAAAGTGTATAAATAACACTAATTGTCATATTCCGCAACTCAGGAATGTGACAATTTCGCATGAGATATTGTCGAGTAAAATTGTCCGAACTAATTCTGTCAGCACTCGAGAAACAGACTGGGACTGGTATGTCAGCAGTATTTGTAAACTCTGTGTGTATTTCCTGTTTCAGTCAACCAGCCCCATTGTAAACATCTTGGTTTATTAAGTATTCAGTATTTGTCCAGAACCTGTTCATTGGTGTATATATCTGAATTAGAATTGGCTGTTGTCCCTGCGTATTTCCAGTAGGCATGCCTGAAATTATTTTGATGTTTTAATTATTTGAATTATTCTTTTGTTTGTAGATTACCAGACTGTTTAGGTTCTTTATATAGTCGGTTTATATGATTTACCAACTTTTTAATTCTTATATTAGGTTCCAGATTTTTTGCCACTTGATGTGGGACATGTTCCCTAACAATCTAAACTAAAAATGATTTGAATGTTTTCCATGAACCTCTACCCTTAAGACGTTATTGACAGACATAATACTTAAATACAAAGTTTCTGTAAACAACTGCACCTGTATATAACAAATCACAGAGACAAACTTGTTATATTAATACTGGTGTGCTCATGCGTCTGTGATTTCTTTTTAAAAAGTAAATGAGAGTTTATTTTTTAGAAGATGTTTTAATGTAAATTATCGAATTTCTTCAAACCGATGTAACTATAATGAAGAGTGCAGGATTTAAGGATCTGTAAATTACAATAGATGATTTAACACGACAAGGTACCGACACATCCAAGGACACCTGTTCCATTTAGTGGCCCCGTCATATGTACATTTACAGGTAGTCACGTCCATCGAGTCTTGAGGGGTACCATACAGGGACTAAAATTGAAATAATATTTCCATCCGTTTATGCAAAAGATAATTTTTAACACATTATGAACCAAGGATTTGGGGGATGGAAAGTAAGGTAGGTTTTTTCTCTGATCGAGCTACCGTATAAACTAGTTGATGCCTAGGATACAGGACAGGACATTAGCGTTGTGAATTTTTACGTCTCCGTGCAGAGTAGCATATGACTATGCACATCTTGCACACGTATTTTTAGAAATATATTGATTAAAAAAAAAAAAAACTCACTGAAGAAACCCAGATAGTCAAATAATAATACTGATATTCTTAATCAATCCTTTGCTGAAATAAAGCAATTTAAGATCAATATTTTTCCTGTGAATTTATTTTCATTGATTCATTTGTCCACTAAAAAAATGCACGTGATTTCCTTGATAAATGGAAATAATTAATCCACCATCAATTCCTGAATTCGTGAATATTCTAAAGGTTCTAACCTCACGTATATGTACTTCACCTGTGTGTGGAAACCCTCCAGTTATAGAAGAGGGGCTTTTCATCCCTTCGCAAAATAAACATGATATGATTGAGAACCCTGAGTTGTGTGGTTGATTCCCCCGGAAACACGACTTTTACAGACGTACTGACTGATAAAACGAAAACAAAACCTTGATAAAGGTTATTGATTTTACATATTAAACATATTAATATTAAGTTGGCTGTTCTTATAGCAAATGAAAATATTCAAATACTACAATGTGTTTTGATATAGGACCTCCATCGAATCATTGTAGATCACTCTCCCGCAGTGACAGTGTTAGGTAGAGTAAGTATTAGCATGATTGGTGTTGTGTGTTAGAGCGACTGACTAAACATGTAACCATTCAGGTAAACATTGACACGGTCGTGTATGACTTTGCATATATAACATAACGGTGAAAGACAGCTTTGAGTACCCTTGATAGAATGTTGAAATAATATTGATAATGGTGACGAAATATAACGCGTGTTACTTCAAGTTCTCTAACAGAATATGAAGTACCTAATGAATAAAAATGTTTTCTTTTCGGAAACATATCTGCCGTTTTATTTTAGATATGTTTCACTTATGCCTTTAACGAATTTGAAATACTGAGTCGTCCATGTAAATAAAGCCCGACATATTGATGAATAGTGTTTGGATTTCCTTTGAAGTCCGTTTTCATAATATTTTTTATTATTTGTAACATCATCATTATGATTTTTGTGTGACCTTTGATGTACCATATTTTAAATTTTCATTTTGAAATGGTCTTGGTGAGCTAGCAGTACAGTTGACCTCTTGTGTCACTGAACAAATATACACTGGTTTATTTATTATTAAGTATATATAGTCACGTTGTTTTTCTATGAATGAAACTTTTTCATGGAAATAAAGAGGAAAAGTCTGCTTGCATTCGATATATGAATGGACCTTGCAGGTCGGGATGGTTCCCGGATGTCTTCTGTTTAGAGGACACAGCAAACCAAGATAATAGGGTGTTATTCTGCAGAATAATCGACCAAAAAAAAAAAAGATTATTTTACGCCCGTGTCCTCTTCCACGGGACTATTTAAGGGACCAATTTTTTTGGCATCCACCTAAACACTTGCGATGTTGATCCTGTTCCTTTCTTTCCTGTCTGCAGTTTTTTCTATGCTTTGTTTCCCGCTGTTTGTGTCCCTCTTGACTCCAGTCCTCATATGATCATCGCCAATACGTTAAGGTAATAAGAAAACAACAAAAAGTTATATTTCCAAGATGCGCTGTTTTCGTTATTTCAACCTAGAATATAGTGAAAAATGATACTTGAATTATATTTTGTTATGTACCACATCTGCTGCATATGTTTAAAAGGTGATATCAAATACTTCTACTCTTTACAATGAACATTTGCACTGACATTTCTCAATATTCAAAAGTTCGTCACATAACTTATGTTGACCTAGATTTTACATGACACGTGTTGTCTTTGAAGCAGAAGAACGATTACTATTCGCTTTATTAATACTATCTCCATGTAGACATTATATGTTATACATTGTTTGTCTTCATCGTTTTACACGAGTGACCCTGTCTGATCAGTAGTAGACGTACTGTTAAAAATCGTTCATTTTACACGTCAATATCTCGGTATTGTACCGACAAATTTTGGATCATAAGAAATAATATTTTATTTCTATATTCAATAGGGGTAGCAGACTTTGTCGTGTAAGATGGCGATCAATCCCAAGCTGATTAGATGTTGCTGGAAGACACAAATACCACAGGGGATTCTTACCAGACGATGTAAATATGGAAACGTGTCGTTAGGAGCACAGCGAGATATTTGTACGATTTCAAAGGAAAGATGTGTGACAGGTATGGCATCCAAAGAGCAGAGACTTCTTAAAAAGAAGACAGCTTCCAATATTGTTCCTGTAAAATGGTACTACGGGGCACCTAGGACACAGGATGTTTTTACACAGAAAGATGGAGAGAACATCGTTACGAGTCCCTACGCTGACCTAGAGCTTCCGAACGTCACTTTTACTGAGTTTGTTTTCTCACAGTTAGATGATCACAAAAGTCCAGTGTCCTTGGTAAGGAATAATAATAATAATAATATGACATTTTCCAATATTTCGGTCTCATTTCAATGCGTTTGTTAAACGGATGTTGATGCACTCAGATGAAGATAATTTTGTCAGTCTCAAAACGGTAAACATCGTACCTGAATTCTGATGAATGAATGTGGCTTCAATTCTCATAAAATCGAACATTAGGATACATTGTATTGGCGGTATCGGAAATAACATGAATTCTAACAGCTGCTGTATCCGGCAGTGGTTTTGTAAATGGGTTGTATTGCTAAAAGCTCACTTGTAAGTTTGTTTAAGTTAAATAGTTAAGGTTAATAAAGTATGTGAAACAAATCTAGCCCGGAATATCCTAAATAAATCAATGCCGATGCTTACTGATAATTAAAAGATCTTGGGAGTAAGAAAGTGCAAGATGCAAGATATATATATATATTTCTGTTTGTTCCTTTTTCTGCTTTTTTGTTTTTGTTTGTTTTTTCCAATTAAAATGTTCCTGTTTTCTGTTGTTTCTTTGATGCATGTGTGAAATTTCATTTCCACTTCAAACATCCATTTTCATGTCACAATATGATAAATTTACTCTACCGACAGGTAGACTGCACAACAGGAAGAGAACAGTCTGCCGCCCAGTTAAAGGATATAACTGTGCGCGTGGCAAGTGGACTGACGAGATTAGGGTACAAAAAAGGGGACAAAATTCTTATTTTTGCTAGAAACTGTATGGAGTATCCTGTCATGTTCCTTGCCTGTGGTGCGACGGGAATCATACTAAGCACGGCCAACCCAATCTACACACCGAGTGAGTATTCTATATCAAGAAGATGTTGGAGTTCGTTTCTAGACAAAGAAAGCAAAGTATTGATAAATATTCATGTATATCCATCCTTCAAACTATTGTAATAGTCATGTGACATTTTCGCATTTGTGTACGACACCACTAGTGGCCTTACGTGCCACATTTGAAATCCTTTGAATAGTGTTTAGCGTTCTTATAAAGTAACCAGATATATAAAGATGCCGCAATTTATACTTGTGCACCTCTCCATGTGGAGTTTGGTATTTTTTTCGGGTAATTTTGACTTTTTTTCTCATAAAACCTGACACGACTTATTCTGACGTCAAGAGATGATAATGAAATGACGTCATAACTCAAACATTACGTTATGACATCACATAGGTCATAGGTCATAGATGATGAAAATGAAACAGAAAAATACGTTTCATGCAATACAAGTATTTGCAAAAACAATATGTCATATGATAAAACTAATATTGTAATATATCGGATTGTAATTTTGTAATTTTATAGCTGCCACCAGCATTCCTTTTTAGTTGGACCACTCTGTCGATATGTGAATGGTATAACATTTTAGGAGATGGTTTTACATAAGCTTTAAGCAAAAAATCCTCTTAGTTAAGATTTGAATTATATGTATATCTAAATGTTAAACATTGAATAAAATATTGTTTAAACTAAAACTAATATCAAATTAATTTCACATGCGATTTATCATTTCGTATACAATACGGAACAATTCTTGAACTTGTTTCATAAATCTCACAGAGATTATTACTGAAGTTAGACTCCCCTATATATACGTATTAAATTTGATTTTGTGACTATTTTCTTGTACAATGTATCTGTTTTCAGGTGAACTTGCTCGTCAATTAAAACATTCTAGAAGTATTGCTATAGTAACCTTACCGACAATGCTTGAGACGGTGCGGAAAGCCTTGGAGTCTGACCCTGAGGTCAAACAGAATATCAAGGTTGGAGCAAAACCTTTAATATTTCCTTTTCTGTGTCTTTGTAAATGGTTGTGTGCATTTCTACTTCAGTTTTGTGTGTTTATATATCAATTTAACTTACTTTTAATCATTCACCTCATTCTACAAACCCTCACTGTACTGCACCCATTTGTAAAGAGTAAAGAGAGCTTCGACGTTGTAAAAGATTTGACGATATATCACGAGCGACAATTGCTGTAAAGAAACCTTGTGGCAATGACAAGGAATTGAGAGATTGTTTCGCGGTTTCAACGTTCTTACAACAGCCGGGGATATATGAGTACGGATTAACAATGAGAGACGTTTTGACAATAAGGATTTAGCAAGTTAAACAAATTACCAATATCATTATCTTCATTTTTAATTGCTAATCCGTGAGATATTAAATTGTTACTCATCTTTTTTCCCCATTATATTTCAGCATGTGATATCTATAGGGGAAGCAGAAGGATGCGTCCCATTTTCTCTTCTAACTGAGGATGATGGAAAGGCATTTCCAGAAAATGTTGACCTTAACCCAATGACGGACGTCCTGACCTTACCATATTCTAGTGGAACTACGGGGCTCCCAAAAGGCGTAGAACTAACGCACCATAATTTAGTAGCAAATCTTATCCAATGCATCAGGTATGTGCCCATCATGTCTTCATTCATCAATCCATGCAGCTATCCCTAATAATTTTGGAGGTTTCTCAACACGCCTTTAATGAGCACTGAACATATTGATATCGAATTATTTGATCATAATAACTAGGCACATAAAACTTTCCGTTTGTCTTAATAAACTATTTTCATCAATATAAATATCATGCAATGCGGTAGATCTATTGAAAAATACAAATAAAATATGGATTACATAAACATTTCGTATTTATATTTTATAAGTAAGACTGTTACCATGACTTATTGCAAAGTAAGTAATTTACGATATAAACATATATTCATGAATTTATCAGCTACTACAAGTTTTTTTTTGTATTAGTGGAGTTTGCAATTGGATACAATAGAGTAAATAATGGATACATATTCTTTCCCCCTACCCCAACGAAGTCAAGTCCTTTCGAAGAAATCCTTGAAATTATGCTCCACGAAAAAGGAATCACTATACATGTAACATTATTCTATTTCTGTGACAGAGGGCCAATGAAACTGGACCCAAGAACTGAATGCCTTATGGGTTTCCTACCTTTCTACCACATCTACGGTATGGTCCCTGTTCAGCTTGGTGCTATATGTTTGGGAACAAAACTAGTTGTCATGCCAAAGTTTGAACAAGAGTCCTTCCTCAGAGCCATTGAGGAACACAAGGTAAAGTGAACTAGCATTGTTTCTGGATGTTAAAGTCCTTTTGGCTTTCATTGATGTAAACTGGATACCTTTATTTTGTTTATTTTAACAATTACGTTGTGTAGCCATGACATGACAACCCAGCGTGCACCTGTGTCTCCATCAGGCTCATCAACGTTGTTACAATTAGTACTGCACCCTGGTATAAAATCGATATCCCGTCCTATGCACACCTTGGCAAAATACTCATTTTTTTCGACGATGATCAGAGTGTATGTTTACTAGTAATCGGAACTGTGTCTGGTGAAATTGCTGGTTATCCAGCTGGGATGTCAATCTTCAGGAAGTCTTTAATAAACCTAACTGTGCTTGGTCTTCATGAGAATTTATTTCCCTTTTTACAAATTCATGAAAAATAATTGATAGGCTTTAATCAATAAGTTTTAGGACATTTAACATAATATGAAACATGAAAATGACGGAATTGATTGAAAAATTCGTCAACTGACGGATAAATTCGTAACACAAGGATTCAAATTATACAGGTTGATGAAAATTATGAGGTAGTTTTACAGTCGTCATCATGAGAAATATTCTATTTCTTCGTGCGACATGACGCTGGACGTGTTTGATGCTCGTTAGTTTGCCTGTTGGTTCCGTTGTTTTATACCTTGTTCTCATTTGAGAACGTGACATTACTTACCTGGATTGACCAAAATGTACATGGCGGGTGTCGTCAATGAAGCAGAAGACGCTTGGAACACCTGGTCTCTTTCTCCTTTTTCAGGTGTCTCCGTGTAAATCTTGTTCATGTTTTGCCCTAGTTTTACCATGTTGGTAGTTACTTGTTTTGCATTAAAAGGTGGTATTTGCTATTGAGTCTTTTGTACAGTTTTACTGACTTAATTTTTCGCTTTTGTGGACACCTCGACACATAATGCCATAAATGTTTTGCCCAAAACATCAATCGATCGTTTAGTATTAGTGTTATTTTCAGTATTATTTGTCTACATTGTTATATGTAAATCAAATACTATAAAGTCAATGAATTAATTTTCTGTGATAATTATCTATTGTGATTAAAACTCGTGCTTGTCGTGGTAATCGCTAACATTTTGAGAGCCAACTAGAAATATCTCTTTGTAATTACTTCTCCTTTCACGGAATGGTTCGATGTGTGAAATATACGGATAGAAGTTTTTCAGCGCCAAAAGATACTTGCGCAATTTACGTAGGTGCGCAAATTACACAGATTTTACGGTACGTTGGACAAAATTATATGATTTCACAGCAATTATTTACAGCGAATCACTAGAGCTGAAACAAAACATTGATTCATATGTGAACAAACACGGTATTTCAACTGTCTTATTAATTTCTAGGTATCATATATGCACATCGTGCCACCCACTGTATTGTTCCTGGCGAAGAGCCCTCTGGTGGAGAAATATGATGTAAGCAGTTTGAAGACGTTGGTGTGTGCCGCAGCGCCGCTTGGGATAGGACTGACGGAGGAGACAAGAAACAAACTCAACGTGGATATCACACAAGGTAGTTTTGCAGTAATAAGAGCGCCAAGAGATCTATTTTTTGTCGAAGGTTATTTTTTTTGTTTTTATAGTCATTTTTGTTATTTACCAGCAGCTTTATAAAGATTTGTTCTTTGTTTGTTATTAAGCACATGAAAATCATTACATCGCTGGGTAATAAAACTTTAATTTAAACCAAGAGAATTTCTTACAATAAGAGGATTATCTTATCGTCAAACTAACATTTAGATATTTCATGTAACTGTCCTAAGCTCTTTTGTCACGCATATATATAGATTTGTATAAATACATTCTAGCCTTTTTTCTCCACCTTTTTCGTGAGGTAGGTATGTATATATGTATGTATGTTTTGGTATATTTAATTGAATAACAGAATAAATATTGTTTAAACCAATCTGGAGAAAATGCTTATTAAATACAGGTACCATATTTGGCAGATAGTGAGTTATGTGATGTGCTCACAGGATCTAAAAGGCTTTGATAAACAAACCTTATGATTGATCCATATTTGAAATGCAAACCATCAAGTATTGTGTTATCATCAATATTTACACGCCTGACTTATTCGAAACCTTTGTAAGTTTATAGTACAAGTTTACATACCTGTCAGTGTATTGCTGTAGACATACTTGTTTGTTTCTTTGTTTGTTTGTTTGCTTTATTCTTTTATTGTTTTTGGTTTTTTTCTTTGTGTAACGACGCGTTCTTAACAGTACTGCAACATTATGTACCAATATATATTTTCGAGGATATCAAGGTTCGAATTTCGAAATCAACACTTTTTACTGGCACTTAATTTCGCGGATAAATAAAATTGTAGTTAATGTTTATGCTAATTTTCACGGGGTTATACTTGCGAATGAAGAAGAGTACCAACGAAAGATTTGAAAGTTAGAACGCAGCGATAAACAATGCAATAGTTTTACAATATTTATGGCGGAGTGATCGTGGAACTACATACAATATAACCTCTAATGCACGTTACAGCATACGGTCTCACGGAGTGCAGTCCCCTGACCCACTACGACACTTACCCAGGGAAGGAGGGAACTATTGGACAACTAGTGCCAAACACTGAGGGCAAGGTAGGCAACTAGGCAAGGTCTTACAGTATCGTGTCGGTAAAAAGGCAAAGAAACAGCGAAAAAAAACCCAACTAAATTGTGAAAAAGTATCCTATCTCAAATTTATAGTTGTTAAAATCAGGAAAAAATCATACAACGGTTTGAATAAATATACAATCACAAGTTGTGCTCCGTTGTCACTTGTAAGGTTTCAAAAAAAGCCCCCTATAATCACTGCCGAGCCCTACAAGGACGAAAACACTCTATGATGCAGTTTTCAATGCCATACTACTCTGTACTGTGTCTAATTATATTTTTTTACTGAAAAGTAAAGTTCACTTGTCTCTTTTCCGTGCAGTCTCGGGATAGTGAGCGTTTTCCGCTTCATTTACATTCTTTAACAAACCAGGAAAACCTAGATGAAACTAGATATTAGAAATAATGATCTCAAAATAAGGACTGTGGAAGTTACAACAGAATTCTTGATATGTTATATGTCTAATGACGATTCAGATGTCTTAATATTTTTTCTTTTATGATAAAGTGGGAAATACAAGGCTCGTTAGTTTAACTCTTATCTTATAATTCATTCAGTGAGTGAATTGAAAATTTCGTGATAAAAATACCAAATATTTAGGAGGAAGGCAAGGAAATGTTCTATTGTCGGGCTTTGTTCAGATCATAACTGTGATAAATCAAAGTCTCGACACGTAGCAACAACAGTAAGATATTTATAAAATAAGAAATTGTGAAGATTCCATGATGCTGATGTAATTGTAAACATTTATCGGACGTCAACATGCTCTCAAACGACGACGTGATGTTTATCGTTCCAGGTAGTGGACATTGAGACTGGTCAGTCCTTGCTAGCGGAACAGACAGGTGAGATTCTGGTCCGAGGTCGACAGGTGATGAAAGGATATCTCAACAATCAAAAGGCTACAGATGAAATGGTTGTGGATGGCTGGTTACATACAGGTAAAGTTACGCATGACTGGCTGCATTCTTGTCAGTGTCACGTATGGTTAGCAACATACCAGGAAGAGTTACACATGGTTGATCACAATATGGCCAGTGGTACACATGTCTGGTTATATATTGGTTTGGGTTAGCATGGTTGGTTACACACAGGTAACTGATACACATCGCTGGCTAGGTGCTGGTAAGAGTTGTCTAGTTTCAAACAGGTGAAAGTTATGGATGAATAGCCACCTACACGTAAGTGTTACGCATGAGTTTGTTTCATACAGGATATGCGTATGTAATTTGTTTGCTATGTTTATTAGCCCGTCAACAACCATTGTGATACCTCTCCTATCAATTCACTATACGGTTAAGGTCACCTGAGCCGAAGGCTCATGATTTGTCTGTCGTCGTGCGTCGTGTGACGTGCGACGTTAACTTTTCACATATTCAACTTCTTCTCAAGAACCACTGAATGGATTTTGACCAAACTTGGCACAAGGCATCCCCATGGGAAGCCGCTTCATATTTGCGAAGAAAAAGGGCGTGGCCCTAATAGGGGCCCCAGGAGGGGGGAAAAGGGGGTAAAATTAGGTAAATCTTTAAAAAATCTTCTTCGCATGAACCAACACTCAAGATGGCCACCCTGGCCTCTGTTTGGCTAAGACATTTTGGACTTCCTCTCAAGAACCACTGGGTGGATCATGTTCAAACTTGGTACAGATGTTTTACGCACGGTCCTGCAAAAGTGTTGTTACATTTTTGCAACATTTTAAAATCCCCAGATTATTGACATATATTCCTCAGGTGACCGTTAAAGCCCCTTGGGCCTCATGTTAAAGCGAACAAAGTCTGAAATTCCAGATTTTTGTCCCGGAACAATGGTGACCGGTCATCGAGTGACCGGTCAACATGTCGATGTTGACTACCTACGTCACAGCTCATTACTGTTAAGTACTTCCTGGACGTTATTCGACAGTTTCCAACATCAAGCAAAAACACAAATCCTTGTTGTTGTTGTTGTTGTTGTTGTTGAAAATTTATTTCAGAATTAAAATTGTTGAAATAAGGTTGTCTTTTCATTTATATTTATCTATAATTATTCGTTTTCTTATATATCAACGGTAGAAGGTATAACAAAACATTAATAGATTGGATTTTCAGTAAACTTGTGTTATGTTGAACCCTCGGAATAAACTGTTGCCAGAGGCCGAAGTTTAGTCCTCTAGTTTTATATGACACCTGTTGACCTCAAACCCAGTCAACAAATGTGTAAGATCAAATCGAGGCTAGTTCAGCTTTAAGCTGCTGATTACTACCTCTCGGAACATCATGCGAGAGGCCGCCCCTTGTTGGTCACAGGAATTGTCTTTACCTAAAGTATACCACCATGGCGGCACACGATAGTCCGCAGCCTCAGCTTTCTAGGAACAAAGGACACAAAAGATCGGATATATATAGTACTGAGGAGACACTGCCTTAAGATCACACTGACTGGTTATTGAACGATCAAGAAAACCCAGCCAATAAACGTGTTACATGAAAGCAGTACTGTCATTAGATTCTATTCCTTAGACATCATTGTAATCCGAATTATGTGTTATTGTAGAGCTGAATATCATTTATAATTATTCAGGATGTTTCTTTCCTCAGATAAATTATACTAAATATATAACAAGTAATTGTAATTTCAGCGAAAAGAAAATCAGCTGTGTTTATAAATATTTGACTTTAAAGTTCTTAATTTCCATTTTACTACTAAAGATAATTCTACTATTCATATTTCATACTAATTGATATTACTTTTATTCTGTGTTAATTTCTGTTCAGGAGACATCGGTCACTATGACAACGAGGGATATTTTATTGTGTCGGACAGAATGAAAGAGTTAATCAAGTACAAAGGCTATCAGGTGAGGAATACCTTGACAATAGATTTGACCTTGGCCACCAGGTAATGACTTTCCAAACAATAGTATGACCCTTGTGTTTATGTTCACTTCTGAATAATAAGACAGATTCAACACAACAATCCTGGCATTCATAGATTGACCTTGACACCAAAGAATGACCTTAACACAAGATATTGGCCTTGACATGGTAACTACTTTCAAATGTATTTGTCAACAGGTGGCGCCAGCTGAGCTTGAAGCCCTTATATGTACACACCCTAAGGTAGAGGACGTGGCAGTGATCGGTGTAGAGACTGATGAGGGACAGGGAGAGGTCCCTAGGGCATTTGTCGTCCCTAAAACCAACTGTCAGCTCAAGGAGGACGAGGTTTCCCAATTTGTACAAGGTACGACACCAAACTCCGAAACATCTGTCTGTTAAGATGTTTCTCTAGTCCGTTGGTCTGTCTAGTTACCTATCTGCCTCTCTGTTTAAAACCACCCTCTGACAGAACCTCAGTGAAAATGAAATGTATGTTATTACTCAACATACATTATATATATAGCTTAATACGTTTATTTGTTTTGGTAGAATATTTGATAGGAAAACCTTTGAGCTTATTATAATGAAATGATCAGAAAAGCTAATTATATTGGTACTGTCACACTTCATAGATTTTTTTTAGTTGAGTTTCTTTTCTACTTCCAGGCTTTTTATTGTATCGTGTTTTTTAAATAGAAATTGCCTTTTTTTCTATATTGTTTTCCATTTCAACTTCAATTTAAGACATTTTGTAGTGTTGAAGAATCAGACAACACTGAGTGTCGTCGATGTCGGTATTTTATTATCAACACTTTGTGTTTTTCTCGTGCTTTCACAGAACATTTATCCCCCTACAAGTGGCTTAGAGGAGGAGTAGAATTGACAGATTCCATACCCAAAACCGCCAGTGGAAAGATTCTTAGACGACAACTAAAGAAATAATTTCCATTCAGAATACTACATATGTACTAGTCATTTTCTTATACGTTACTTCTTTTGCTGAAACGCATCGCCTTTCCAGAGGACCATATCAAGAAACTTGAAAAATATAACTGATTTTAAGGATCGCACATTTGACGTAGGAATATGTGATTTGTTGGTATACACGAATTTTAAAGTTTAATACCATTTTTTTTTCAATTACATGTATATAATAAATGATAAGATATTTACAACCAATGCGGATTCACCATAATCATACATGAATCGTCCTCGGTAACATACAATTTGATTTTTTTTTTTACATTTTTAATAACATGAGCGACATTTCATTATTTCGAAATACACATACCAATGCCTTCGTGTGTTAACGTTCATCACAGCAATATCATTATATGAGACAACAGGAATTAATTTTAAAGCTGTGATAATCAAATGCTCATTTTTCATCGTCATTTATTGCTTTATTCATTAACAGACAAAATGATACTTGTTATGAACTGTAGAACCTTATTGCTCGAGTTAATGGGAAATATCACAATAACTTAATTAATGTGTGATACAAATTGGATCTTATGATGTTATATGAATCTAGCCATGAAATTTAGTATTTTTGACGAATTTCATAAAATCGCATTTTAAATGGAAGAAATTTTAAGATACTTTTTAACACAAAACTTAAATTTATAAACTTTAATGGGATTTAAAGTTAATATATGGAGGACAATTCAAACGGAGACGGCTAATCTATCGTGCCATATTCAATTTCTGACATTTCTGACCAGGAAATGACTGGGGCATAGAAATGTCTGTTTAACCTTTGTTGATAATATACATATATGTTAATATGACCTCTCCGTGTAATTAAATGGCGATATAAACGGGTTTAAAACGAACAATGCCAGGGTTTTGATTTTTGACGATGGTCTTCTCTTGGAACCTCAGCAGCCCATTCATATTTGCTCTCATATGCTAATTCCCTTCAGTTGCCATGATTCTTGATCCCTCGACTCTCCCTATTCTGATTCCTCATGCTTCTACAAAACTGATGCCTTAACCACTTCGTCCTCTGCACTTCCGTTGTTTCTACCAGAAGCATCACTGACTCACAGAAAAGATATAATGCTGTGTTTATCCATGGCCTAAATGTTGCAGTTCTCCCTCTCGAACTCACAGCCATTTCAGCCAGCTTTCATGTTTCTTCATTTCTGCTGTCTGCGCCACTTTACCTCTTTTATAGTCCTCCCTTCTTTTTGTACACTTCTCTTGAGTGCAGACTGCTATGATCTCCGTGTTGTCCTCATGATGAAGTCTCCTTTCTGTCTCCTTAATTAGCAAATCTTAATCTTCACTTTTTCGTCTTTGCTGCTTGTCAAGTAAGAAAAGGTCCCCTACGTCTGTCATTCCTCTGTAAGCTACTTCAAAAGTTTTAAATGTAGATCGGCTTAAGCGTTGTCTAAGCGGGTAATTAGAAACCAAATCAAAATATATGCAGAAGTTCGAAAGAAACAGCGATAACAAACTTTCAAGGTCAAAATCCAAGATAGCCGCATGTCGGCCATTTTGCTTTATATGATCAGTCTTAAAATCAAACGTACACAACAAGGGATCAATGGGAAACTACACATGAAATTTAAGGAAAATATATGCTGTAGTTTTCAAGAAAAAGTGATAACAAACTTTCAAAGTCAAAATCCAAGATGGCCATTTTGTTTTTCTGATCAGTTCCAAAATCAAACAGAAACAACAGGGATCAACTGGAATCTATAAATGAAATGTTAGAAAGATACAGTTCATGCAGTAGTTCTCAAGGAATAGCCATAACAAATTTTTCAGATCAAAATCCAAGATGGCCACCTGTCAGCCATTCTAATTTTCTAATCAATCCCAAAATCATACAGGCACAACTAGGGACCAAGGGAAACATACGTATGAAGTTTAAGAAATATCCTTCCTATACTTCTTATAGACATATGACGATGATGATGGGCTTATAAGAATACAAGAGATCCCAGAGGGATCTTGGCGCCCACCATTTGAGGATCTGTTTTCAGTTCTTGAAGATTTGTTTATTTTTTGTTTGTTACAGGTGTTGTAAATGTTCATGAACTGGTCTTCATTGAATGTACTCAATGATGGCACAAGATATTTTTATTAAGCACCTATTAGCAAATATCATTTGAAAAAGATCCCAAAGTATTATTAGATAGCTGTCAGTTACAGGTGGATAATGGACAATATGCCTGTGCTGTATTACTGTCGACATCCAAGATGGCTGCCTGTGGGCCACCTTGATTTCAAATCAGTCCAAAAAAGGTACAATGCACAAGTAGGGACCAAGGGAAACCAATATCTATGAAATATCAGAAGGATCCATCCAGGACATCCTAAGATATAGCAGTAACAAGATTTTACTCTCAAAATCCAAGATGGCTGCCTGTCAACCATCTTGATTTCGGATCAGTCCAAAAAGGTATAATGCACAACTTGGAACCAAAGGGAACCTGCATATGGAATTTGAGAAAGATCCATCCAGTACTATCCAAGATATAGCAGTAACAAGATTTTACTCTCAAAATCCAAGATGGCTGCCTGTCAGCCATCTTGATTTCGGATCAGTCCAAAAAGGTATAATGCACAACTTGGAACCAAAGGGAACCTGCATATGAAATTTGAGAAAGATCCATCCAGTACTTTCTCAGAAATAGCGGTAACAAACTTTTATTCCAAAATCCAAGATGGCTGCCTGTCGGCCATCTTGAATTCGAATCAGTCCAAAAAAGGTACAATGCACAATTAGGGACCAAGGGGAAACTGCATATGAAATTTGAGGAAGATTCATCCAGTACTTTCTCAGAAATAGCGGTAACAAACTTTTACTTCCAAAATCCAAGATGGCCACCTGTCGGCCATCTTGAATTCGAATCAGTCCAAAAAGGTATAATGCACAACTAGGGACCAAGGGGAAACTGCATATGAAATTTGAGGAAGATCCATCCAGTACTTTCTCAGAAATAGCGGTAACAAACTTTTACTTCCAAAATCCAAGATGGCTGCCTGTCGGCCATCTTGAATTCGAATCAGTCCAAAAAAGGTACAATGCACAACTAGGGACCAAGGGGAAACTGCATATGAAATTTGAGGAAGATTCATCCAGTACTTTCTCAGAAATAGCGGTAACAAACTTTTACTTCCAAAATCCAAGATGGCCACCTGTCGGCCATCTTGAATTCGAATCAGTCCAAAAAAGGTACAATGCACAACTAGGGACCAAGGGGAAACTGCATATGGAATTTGAGAAAGATCCATCCAGTACTATCCAAGATATAGCAGTAACAAGATTTTACTCTCAAAATCCAAGATGGCTGCCTGTCAGCCATCTTGATTTCGGATCAGTCCAAAAAGGTATAATGCACAACTTGGAACCAAAGGGAACCTGCATATGAAATTTGAGAAAGATCCATCCAGTACTTTCTCAGAAATAGCGGTAACAAACTTTTACTTCCAAAATCCAAGATGGCTGCCTGTCGGCCATCTTGAATTCGAATCAGTCCAAAAAAGGTACAATGCACAACTAGGGACCAAGGGGAAACTGCATATGAAATTTGAGGAAGATTCATCCAGTACTTTCTCAGAAATAGCGGTAACAAACTTTTACTTCCAAAATCCAAGATGGCCACCTGTCGGCCATCTTGAATTCGAATCAGTCCAAAAAAGGTACAATGCACAACTAGGGACCAAGGGGAAACTGCATATGAAATTTGAGAAAGATCCATCCAGTACTTTTCCAGAAATAGTGGTAACAAGAATTGTTTACGGACGGACGGACGGACCACAGACGCAGGGCGATTTGAATAACCCACCATCTACTAGATGGTGGGCTAAAAACTAATTTATTTAAAGTATCTTTGATTTCAAAACCGTGGTCTGATTTGGGTTATCTCCCTTGCCTAGAACCTAATCCACAACACATATACTACAACTGTAGTTTAATTACATATTGTATATTGCGATTCTCTCCTTTAATCCGGATATGTGATAATGTGTGAATTAAGAGCTGTCATAAGCAATCACAAAAGAACAGAGAAATCATAGTATAAACATTTTATTTCATTCCAACTTCTATTACAAAACAAATTAATAAAATAAGAGAGAACAGAATTTGGATACAGAGGTAACTTATATAAATCATATGGAATTTAAAATGCATCTATTATTTCTCAATGAAAGGTTATATCAAACAAGGATAATATTTAGTATTCCATTTTTCTTCACAAATACATTAATATATAACATCATCAACATTTAAACTTCTCATTTGAAGGTTTTAATAAATCTGACCACTGTGACTCTGGCCTAAATGTAGGAAAAGGCCATTTATTTTTTTAATTTTGTCAGGTTTCAGCCCAGGAACCTCCCAGCAAAATAAATATGATTCAAAGCATTACGGTTATTGAGAAGAAGTCATTAAAATTTTTAAAATAAATAAGGATGCAGTGGCCTGAATACACTGTTGGTCAAGGTCATTTCTCTATTCAAATTTTGTCAAGCTTCATCCCAGGTTTTGATTCCAAGCCTTTTGGATAATGAAAAAAGTCCTTCGAAGGTTTTAACAAGGTAAACTAAGTATCATGATTTTAAGCCTTTTACTTATTGAGAAGACAAGAAATTGTTTTAAGATATTAACAAATTTGACATCTGAAACCTTGAATGAAGGTTAAACTTGTTTGTTTTTGCAACTTTGTCTGGTGTCATCCCAAAAACCTTCAAGCCAAATATCATGAGTTTAGGTCTTTGAGTTATTGAGGCAAAGTCATTTAAAGAAAAGTTTGAAGCCACACAGACTCTTTGGTCAGGTGAAATAAAAATTGTTTTAAGAATGACTGAAGGGCAGAGCAACTGACCATCTGATGATAGAAGACACATAGTATTTCTGTCCACAATTTGGAGGTCAAATTCACAGATTTCTTCCCTGTAACAAATAGGAAGATACTAAGTACTATAATAATACTTGAAATATACTAAATTACAAATGCTTCAGGTACATTCTAACTACAAAATACAATTCTAAGTTAAGATTTTGTATATAGCTTAACTTGTTCATTTGCAAAGTCAGTTTCATATATAGTATATAGAGCTATGCTTTATATAAACACATTCATAACATGAACATATAATTGTAAAATGTAAGTATTTGGTCAGCAAATTCAGCAATCATTGAAGAAATTTTAAGGAAAATCAGGAAAAATAAGCCACTAAAGCACACAACAGCAGCAGAATTTCAGAACAATTTTGTCACTTAACAATGAAATAACTGGTAGAAGAATGATCATGTCAATGATTGGTTAGTCACTGATCCATGAAATCACAAGATTACAAACCCATTGTGAGCATTATGTTGTCTATAAACCAGTTTGTCAATGAACCGTGCAGTCACTGAACCTTTAAGGAACAGTAAAGTAACTGAACAATGAAGTCACTGAACAATAAAGGAATTATAAAGTTAATGAAACATGAAATCAACGTGAGAGTTGCCAATGAAACTTATCATGAAGTCATGAATTATAAAGCCACTGAACCATGAAATCACGGTCAGAATGATCATATCAATGAACCATGAAGACTTTGAACCTGAAAAATGAAATCAATGTTGTAACTTAAAATCAGTTAAAAAGGCAAGTCCGCTATAATACTGTAACAAGAGGCCCATTGGACCTGCATCGCTAATCTGGTATTCAAATACAACCAATGTTCATTACAAATACATTAACACATGCAACATTGGCATTAAACATGGGTACGTCCAATCAATTTTAACCAATTTTCATAACAAATATTAGCTTTGAAAACTTAGTTTTAAATAGCTGCAGCTATGACCTTGATTTAAGGGAATATATCACTTTCTTTTTTTTCTGTTTCTTTAAATTGGTTGCTGCGGTTTTAAAGTTTTAAGAAATTTGACCCCTGTGACTTTAGTTATAAGTCAAGGTCATTTCTTTTTCTTAAAATTGTCAGGCTTCATCCTAGGAACCAATCAGCTAAATACAACCCTTCTATGCCTTTTGGTGATTCAAAGGTTTTAACAAATTTGACCTCTGTGACTTCGAATATGTGTTACAGTAATTTCTTTGATTAAATTTTGTTTGGCCTTATCCAAGGATCCGGTCAGCAAAACACCATTACTATGGGACTCCTGCTTATTGAGAAAAAGTCGTTCAAATATAAAAGTTGATGTCGGACAGATGACAGACATTGTGACACGGCGTAAGTTCACCTTGTCAGGTAAGCTATTAAATCATTAATTTTCGTGGGGATCTATTTTTGTTGACTACAGGGGTACTCTAAATCTACCAATTCAAATGTCCACTAACTAATATAATTGGTAAATGTACATTTATAAAGCTATATCCATCGATGAAATCAAATTTTCACAACATTGATTCTTTCTGAAAAAACATCTGGTTTTTAAAGTACACTCTATGTATTACGTTGGTATTTACATTATTTTGAAGCTAATAATTACATGTATTATGCAAAAATTGGAAATTTGATGAATTCATAGTGATTACATGATAGCATTAGACGTACCAGATCAGAATCACACAGTTTTAAGAAGTTGTAGAATATCTCCTGTGTAAAATTATAAAAAAAAGGTTTATGAAAAACGAAAGGTTTTTTCTTATATCGATCTTCTTTGATACAATCAAACAAAACTGATAAGCTCATTAAATCCTCCATCAGCTGCATGCTCTCATTATTAAATAATTAAAAGGCCAATTTAAAAGCAAAACATGGAAGTGATACATTTCAAATACATAAACAATGAGGTCTACAGCCATTTTGTAGAATAGACACCAACCATTTATATCACACAAGTATATAAGACATAGCATAATTTTTTTTCCTATCAAATCACTCACCATACATCTACAACTGTTTTGATGTTTAAAAATACTTCTTATGAAAATCAATCAGATTTTCAACCATTGCAGCTATATGTGTAACACTGTTTCCAATTGGTCAAATCAGTTATGTAACACTGCTTCTCATTGGTCAAATCAGCTAAACAATACATCTTTATGCAGAGTACATTAAAACTTTATACAATGCTGTTAAGCTTGTTACTATTTATTGTGTAATGCCAAACCTTTAATTAACAACCCAAATAATTTCGCTAAAAGTAGGCACATCATTTCACCAGAATATAGAAAACTACTTAAAACAGAGAAAAAAAATCAGAAAAACTGATGTTTCCATTAAAGATTATTCAACATTAGGACTGTTAAAAACGTTTTAATGAAAGGAAATACAAATTATCCTGTATATTTTTCCTAGAATTGGCGGTAGGGTTGAAGGGAAAATGGGTTTTATCAAGGGGCTTTGATTCTGTATATGAAATAAATGAAAACATTTCATACATATTTCATACACAGTAAACCTACACATGCTCCTTTCAGTATGAACACATTTATTGAAAAAGAATAATTATAATCAGAGTGAGGAAGAATTCCACACGTTTATTTTCATAAAGAGTACTCTCCCTTCCCCTAAAAAAATTGAACAACAAGAAGTATCAAATTAACAGAAATGTTAGTCATATCAGCTTTTGCAAACATAAACAAAATAATATTGGCAATTCCCTCTGTGTACAAACACAAACCATGTACCATAGTCTCTCTGACAAAAAGTACCATTTACATATCCTGTTAAAAGACTTACATTATACAATATGTGTTGTTTTTACAGCTTACATCTTCACATCTAAACTTCTCTTATGAAAATAACAAAGGATGATTCACAATTTAGCAAAATTTCAGACACTTCACTTCATCAAAGCCTGGCTTCAGGATATACAAAAGAGCTGAATGAAAATTTAGCAAGCTTCTGTTTAATAAATAAATATTAACACACATTTAAATACACATATATATAATCTCTTTTCTGTCAATGATATTTGCTAATAGTTTTTCACTTTTTCAAATGAAATTAACTGATGACATATGTAACTGTCTTTGTATCCTGAGGCTATTTGTATCAAAACATGAAAAAATGACAAATAAAAAAATAAAAATGTTTTACTTCACAATGAAAATGATCAACACAGAATTTTTTTAAGTTGCAAAAACTTTTTTTGCTTTGTAAACTGAAATTAATAAAAAAAAAAAATGAAAAAAAAAGAAAAGACCATGAGTCGGTCCTGAGTGTAGTAATTACGATAATATTTATCTCGCATCTTCACTAAAACTGGTTGACAGTTCACATCCCTTCGTGAACAGGGAACTTTCCCTGTTCATGTCATTGCACAAACAGGGAGTCTTCCTGGTTCATTACACAAACTGGAAATTTTCCTGGTTTGCTACACAAACTAGTAGTTATATCGGTTCACGACCCAATCTGGTACATAGTTTTCCTGGTTTACATCACTACTAAGGCTGGGTGTCTCTCCAGCTCAGTGGTGATTTTCCTGGTTCACAACACTATACAAACTGGTAGTTTTCTCGGTTGACATTGAACTTGAGTCTCTTTGACACTGCTGCCTCTTCTCCAGGCAGTACAAACAAGTGTCGGTAATCCAATTTATTAGGACGCAGTAATCCACAGAAACGCCAGCCAAACAGATCTACCATGTTCTTGAACATTCCACGACTGTTAATGAAAAGTTTCGAGATAATAGCTTTTTAATTTAGAGTGTTTTTGTTAGAGTGTAACAAGAGGCTTAGAGGCCTTGACGGTCACCTGAGATAAGCACTATTGAATATATAAAGGTTAAAGGATGATTATCAAGTGTTATGAAACAGAAATTGTGACAATGAATATAGACAGTATCAATACATCCATACCATAAAAACAGTCATCCTATACTGATACTTCTTATAAAGTTATTTCCAGCTGGAAATAACCAATGTTATGCTCAAAAATGCAATTTTTCTATGAAAATTACAGGAAAGTCCAAAAAAATTCTTCCCAAGTAAGAAATGTGAAACTCATTTGGTAATTAAAGTACCTTAAGATGGTTTTAGAGCATTTGATTATACCATATCTGGGTGTTGAGGAAACTTTTGAAATTTAAGTCAATTTGACCCCTTTTAGCCCTGCCCATCAGCCCCTGGGGGTCAGCCAGGATCAAAATGGACAGACATACCATGAAGCCGTCATTCTTCATTCAAAATATTTCCAATGGAAACTAAACAAAATATGCTCAAACATTAAGAGTTCCTATATCAACTACATTAGACTTTACCTCCTCCCCTTGGGGAAATGTGAGACCCTGGGGCCATGAAATTCATTATTTTGGTAAAGCACCTTAAGATGCTTCCATTCATGAAGCGTATTTGACTCTACCATATCTTGGTCTTGATAGGAAGATTTTTTAAATCAGAGTCAATCTGACCCCTTTTTGCCCTGCCCCTCAGATCCCTGGGGGTGGGGACTGTATAATTTACAAATTTGGTTCATCTTAGGGCAGAGAAGGTTTCTGCAAAATTTCATTGAAATCAGATCAGAGGTTTTAGAGAAGAAGTTGAAAGTGTTAAATTTTTTATGAATTGACGACACACGATGGAGGGTATTAGAATTAGGTCACCAATAGACATAAAGATCTATTTTTAATGAAATCCTTTAAAGAATTTAATTTAACTAGGAATTCATGTACAATCTGCAATTACTGAAATGACAACACAGTTAGAAAGGTTGTAATAAGTGAAGAGTCTTCTATTTTGATTCATCTTGACATATTTGAATATCATGATCCATGGTTTACTGGACATACTTACTGGAATGGGTTTTTTGACTTAGCCTTTGGTCCGCCATGATGACTATGATGACTATGCCCGCCATCACTGTGACCGTGACCTTTCATGTCAGCCATTTCTTTCAATTTAGCCTCTTTGTCATGTAGGTATTCATATTTCACGAAGTTTATTCTCTCATTGGTTGTCATGCCCAACCAGATTATCTAAACAAATGAAGAAAGATGTTTAAAATCCTTACATCAGAATATCTACAAAACAGAGTAAAAAAATAGTTTGAAAACCTATAACTTTATGTATTGAATGAAATGTTCCATGCAGAGAAATTCCAAATCTTAGCATGAGAAGGATATTTTAACATTTAAGAATTATTCTGACTTTGGAAAGAAATCAGATAAGTAAGACCTTTAAATACTGGAATATATACACTAAATAGTATGGGTTTGAATTTTTTTTCTGAGCAGCAACTTATATGGGTCGGCTTATTACCAGGCATGGGCTTATTTTCAAGTAAGTCATGGTAATTCATTTTATGAATTTCACCTAAAATCATGGTGCATTTTTACTCATATTTAAAAAACAAAATTTCCATGCGGAAACTAAAAATGTTCCCGCGTGAACATTTATCATAAAATCAAAATACTGAATTGCCAAAATTGTAGAAATTAAATACAGATTAGACTTATTCTAACCTGGTAGAGTTGACAGGTTAACAGTATGCCAACCCACAACATATGGCCGAGAGAATTGAGAGCGATCCAGGCAACCCAAGGCGACGTCTTTACCACTTTATAAATAATTCCTGTAATACCATCCACATACACATCGAATGGACATACATGATTCCAATCTACAATGGAAAAAAATACGATAATATTCATCAGGGATTTGAAGTGAATGAAGAGGTCCCATATGGGGTACTTCATAAAATTTTCCCTCAGTGTGTTATGAATAGGACCCTGTATGGGGTTTTGTAATATTTTTTTGATGATGTGCTTTGAAGGGACCTGAAATGGTGATAAGCTCATTTACAATTTTTTAGGATTATTTGATTTAATGTTTTTGTAAATGTGCCCAGGGGGCATCCAACAGGGGATTTTTTACTTGTTTTATTAGTTAGTTTTGAAGTGAACATTTATTAGGCAAGTTTACAAGGTAGAATTGCCACAATGATTAATGCATTATTACATTAAAATCTAACCATTAATTTATATCCGTTTTGAAAACTTTGACCCAATGCCATGGTTCATCAGGGTAAAGCCATGGTGATGTATCAGGAGGCAGCTTGATCCAATGAGATAATTGTGGTTTAATTAGAAGAACACATAGAATACATCAAAGCCATTTCAAAGTTTTTATGTTTTGTTTGTTTGCTAGGTTTATCATTCCATGACCAGCCTTAGTCAGAGTGAGGTGGAGTCTTCTGATGTCTACCTCACTGAACAATATATGGGAGGTCCACTACCTGCTATCCTGGGTGAAGAGTCTTGTCCAAGGACACAATCCTGACAGTAAAGGATAGCCCAAGACCTCAGCTTCCTTACAAATACAAAACATCCCGAATGGGAATCATCAAAGCACACACCTTGAATTTTCACCTGGATTAGTAAAGTTTGATGCTCTACCACCTAAGATATTATGGCCTCAAGTTTTTGAAATACTTGATCTCTATACTTACAAATCCGACAGCCATGGAAACACCAACATATCATCCCGAACAGGAAAAACAGGTAGCCAATGAAAAACTTGTGATTGTCAGCACCTATAACCAAGGAAATATGTCAACAAACTTTTGGACATCATTACATCTGGTTACCAATTACCTGATAATTATGTAACATTATATCTGATTTCATCATATTAATAGTGAAGCTAGCTTACTTTTGGTTCTGTTTCTTAACTATCATCTCACAAGTTGTGTTCACGTTACTTACTTAATTTTCTCATCTCTTTATTAGATTTACAAGCAAACTTATAAATACTACAAGCCTATTACTTTTTTCTTTTTTATTTAAGACTCTTAAAGCAGTCCACCATCAAATGTAACTTACTGTTATTCTCATTTTCATTTTTTGTGCTCAATCTTTTTCAATAAGTAATTTTCAAAAAAGAGATTCCTCTGCTTCATTGAACAAGATTTTAGTTAATCTTCATAAGTAATTTTTGTTTGTATCATACTGACCAACACAGTTATCAATCCACGGACAATGATGGTCCATTTTCGCCACACATTTGTTACAGGTGTTACAGTGTTTGGACCGGATAGGACGATGAATTAGGCAGGTGCTGCAAAACTGGTTCAGAGTCAATGTCTGGTCCTCTGCTAGTTCTAGTATTACCTGTATAAAACAAAAAAAATGGGCAAATGAGTAAGGCAGGTGTGTTAGGGAGGTGTGTTAGACAGATGTGCTAGAAAGTAGTGTTTAACAGGTGTGTTAGACATGTATGTTAGACAAGTATTTTAGACAGATGTGTTAGACAGGTGTGTTAGACAGGTTTGTTAGACAGGTGTGTTAGACAGGTATGTCAAGTTTGGACAGGTGTTTAAGACAGGTATGATAGACAGTCATGATAAATAGAGTTTTAAATATTTGATTATTACAGGTAATGTAGACAGTTGTGATAGACAGATATGATTGAAAAGTAAGTTTGACAGGTGTTTTAGACAGGTAAGATAAAAAGGTATGTTAGAAAGGCAAGTTAGACAGGTAAATTAGACAGGTGTGTCCGATAGGTAAGTGTGACAGTTGTGATAGGCAGGTATGTTAAACGAGGGAGTTAGACAGGTATGTTAGACATGTGTGGTGATAATGTAAAGCTTGCATGATCCAATATCACTCTAGGCTTCAATGTTACATGTAATTTACCATGTGGTGATATATACATAACAAAACAATATCTTACTTTGATCTTTTCAGTACGGTCAGTTTCTATGTAGCCAGGGTTAGTTCGCCAGGCCTTCCAGAAGTTGTATGTTAGCAGTATGGTGTTGAGAGTGAACAGAATATTCTTTTCAGTACTCTGTACATCTGGACAGTGGTTAAGGATAATCTGCTAATAGATGCTATGGCAGTTTCTTAATATATGCACTTCCACAGATATCTCAAAGTCAGCACTCCCACAGATATCTCAAAGTCAGTACCCCCACCTGTATCTCAAAGTCAACACTCCCACAGATATCTTAAAGTCAACACTCCCACAGATATCTCAAAGTCATCTCTCCCACAGATATCTAAAAGTCAGTACTCTCACAGATATCTAAAAGTCAGTACTCTCACAGATATCTCAAAGTCGACACTCCCACTGATATCTCAAAGTCAACACTCCCATAGATATTTCAAAGTCAGCACTCCCACAGATATCTCAAAGTCAGCAACCCCACAATTTTTCAAGGTTATTTTTTTGGAAATAATGTAAAATATGTAATTATATGTAAGGCAACAGTAATTCAATTCTTGACTTTTTTCAACCACCTGATTTCTTCAAATCTGGTACTTAACAAAGATGAGGATAAAAAAACACAAGAAAAGACAATTATCACTTTTTTTCTTTTTACATCCTACAGCCTTGTTTTTTTTTTAATTGAACCCCATAAAATCTGATGTTTTGAATAGCATACAATATTCAAAATGAAACTTATCACCGAATAACCCAAGAATGGCCCAAAACAGTACCCCCTCCTGCATTCGTAGGATTGCTTACTTTATCACTTTTCACATCTGCTGTAAAGACCATGAAGTGTTTGTTAGGTTCATCATCCTGTTAACAGCCAAGGTCATTTTGAGGAGCGGAACTCCTTGTAGGAGCTGGTGGCTATCTTAATGAAAAACAAGCAAAAAACCTGTTGCACACGATCTATAGCAATAGAGTGAAAATATTTTTCCAAGAACACAACAGTAAAGGGTGATTTGTGATCTCAGTTACCCGAGAAACCCAAACCTGCCGTAGGTATAGATCCACCCATATCGTGTAACATAACACTGATACTCTGTAATTCTACTGACTGAGCTGTGGTGTTCCCCTCGTACTGGTTCAGTGAAAAGGATACAAGGCACTAGGTAGACAATCCAGGTGTAATACATCCAAAGCTTGGTGGCCAAATAAATACTGATAGGCATCACAGTCATCATCTTGTCGTCAAAGAAGAAACTGGCAGGGAAAAACATAATATTTAAGAGTAGAACTATCTTTATAGATCTAAGTCCAACTCACAAGGACTTGACTTTATATCATAATGTACATATAAATGAAAATCACATCCTCAATCTCAATACTTAAGCTGGTGTTTGATTACAGTTGCCCACTCCAATCATAAAAAAAAAAATAAACAAAACATGTTTTTAATTTGCTGAAAAATAAGTAGTTTCTGTCAATTTCACCAGATGACCGACACTGTAACAAAGAATAACTCACTGTGCTGTTAGTTTCCAGAGAATGATCCCAACCACAGCCAAGGCAAGCTTGATATACCAGTCTGATTCCATCTCCGGGATGGCACCTATGGCCCACAGCGCAATGAATGGAAACACTAGCATGACCTTCCTACGTACCTTCTAAAAAAAATAAATTATTCTTTATAAACACTCGTCAACATCACCTTATGTACTATTTAAACAAAAATATTTTTTTTTACAATATAAAGATACACCAACATCCCTATCTCGTGTACCACCTAAAGAAAGTGCTACCTCCAGAATATATGATTTTCATCTGGTACATCCATTTTGTATGCCAACCTTTGTTAAACATAATAATTGTGCAGTAATATTGTCTCAAGATAATCATTTTATTGTCTATTCTGGCTATTAGAACTAGTAGGTCCATTGTTCCTGTTAGAAGTAAAAGAAATACTTTGAGTCAAGAAAAATATGCAATACACACTATATGAAATCTTTAGTCCAATTTGTAAATGACAAGAAAGTTGCCCTGTGAACAGCCAGACATATTTTGAGGTGGGGTCTCCTTATAGTAGGTGATGACTACCTCACTGAACATTATATGAGAGGCCCATTACATGCTTGAGGGCAAAGCATCTTGCCCATGGACACGTCAACACTATTAAGTCCATGTTTAAGCTTACAGAGAAACACAAACCAGCATAGGTAGGGAGCACTGACTTAGCTTTGTAGCTGGTGTTTTTTTAAAGACAAAACCTTGAATCATATCCTTGCTCCATCATCACCTAATACCCTTACCTTGTCATTTGTGTATTTTTGTAGACAATGTCTTGTGTCATATCCCAGCTCTATCCTCATTTCGTGTAAACGCTTCACAATCTGGGTGTGTTTATGCATGGCTGCCACATCAATGGGTGTCTGGCCCTAGAGTAAGTAAATCACAAACATATTCATCTATAAACACATGATAATCATAATACGACGACACATAAAGGGCAACATAACTTTGTTTACAATAGATAATAGAATTATGAAGCTATCAAGTTTTTCATTTTAACTTGTCAAGAGTCTGGTTAAATGATAGAATTACATATAGATTTTATTCAAACATTTTTAGACTTGTTCAAAAAATCTCAAATGAAAAAAAAAAGAATCAAAGATCTGGAACACAAAGGAAAATTCTTTTCATTGACACTGTACCACATGTCATATTTGACAGCTGATGTTAAAGTTAAAACTGTTTGACAGACTAATACATTTAGATTTCTCTATTACCATTTTTTTAGGATATAAAAATTGATGTATCACATTGAGTCTGTCTGGGTAGAATGGTTTTTTTAACTACTGTTAATACTGTAGTTATATAATTTCACATTGTTAATATTTCCTATTTGACCTGGTTGAGAATATTTGACAAAAATGACATTTTGCATTACTTAATTTGCCTGAAGATTGTGATGGGAAATCGTTAAAACCCATAATTGATTATCTTTTAAAATCTGATTGGCTATTCAATGTAGTAAATATATTACATAATTATCTGACTATATTTAATATTCAGAGAAAGTGAAAGTATTTTCTGTTGTAAACTTTAATCTAAAATACCTAAATTACCTAGAATTTGCATCTGAATGAATAATACTGGCAATTAGCATCTCTAATTTGCATATCAAGTATGAATTTTATTTCACTAAAACACAAGGAAAAATTATTTCCTTAAAAAACAAGGAAAAATTAATGTACCAATACGAAATTACCATCGATCATCACATCTGATGATGTTAGGCAATTTAATCAATTATATTTGATCATCGTCCCATTAACCCCTTAGCAGTAAACAGTAAAGCATGCCTATACATTGGTATCCATGTATACAGGTATACAATATATATTTTCTGAGGTTTTCATTCACTGTAAAGGAAATTTGCTAAGCATTTAATTTTGTATTGTAAATTCAATCCCTTGCAAATATTATCAACTACATTACAGTATATCAACATACAAAGATGTTGTAAAACACTTTTCATTGGACAACAGACTTTGCAACCTAACCAATCATACAACACAACACTGATACCAATCCTACCACTTATTCAGATCATATCTAACACCAGTCTGAATTATTCTTTTCCATCAGTTTTTTGAAAATTAGTTGAGAGTTGACACAAGACCAATTTAAAAAACAATGTCAGAAAAGTGCTGACTTATCGGACACCAGATTCAGTGTTCTCCATTACCCTTGAGTGAGAGTTTAAATCCCCTCCCAAATTGGTGAAATTCAAGACCTGTATCCTTGGTTTTTGAGGACTCTCCTTTATGAATGAATTGTAAGTGGTAATCTATACTCCTAGTTTCAAAATGCAAGTGGTAACAATAATTACTTATTCATTAAAATTTCATAGTTTATCTGATGTGGTAAAATTGCATTGATCAGAAGCAAAAAATCTTTTTAAAAGAAGAAAATTTTAAACATGTCAATTGGACAGTTCTGTTAACATGCAAACATTGCGGCAAATAACAAACTACTTGTTACTGCTAAAACCATCTCCATATTATCATATCATTTTGATATGTATTCAATTTTGTCAGGATTAAAAACGTTCTTTAAGTGAGGTATTCAGACAATTGTCTCTCAGTGACTAAGCTCTAAGCATTACAAGTAACAAAGTGTTCAATCAAGTGTTTCTTTAGATAGTTTTGAATCTTTTGTGCACTAACAGGAGAAACCAACTTACCATTATAACAATAAGAGAAACCTATTTTTTCTTTTTAGTTCAAATAATTGCGGAACTTGAAGACTCCACAACAGATCCTACATGTCTGTCAATAAGTCCTTTTTTAAACCCTGTCAAATCTATTCGGTAGAAGTGCTCACACAAGTCATATCTTAGTCCTGTAATAAGCCCACCCTCTCATTTGAGTCTGTGTTGCTTCTCTGTGCTTCTCACAAGACAAAGATGTAAAGCTATCAAATACTACAATGAAAAATGACCTTGGCGTTAAGAGCGTCAAGATTGGCCCCGGCTGTTATAAGTGTCTTGATGATGACTGTGTTGCCTGACTGGCAGGCGAAATGTAGTGGAGTGTTGCCCTGCATCTTATCCGTCTTGTCCATAGAGGCATTGAATGTCAACAACATCCGTACAGGATCATAACTATGAAGATAAAAAACAACATCAGTCTCAAGGTTGTCAGATTTCACAAAAAAAGTGATTGGACCTCAATTTACAGTGATACAATCAGACTTCATCATATACCTGAGAATTAAATCTTGTTGATTGACATAGAAGTAAAAAAAATACATTTCAGACTGTTTATAGGAACAATGCATTTCCAATCTTTAAAGATTAGAAAGCAGAATAAGCACAGGCTCACATATACTCCCATCCCTCATGCATTTTTTTCTGATCTATATCTATTGTTAAGGATGACCTTAGACCTTTAACCTTAAATGACCACCACCAAAAATCTAAGCAGGTGTAGACCTTGGTGGGGTGATGCTGTGGTATTCATATAAACTAAATTTACTTATGGCAGGGTTTTCCATAATTTTGTTAGTAGTAGGCTGTGTAGTGAAAGTAGGAGGCTGGCCTGCTGTGTACATGTAGTCGTGTACGAAACATTATTACGGAACTATATTGGTGTAGGCGGCCAAATGATCAAAGTAGCCGGTCAAATTGGCAGGCTCTTATGGAAAACCCTGTTATGGGTTCATGAACTTGTAGACAATGTTTTCATAGATGTGGATACACAATATACAAAATGTACAAGTAAGGTGGCAATTGCAAGTTATCATTGAGACTGATTCCTAAATTCTTCAAATTTATTCAATATTTTATTAACCTGTAGTTGCTGGCAGATTACCTATAGCAAAGAATTCTATTTAAAATCCATCAACATATTCATGCAAGTCCAATATGATAAGGAGAAAAAATCTCTGCTATAAGCACACTATACAGTGAGTCACTTCATCAATAGATAATTGAAGACATTGGTCCTAGACATTTGGTAACCACTGAGGTAGGGAGAATTTGAACACATTGCTACTCTGAGGCTATTAGTATTATTTTTTTTCATTTTTTTTAAAACACAAATTTGAGTTTAAGTGTCAAGTGGCAATCAGTACTTACGCAAATATTCTGTAAGAAGCATACATGAGTGCCGTCATTCCATGTTGGTCAACCATGTCCACATCATGACCCTTGGCTATGAGGTAGGCCACAATGGCTGTGTGTCCAAACTGAGCAGCTAGGTGTATACAACTACAACCTGCATCAACAATCATATCTTCATGTAAGGCTAAACTCAACTGAGTTTTTCTCTTTACTTTTTAAAAAAGTTGAAAAGAAGAAAAAAGTGTAGAAGTTTTGTAGAGAGTCGTTTTAGGTATATCTTAAGGAGTAGATCAGAGTATCCACCATCACAACCTCAAGGAAAGATCCCAATGTAACATCTTGACTGTTCTATTTATCTGACAATAATCTCATGATTGGTAAAAAGCCCATCTATACACCAATTCAACCAATGTTTTTTGTGATTTGGACATTTGAGCCCTGAACTCATGATTTTTCTGTGGGACTTGTTCAAATTTTAAGGACCTATTCTATCTGTTAGTAATAGGACTCATCAAAATTGTTGTGAACTCGCCTGAAAAATGCTACAAAAATTATCGTCGATTACTGATCAGAAAGATTACAAACAAATATTGTATCCATTGTCATGTAATCAGACAACCAACTAAATGTAAGTCATGTTCTGGCATTTTTGCATGAAAAAATAGAGAAGTCCAAAAAAGTATGTTAATGTTTTTGTATGTAAGTAGACAAAATACCTTAAAATCATGACATTAGCAGTGCCTACCTTCTCCATCCCTCAGGGTTGGATCTGCTCCCAGGGACATCAATAACACAATCATTTTTAGATGACCTTGTCTGAAGTAAAAAGAACAATGGTTGCATAATAAAACTATGATCTCTTTGACTGAAAAAATAGTTGCTACTTAATTGTTTTAGTGCACCATTTTAATCATGTAGGCAAGTCAATACATGTTACACACCAGTGAGTTTAAAGCATTAGACAACCACCCAATCAATATACATCATATTTCCATTTTACAATCAAATAGAGTTTTCTAATTACGAATAAAAGTTTTTAAAACTAGAAAATGTCTGTAAGACATGAATGCCTCCGCCCCCCCCCACCCCCCACCATGTGAAATAATAGTGAAAGGTCAGAAAGAGATGATTTTGTTAATTTGTATGCAACTATGTACAATTTAAGTTTCATACTTAAATTGACAAGTTGATTTAACGTACATGAATTTGGAATTTTGTTCTCTGGAAAAAATGAGGGAGTATATTAGTTCCTTATGCCTTAAAACCCACAAGTACCAAATTATGTAGAAATAAGATGATGTTCCTCTTTTTTGAGTTATCTCCCCCTGGTGGCCATCTTTTTTTCAGAATGCCGAGAAATTCAACACTGCATGAGGTCTTTCCATACTTGATATTTGTATGAAGTTTCATGAAAATTGCCTTCCGAATGAAGTTGTTAGGTGGTATATACTGATTTGGGACGCGACGCAACGGGACGGGACGGACGGACATGGGCAACGCTATATGCCCCCGGCCATAAACGGCGGGGGCATAAAAATCCTTTAACACCTATGTTGGAACCATGATCAACTGACAGAACAGCTACTTTTTTGTTCCTGGTTGACATCATCATTAACTGACATGATAGACAGTAAACAAAATGGTTCTACATTTCTCCATTTACTTTGCAATATCTAACAAATATATGGGGAGATGTCAATATATTTTCTTACCATTGTAATGAACCAACTGACTACAATTAGAAGAAGAGGATTACAATTCAAATACTCAATTCATTTTGCTTTCCATTATTTCGGTAAATGCAAATAGTTTATCATTTTGACTTCAAAATTTAAGTAAACATAAAAAATTTGATTCATCACAAAGAAAAAAAATTAAAGCAATACTGTAATTGAAAACTGGTAAAGAAAACTGTGAATCCTGCAGACTGATCTAGTGTGTAAGATGGCATACACCCTTAAATAAAACACGGAATAAAACAGAACTGCATTCAATTTTGACAAAAAGATTCTAATTGATACCTTGTTGCCCAGTGAAGCGGTGTTGAGTTGAGGTCACCTCCGAACTTGTCCACAACAGCCCCTTTTCTCACAAAATATCTGTAAAATCAAAGTTCCACTGAATTTCTTATTATTAAAAGATACCTCCTCTCTCACCTTGAGAGGGTTTTGTCTTGCAGTGTCTAATGATATTGTGCTTGAAGTTTTGGTATAAAATTGAGGTCTCTACTGTAGTGCTCTAATATAGTTCAGGATTGTATACTGACAGAATAAGAAAACAGTGATAACTGCTTAATATCATGTTCCATTTTGTCAGAATAAAATGTGATATCAAGCCAAACATGACATTAACATGTTACAAGTTTTTTTGCACGTCTAAACACCGAAGTTAACTTTCTGATGCGCTAAAACTGACTTGATTCTTACAGAAGTTGTTAATGGATAAATTTGTTATTTGCTTTGTTTTTCCAATTAGCACACTGATTTTCCTTTAGTTTTGTTTATTGATTCTTTGAAATATCACACCTACTATGGTAAATCAACGTGAATGATCAAGTCATATCTATAGTTTACACATGGTGAAATTTGTATGCAACATTACAGTGTCATCAGCTGATATACTGCCACATAATTCATGTATCTACTACTGTGGAGGCTTCATAATAGGACATCATTGCACAGTTCACACATATATCATGTGTATCTCTGTAACTTTGATCAAATGTGTTCTGAAGAGCGTTTTCATCTAGCATTGTCGACAATAATAGCTGACAGTGATCATTCTTAGCCCATATCAGCTGTCAAGCTTATTGCTATACCAACTGAAGTTGGTAGACTACCTGATATTTTTGAGGTAGGATATTCCGTCTTTCCATAATGCAGAGTTATCTGCTCTTGTGAGCTGGAATTGATTTAACAACATTTGTTTATGAAAGAAATATAATGTCATGTAATGTAATGAAGTAACAATCAATATCTGCTCAGTACAAAAGTACATTGTGGAAAGATGGAATTAAGCATTAAATTCACCATTCTGTCTTGACCTTTCTTTGGTAAAAACTATTTAGAAAATAAAAAAAACATTTTCTGACTGATCTACCATTTCTTTTCTGTCATGGAAACAACAAAAGAAATATATGAGACTTAGAGCCAGAAACAGATAAATGAATGAATGAATCTAGCATAGCAGTACTAGGAATGAGAAGAATTGTGCCTGTTATCAAGATATATATGATCACGCCACAAAAATACTAACTTTACAATTTCTGTCCTGTTGTTGATGGCAGCCCAGTGGAGGAGACTCACATTCTCTCGATCATTCTCATTGACATCGAAACCTCCCTCAATGAGTTCCTGTACACGCTCAAATACACCATACTGTGTTGCTCGTACAATATCGTAGTTACGATAATCATCATGCCCTGGTTGCTGTGGTATAGCATTATCCACCTTCTCTGATCTCAGAGACTGGTCAGAATGACTTGTGGATCGCTAATGAAACAATGGTAATTAATAAATTAGCTAAAAGAGGTATTTTTTTCATCAATTTTAGTTTTGGAAATCATTAAAACAAAATGGCTGATCATCTTATTTTACTGTCATGAAATCATCAAATGTTCATCAGTTGTAAACAGAAAAACAGCAAACAGCTCTATATCTATAGCAGCAACATATACGTGCATGTGTGATGTATATACAGGGCTCTCACACCCCATTTTGGGACTGGGGCCTGGTGTTTTCCTTAGAATTGGGAAAACTTGGGGTCTAAATTGAGAAAAAAGATACTATTTTGCATTGGGAATGGGGCAGAATATTGGCCCCAAATTTGGCAGATCGAGAGCCCTGATATATATACCAAAAAGTGTAGTCTGTGGTTTTATACCAATATTAGAAGCAGAAATCTAGTGAAAAATGTTTTGATAATGTACCCAGATATTCAATACATATGTATGGGTTATAAGTATTACTGTCTTATTATAGAAGAAAGCCAGACAAAAACATTCATACATTTCCTTAAAATGTTGGGAAAAAATTGGGTAGTTGGGCAAATATCTTTTTTATTTCAAGAAATAATTTTATATAGTTTATATAGGAGAGCGATCTTGACTATTCTTCTTTGAAAAATTGCCTTTAAATGTTTAGGGTGCATTGGTACAATTACTGTTAACGGGAAATAATATTATGTTAGTTTTGATATGTTATGTTTTACCAGGCTGATTTATAAAAGTTGACGGATCGTCAGATAATATGGCCTACCTAATGATACCTGAAAAAGTGTCAATATTAAGGCATGTTTTTTTTAGCATGTTACAAACACAAATAACATATTCATATTGTCTTTAAAATTGCATAATCTGCACACCAATGTAGTTTGTGCTGGTAATTTTTGGGGTTAAAAACGCTGAAAATTTGCTTTCTCTTTCATAACTTTCCCATACAAAAATTCAGACAAAAAATATCTCCGAATATTTATAACCTTGTTCGGTTCGTATCGAACTTTTAATAAGCTTGAAGCAACGCTTTCAATTAGTCGCTAAGGTTTTAATTTCAAAACCGGTCGAACTGTTTCCGTATTATAATGACAGACGTTTTTTTTTATTTTTTCTTTTAAAACTTTCTTACGATCAGCTTTCTTAGTTTTTTCAACTAAAAATCAACATGTCGTCGTAATCGTTATTATGACTGTATCCAAGCTTCAAGTATGCACCCAGAGGAGAGGGGATTAATATTTTTGAGGTGTGTCATACAACTTAACTGGCTAAATTATCGAAATTATCAACGGATAAGATTAACGGAAATAAGTGTTTTATTGATATGAAGATTGCATTTACAGAATATGAATAATATAATCCGCGTTACCTCCTCCAAAAGGGGTTGCATTGGATTGCAAGTTGGATCAAGCTCCTCCATAGTCGCCATGTTTGTTTTTCCTGGTGTGAGATAAAAAAAAAAAAAAACGAAAACGGTCCGAGAAATCCGGAACATACGTTATGCCATGGTGACATATTTTGGGGATCAAAGCACTAGGTCCAACACCAAAACCTTACGTTACTGCAAGATAAGTTACTAGAAAAAGTCTCGCACAAAAATAGCGTAACAGAATATACATAATATTGTTATCGTTTTATTCAAACTAGGGATATTTAAAAATCAAAACAATTAAAATATAAGATTTTTTACTGAAGTTTTAGGTCAGACACATAAAAAAAATATTTAGATTCTACCAAGGTTTGCTTAAATAATAATTGTTGCGCAGGGAAACCACTCAGTTTAAGATATAAATAGCTATTTGACTGAAATCATCAAAAGTGTTATCAACTTGCGTTCCATCAAGATACTGTATGTGATTCGGTTCCTTCAACTTTCGTATATCCTTATTAGCTTGAACGTATCAAGTAAATTCACGTGTCATATTGTTAATAAAAGACTATTTGGTAATTTCATTTTTTTCGTCTTAATTAGACTTCCTTTTTCAGTCAGTGAGCAACAGCAAAGCCGATGTGAAAAAACTTCATTGTATTTAAGTGTCTTCATAGCGGTTTAATCAAGGGATAAAGTTCAGAATGATACTGATATTTGAAATAAACAGCGAATATGAATACTGGTAATGCACCAGATAGAAGAGGGCGCTGTGCCTGTTCGAGTATCCTTGGAAGGTGTTGTCCATGCTGCTAAGATAAGCTACTTTATTTCTGATCAGTTGACCTATTATGAGAATAACTTCTCACAGAATCCTCAATCCATTGTCCGGAAATCAGGCATTTCATAACTTTCCGCGTTTCCGAAACAACGTCACTGATGAGCATGTGATGTCACGGTGATTCTTGGAGAGAAAGATGTATGTATGCTAGGCTTCAATATTCGGTCCTTAGCATCACTGTCGAGTTCTAGAAGGACAAAACAGCTGTGTGATGTAGCATCACCGACGAGTCCTAGAAGGACAACACAGCTGTATGATGCAGTTTTATTCATAGTTTGGCCCACTGTATCTATCTCAAAACTTGTATTAAAAGGTACTATTCACGTATAATGTTTGTTATTTGTAAAATCATCAGCACATTGCCGAAAAATGTCACCTGACAAACAAAATGGCGCAGCGACAGTTCATCTCGACTCATAAGTCCAGCAGGCGGCGTCCTTAACGATGGGTTAGAAATGTAAAGAACTGTAAATATATATATATATATATGAAATAAATAAAGGCTTAGGGAAATGGTTAGTCCTGATATCAGAATTCGGAGAGATCAAACACACACATTGATCGAGTGGTGTTTGGGGGGGGGGGGGTAAGTTTGAAAGCCGATCGTAACAAGAGAACACTTCAGACAACTAAATTGAATAGAAATAATCTCCTCGAACAATTCTGAGGAAATTACATCTTTAAGATGAAACGAGGCACGAATCAGGAAAGCAATATGAAGAGTTCAGCTAAAAATATCTAGCTTGTTGTTCGGCTTGTCGTATTTCAACTGTTCATGCTTATTGGAAAATGGTTGTTTTTGGTGTGAAATGATGGCGATCCTGCCTTTTTCATACGTTGGAAAACATTGGCGATGCAAGGAATTGATACATTTATAGTATTTTGCAATCAAATATGTTTAATGTGGGAACATACCTGCATCCCAACCATATCGCAGTTAATTTGATAATTTGACCATCAATGGCTTGCTCCCAATATCATGATTTTCGTCAACTGAAAGACTAACTCAAAACAGAGGGTTTGAAGGTCGTCATAGAGATCTCATTCAGAAATACTCTGTTTCTTTGAGAAGCTGGACGTGTTGACGTAGGTCATATCTTACATGTATATATATATATATTTGCATGTTTGTTCTGTTGCTGTATTCACTGTCCTCATTGAGAACGTGACATTTGTGTATAGTAACAGTTATAGTTGATGATCGCCATTGCTCAGATATGGCCTACGTCAAGTTGGATGTGCATAAAAGTTCAACAGACAGAAGACGTGACAAACGCGATAGAGTGACATGCTCTGACATCGATCTATGATAACTGTTCTGGTGCTTCTCACCGCTGATCTGTTTTAACAAATGTAAGATTTTCATCTGAAAATGCCAAATGGGCCTGTATCAGTTATTTCATTTCTAATTTCTGGGGACTTCTCAGAAGAGGACATATTCATCTGTTGTTGATGAAGACATGGGTTAAATGATGGATTATATCTGGCTCACAAAAACAACAAAGAATATACATGTTAACAGAATCTTAAATCAAACACAAATTCGATGGAACTTGGACAAAAATAAAAGGAAGATTTAAAGGCGACTTTCAAAAAGTTACAAGGAGAATAAGACCAGGTGTGTCTGAAGAGTAAGTCTCTTATGCTTCATTGGCGACACTCACCATGTAAAGTGTGGTCAATCAGAAGTAAGTAATGTAACAATCATGAATAAGATCAACAACAGAACCAACAGGCATACTAGCGAGAATCAAATCAAACATGTCCAGCTGCATGTCACACAAAGAAATAAAAACAGTTCTCAATGAGATCATTAAATCGTGATATTGGGAGTTCGAAAAGGTCCTGGAATGTTTAACCAACCGACATGTATATACACCATAGGTTGGGGATGTTAGGGTGTTGCTATCCAGAAATGCAAATCCAAAAACGATATTGAAACTTGGTATTTCCAGATTTGCTAGCTTTTTTGAAGAGATTGTTTACAATTCTTTCACATTTCTGGTTCTATCTATTTTAATTGTGGCTCATTTACTTAAACAAAGCTAAAAACACTTAACCCAAATACTCCAGGCATCTTTGTTATGGAGAGGATTTCAATTTAAGATAAGAGTATGGATGAATGCCCCCTGCAAAAAAAAAATCATTGGACAAAAATGTCAACAAAGGGCAATAATTCTGTAATAATGGGGTTTCTGGTTCTGAATTTTGTACACTCTACATCCTCTTAGTATGACAAATGTTTACCCAGTTTCATTATACTACTTTAAATACTTTTAAGCATTTTATGCTCCAGACATAAAATTTTAGAAAAGGGCAATAACTTCATAATTAAAGGGTTGCACATCCTCTTAGTATGATGAATATAAACACCAAATTTTTATTATCGTTGCTTAAATGCTCTGGACATGCAATTTTAACAAAGGGCAATAACTCTGTAATCGAGTGTCCATACTTTGGTACCTGGCACATTGCTTTTGTATGACCAATGTAAACACCAAGTGTCATTATTCTAATTCAAATGCATTCCAAGTTATGCTCTGGACACAAAAAAAAATCAACAATGGGGAATAACTATAATAGAGGGGTTGAAGGTCACATTGTGTTAATATGACAAATGTAAACATCAAGTTGCATGGTTCTTGCATAATTGTGGGCAATGTTATGCTCTGGACACTTAATAACAGACAGAAAGACAAAGTGGCGAATATACTTTGAAACTTCAGTAAAAGTTTTGGGAAGAATAAAAAAATGACAAGGATGAGACAGACAATGAAAGCGGTATCATGGCATAAAATCATTTGAATGTTGTGCAGGTGACATGAAAATCAAACACACCAATGCCTTTTATCAAGTCATTTTTATAATGATTAATTGATGGAGTCTAGATATTACAATTACAGCTTGTCTACATATGAGCAAGCTTGTATCAGTAGACAACAATTTCAAAGAGGAAATAGAAGACTCAACAAAGAGAAACAAATCTTAATGGGAAACTCACAATGAGGTTTATTGGCCTTTTTGATTATATTATTCTAAATACATACATAATAAACAGTTATATTTACAAAAAATTAAAACACACACAATTTGATTAAATATTGAACACAATAATATAAAAATATCAAATATCAGCAAAAAATTTACATTGATATAACATTTATTGAAACTTTAAATCACTATATGTGTAGGTTTATAATTTGTGAAGTTTCAAACGAAAAAACAAAAAAAGACAAAGAAACAAAATTAAAACAACAACAAAAATTTGAAGCCTTACCTCAAGTTAGATCTTATTGGATGTGTGAAACATTTCACAGATCAGAGTCATTTATCGTAAGTATTTTATTTCATCTCCTATAAGCAATAAATATTATATTAAGAAATCAGAGGCATACAAAAATATAAACTTTGAATATTTCAACAAAAACATGTTTCATCATACAAATGTATCACAATAAACGAAAAACAAAAAATCTATATGGCAACAAACATACATTATTAAATGTTTACAAAATATTCACAGTAGTACCAACACCTTTAGGTTTCATCAGGATTGCTAATTCATATTTGTGGTAGTACCAACATGATCAGGCTTCACTAGGATAGCTTATTCATATTTGTGGTAGTATTGCTTGTTCATATGAGATACATTTAAAAAATGACTTCAGGTGCCAAGTTTCAAGTAATCGTTCATAAGCACTATTACCATTTATCCAGTGCTCACTTGACGAGATTTCAAACTGCTTTTCAGTAGAATAATTGACAATGTGCAGAGGCAAACTATTCCAAATTACTCATAAACTAAAAAAAGTTTTTTTTCTTCCAACACTTTTTATAAACTTTCAATGAATGTCTCTTTTTCCTACCAGTGCTATAGACATCAAAAAAGTTCCTGGTGATCATTTCATTGCATATATTAAAAAAAAAAAAAAAAAAAAAAACATGTTGATAAAATCTGGTCTTGTGAAAGATGTTTCAAGCTTGGAAAGCTGCATCTCTGTAAACAGGTTGTTTTAATCCAGGTATGGTTTTTCTAGCTCTTCTACCAGTGAATTCTATATTTGCTATATAATGGAGACTATCATAAGTGTACAGATGCCAGTAGTGGTCATAGCATTTCTTACGAAACTGGTAAGCTTGATATAATAAATAAATTGGAATTCACTAGAACTGATGTGTTCATATACCAATTTTCTCAAAAAAGCACATTACTGATATTTTCAAAGTGAATAGTTGCAGAAAACTGCATAATTTTCAAATTGATCATTCTAAGTTATATCTGTGACAAAAAATCTTTTTATTTCTAATTGATTCAAACTAAAAATATGTTTGTTTATTAATTTGTAAATAAATGGAACATTATCTATATTGTATGCAAGTTTCAGCCCGAAATATGAAAAAAATTGTTTCTAATTTAATGGCATTAAAAAACGGATTGCTTTTGCACTTGACATAAAAAAAATTACTATGATCAACCATTTTAATTCATTTGTGTTATTTGTTGTTATGAAAATGAAGTTCACTCCTTACTGGTTCACTGTCTCTGATCAGGACAGACAGTGCTACATCGACACTAATTATAGCCTAGAAGTGATGAGATACAAGCAGATAAGACAAGATAACAACTGTGTGAAGAGGGGCTTCAGTGACTTCACCAACCAACACAGGGCCAACATCAGAGAAGTCTTCACTGGGCCTCGTTTCCAGTCCCTGTATCATATGTACCTGGATATGGCCTCGTTTAAATGTCAGTGTTAAATTCATACACTATACAAACACCGGGAAAATTGATTAATTTTAACATATGATATGTATCTGGTAATATGTCCATACATGATGTTTGGTTTATTGTTGCTTTACAACCTATTAACAGTCAGAGACACTTCAGGATGTGCCAGGTTTGGGTGGTAGAAAAATGTCATAGTTCCTGCAGAAAAAATAGTGATCTGTGGCAAGTACCTAGCTACCACCCCATGAAGACCTCAAACCCATGACCCAGAGGTGGAGGGCAAGTGATGAAGATGGTCAGATGCCTTAACCGCGCAGCCAACATGGCCCCTGACTGGCTGTATAAAGGCATAAAGATAAGCACACATATATCTATTGCTTAATCATTCTAATGCAATAAGCCCATCCCCTGACATAAAGCTTGAGATTGTAGATTGGTCCCCTTGACTTATTGAGGAAAATATAAAATTGATAAATGTTTACATAACACATATACTTAGAACCAATTTCATGTAGAACACACTGTTACTGCAACGTATTTAAAGCATGCCTTCTACACTAATTACACTACAAGTACCCTTGTAATAATGATGAATAGGTCCATAATTACTTGCAACTATATTGCACCTGAAACCCCCTGATACAGGATGACAAGCAACTGGTGGTTTTCTCCTGATTTAACACTTTCAGGACTTTTTATCATTTCATTTATTCTAACAGTCCAGTATAGCCGAAATGTTATGGACATGATCTTGGTTCCGTTATAGGTCACTTAAGGACATTTTTAGATAAGCTTATCTATGGTAATCTTTACAAATTTTAAAATTTAATGAAACAAAATATTTACAACCCATAATATTAAATAGAGTTAAATACTATATATAAAGATAAAAATGATTCAAAATGGAATTATTTCATATAGCCTTAGAATAAAGTCGTGTCAGCATTTAATGGGACTAGACTATGAAGTGCATATTAATTTCAAGATAGCAAATGGCAATTTTTTTCTTTTCGAACAGAAAGCATTTGGTAGTAAATCCTCATTACATTCAGACCTGTGTCATTCTGTGTATATTATAGGTAAACACAAACATTACGCAAACTTTGGGGAACAAGATATGATAAAAAATAAACACAAATATGATAATGTATCAAATAATGAATATAGAAAAGATCTTCAAATCCACAAAAAATGAACATACAGGTATCTATTGAAAGAACAGGTAACCATTTATAATACAGGTAATATAATATATCTTAAAAATGAAAATGAACATGCTGGATTATAGATGTAAGACTCACAATTTAAATGGATAAAGAATACATTGAAAACCTGTGTAATGTGTGCACCTATGCAATTTTCCAAGTTCATTTTGGAGCTGAAATTAACGTAAACATCTGTCCATATTTCATACATATGAGAAAATTCTGTGAAAATTCTGTGCTGGAGGTCTATAGTACCAAAAAACACTTTGTTTGTAACAAATAATTAATTCAGTATGACTTTGTGGTTTTTGTTAACAGATATGTTTTAGATACAGCCAAATTGAATCTGTCCCTTGTTTCCTATCACTGTTTCACACCTAGATATGAATGAAAATGTATGCACATTTCATTTGAACAAACACAAAATATCTTAATTTCTGGCCCCATGGATTTTGAGAAGTCATTCATGGCTTTTAATACTTTCAACTTTAGTAACCTTGAATGGAGGTCAAGGTCATTAATTTAAACAAATGTGGTGACTTTCCATCCTGGATTCTTCTGGCTTAGTATCAAGACCCTATGCTTCTTGGTGATTGTGAGGAAGTCGCTTAAAAAATGATACTGGATGTATGGCATTGACATAATGGGATGCCTCACCTTGACAACAGCTCAAAGACATTAAGGCAGTCTAACAAAGCTTCACTAAAGTTTGGAAGTAGTACAATTTTTTTCTATACAAATCTGTTAAATATTTATGAATATCACAACAAGAAATTTTATCCACTGTCATCAAATATCACAGATCAACTTCCAATGGTTGCTTATCAACATCCACTAGGTTTCCATGGCAACACAAAATCCATCAATCATCCTTCATCAAGCTCTCCAATATCAAGATGGCAGATTTCTGTGGAGTCCCCAACAGTGTGGCGAAGTTCTCTTCTGGGAATACCATAAATAAGTCAATAAATCTAAATGTACTATGATAAATGAATATAAATATAGATATAAACTTATAAATTTATTTTACAACAATTACGAAACAATCTTTAAGCTTATATTAATCATTCTTGTTTGGCCTGGATGGAAGCATGCAAGGGGTCTTTCTGTGGGAGGAAACTGGATTACCCAGGGAAAACCCACATGGTCAGGCAGGTGACCCTATACCTTTTCCATTCCGGAAATCAAACCCGGGACGCTTAGGTGAAAGGCGAGTGAGTTATCACTGTGCCATCCGAACAACTATATGAAAAAGAGTTCTTTTTCCATTTACTGATGACAGTAACAGGGATGGTTTTACTCTAAGGATTCTTATTATTCATATTGATTCCTTTAAAGTCAATACATTTATGTATAGTTTGGTGGGGACTGGCCTTGAATATTGAATCACATATGACATGTAACCACAACAGAGAAACTGAAATCATCAAACTTATCATACAAGCAACTTGATGGAAAGTTGTTCGTGTTAGTTCATTGTAGGAAAAGATCTGAGATAAGTAGCTGATGTAAAAAGATTCCGTTGGGACGACATGGTGAAACATTCCAGCTGAAGCCAGATAAAGAAAAAACACAATTGATCGGCAAGTATGCCTTGCCCTATCAAGGATAACCATCTATTGCTAACAGACCTACCCATTCTCAATGAAGGGATCATATGTGACTTTGAATATTGTACACACACCAAAAATCAAAATGCCGTTGCCTGCTTCAGATATGTTTTCATGATTACTATTACTCTCCTATAACTGCTAAAATTAGTCTGTTCTACACACATGAAATAGACGATTCCATTCAATACCTCAAAACCTATCAGTCATTGATTAAGAAAACTACCGATGTGGAACAGGAGCATCTTGTGTAACTTCTTAGAAATGTTACTGTGATGGAATTAAAATCTACTTATGCAGTCCAAGTCATCACTGAGAGTGAAAAAGATGGCGTATTCGGTGGTGTATCGTTATAGGAAAATCTTTGACATTACCGAGAAAGATTCTTTTCTACTACAAAACATAAAATAATGTCTTAATACCTTGCTATTGGCTAAGATCTTCTGAAAAAAAATCACTAACCATTCAAATAGAATTCTACCCAATTGAGCTTGAAGAACCAGATAGAAAGATACACTCATGTTTCATATGGGCTATCTCAAGATCAAATTTTATTCAGCAGGCAATGAAATTAGTTCTAGAGGGACTAGAGTAAAACATATTTCTGTTTTATTAGGATGTTATCATGAATCATGGGTTTGAAACCATTCAGAAAAAAGTACTCTTGTTGTTCCAAGTATTTCTCAGTACAGCACATTAAACCAAAACTCAAGCCACAGGAGTGACATCTTCTTCAGGAGTTCTATTTCTGGGGCATGTAGTGAGTAAAAAAACCAGAAGTGCCAAACCGCAAACTGATATTCAAAAATCCCTTCAACTGGCAAGGAACTACAAACATTTCCTGGACTTGCGACCAATTTCAACTAGGGACTCGTTCAAAGACATGCTGATATCGCAGAAGCATCTTATTGTAGTCAAATGGATGTTATGTTTATCTAATATTAGAGACAACTGGAAGTATATGAATGGTTATTAAGCCTTCTAAGTTTGAAAGAAATCGGTCAAAAACTGTGGTAGGAAATTAAGATAACAAAATAATCAAAGGGCAATAACTCTTCAAAATACAATCTTACAAGAGTGTTGTTTTGGCAAAAACAATTTCGAGTCATGGTGATTGCCATAGTTAATTGAAATAGCCATAATACTTGATACTTCCGGCTTGTATAAAATTTTCAAAGTTTTTGAAATTCCTTGAGTTCATATATTTTCAAGAATTATAATAATGTTTTATACAAGTGGGGCCTGGTACTTCAAAGTTTTTGATGTTCATATGAAATAATATTCTCTGCATTAAAATACAATAATGAAATTCTATAAATTTCTCACCTGAAATCAGACTCTGTCAAGGTGCCATTCTGGATCAATTTTCCTACGTTGCTTATTTTGCGACCCCCTAAGGCATCTATACACTGTCTGTAAATTGAAACGTTAAATGCTTTAAAGTTCATACTGCAGCAGATTAATTTTTTTAAAATGTATTCATGTCTTCTATTTTTCCAAGTGTTTATGCATCATCATCATTCATATAAAATTTGGAACTCTTATGCAAAAGGTAAAAAATCATGAACCATTGTCACTGGTATATTGATAGCACAAGCATAACTCTGGTCAAGCATTTCGAAAAAAGTTGAAATTCCAGCTAACGAAAGACGACAACAAGCAATAGTGTCAAAAGATGTTGTGGTATGTAGAATGTGTGAGGTGACGATGCATCACACTGCCAGGAACAATAAATAGAACATTTCATTTTGCTTGCCATGGGCAAACAAGCTCTTATTAAACTTCCTGGTGAAAAACACCAAATGAAAAAGACAGTTCTGTGACTTCGTACCCTTTATAATATTTTACTGTCCCAGCTTCAACACCTCATCATAGCCAAATAAAAAGAAATCTCAGTTAAAAAGCTTGAAAGACCTGTCAGGTACTCACTTTTTGAAGAATCTGGTATGTGTGAGATGGTGATCCAGCATTTTATCATCTGAGAAGAATTCATCATCAGGAGCAACTTCTTGTGCTACTTTAGCCTGCGTCACAATCTGGTCTAAATCCTTAAATAAACAGAATTCAACAATAAACAAAGTTAGTGCATTCACTCAGGAGAACTTCAGTGTAATTAAGACAGCTTTAATTTCAGCACACAAACCAGTAAATCAACATTTCCAGCCTGCAGATATTCATGCAAGCCTTGAATGGCTTAGTAGAGACTCTTCCAAAATCCAAATATGATTGGTCAAATGGTCAAATGGACAACACTCCATCCCCTTCCTCCCTCCAGTATTAGATAAGTTAGTAAGTACAGACTGATAGAAAGATTCCCAACAGTTAAACAGCTGATAGATAGCCATTTTGAATGAAGCATCATGGGAAATAGAAAGTATGCTATAGAAACATATTACCTCTTGTAACTGCTGTCAGAATGTGAAAACACCCTTTTTTTTTGTAATTTAAGATAACATAATACAATGGCGTCCCCAGATGGAGAAATTGTAATAGTAATATGAAAAAAGTGTTGAATATGTGAGTGAAAACAATTTTTCAAAACATGATTGTACAGTTACATCTCTATAAAATTGACATGAGGAACTGTCAATGAATTTCATAACAGGAATCAAAGGGGAGATAATTCATCCCTGAATGTTGACTATTACCTCACTAGAATCATACTCCTCAAAATCGTCGGCATATTGAACTTCCAGTGCATCTTCAGATAACTTTGAAACATCATCTGGTATATTTGAAACCAACCCAGGGTATTGTACTTCTGACTTGTCCACAGAAGGCATTGACGTATCTTCTTGAATATCTTCTGGAATATCTAAAACACACCATGTCAAGAATATTTACATTTGCAAAATGTCACCCTCATGCCTTTGTGTTTAATTTGTCTAAAGGCAGGTGTACCAATCAAGTTGGCATTACAACTACACAGGTTAAATATAAAAAACCTTATAGAAAATAGTGATTGTTAAAACTGTTATTATTGAAGTGTTCTGTATTTTGCATATATGATACATTTTTTTAATGAATATGATTAATGTTTTCAAATACAACATATATAATCTTACACAAGTTTTCATTTCATATGAGATTTTATGAAACAAGTCTAAGAAGTTTTCATTCTAGTCAGCTTTGGCAAGCAAAAATTAGAACTTTGAGACAAGTTTTATGTAGTCTTGTATGAAATGAAAACTTCAAGATACCTTTTATAAAACTCAGAAAAGTTCATTTCAACAAGCTTCAAAATCAAAATGTGGAGAACAAAATCAAATGGGGGCAGCCTTGCACCATTTTCAATATGACATAACATTATTGTCCATATTATGACATCAGAATTGATTACTGGCAGATGCAGCCAATGAAAAACACTTTAGGGTATATTACACAAGTGACATATATATACAAGAATTCATCATATAACAGGCCAAATATGTGATAAAAATCCCCATTAAAATCAAGAATTATTAAAAGGACAAAAAGCAAGTATCCCCAAAGTTTTGATGTAATCCAACAGTTAACATATTGCATATCACACATACAACACTTCATTTATCGCCCAAGAAGTCCACAGGGACACCACTCTCTTACTCAACAATCACTAATCAGGTCAATCTGAAATTGAATGTGATAGGTGATCCTATCAAACAAAATTAGATATGGGTGGACTTGACATATGGGAATATTGCAAAAATAAATAATTTACCTTCTTCTAAATCTGAGTGTGAAGATTCATCAAAATCATCAGAATAGTCAGATTGGACTTCCGCAGCATCTGAATCCATAACAACAGGATATAAAGATAAATTCAAAAAACATGCTATAAAGACAAAACTTCAGAAGAGACAATTTGGAAAGCTTATATGAAGTGGCCTCTTCAATCAGGAAACATTTCACTTTGTTTGCTAGGCTGATTGCTGATGAAAAATTAAAATATCCAGGGTCATTTTGAGGTTGAATATTCCTGAAGTGTAACTGTAGCCTGTAATTATGTTACTGTACATCATGCAAGAAGTCCATTTCATAAAATCCAAAACAATGGGGTTAAACTGTAGACACAACAATATCAGCTTCCTGAGGAATACAAACTGCTCTGGATACAGATCAAATCACACATCTCCGAACTACACATCGGGTTGTGAAGCAGCTTCATGTCTCTCAGACAAGCTTGTCAGTAATCTCTGTGATTACTAGAATATGAACAGATAACACATTTTCAACTCTTAAAACCTTGGTCAGTATGGGTAAGAGTAAATTAGAAAATGGTTGTTAGGCGTGAATGCATAATGTAACCTTTGACACTTAAATTTTGACTTTTGACCCTTTTAAGTTGACTTCTGACCCCCACAATATGATAAGATGTAGTATTTGATGTTATCATACATTTACTATGATCATTGATGTTTGACTCAGTCCTACAATTACAGCTCACTCCACTGTCTTGTTGTGTATAACAAGAATTACAAGTTTGACTCAGTCCTACCATTACAGCTCACTCCACTGTCTTGTTGTCTATAACAAGAATTACAAGTTTGACTCAGTCCTACCATTACAGCTCACTCCACTGTCTTGTTGTCTATAACAAGAATTACAAGTTTGACTCAGTCCTACCATTACAGCTCACTCCACTGTCTTGTTGTCTATAACAAGAATTACAAGTTTGACTCAGTCCTACCATTACAGCTCACTCCACTGTCTTGTTGTCTATAACAAGAATTACAAGTTTGACTCAGTCCTACCATTACAGCTCACTCCACTGTCTTGTTGTCTATAACAAGAATTACAAGTTTGACTCAGTCCTACCATTACAGCTCACTCCACTGTCTTGTTGTCTATAACAAGAATTACAAGTTTGACTCAGTCCTACCATTACAGCTCACTCCACTGTCTTGTTGTTTTGGTGATCTTCCTTCAGCTTTTCTAGGTGATCTGTTGAACTTACTCTTCACAACAGGAGTCACATTTCCACTGATAACAAACAGATTGATAAAAGATGAAGTTCAAGGATATATACAAAAGTTTTTAAAAATAACACATTAATAATTTTATACATATTAATGTTAGGAAAAGAGTTTGGACTTCCTTTCTTTTTTCTTTCTTTCTTTCTTTCTTTCTTTCTTTTTTTCTTCCTTTCACACTTACATTTATTTATTCAAAAGTCGAAATTAAGAAACAATCATTACTGGTTCTTGACACAAATCCTTAAACATTATTTCGTCATAATTTCTTTAAACAAGAGTGTGCTAGGCAGAATGGCTGTTCAATGCCAATCATTATACCATAATGAATACAAACAGGAAATAAAACAACTACCAGGTACTGTTAAATCAAAATGCCATAAAGAAATCATCATTTCTTGTCATTATCATAAAGTCAACTACGTTTGAACAAAATTAGTTTAAAACAGAGAAAGAGCTTCTCAAAAAATTTGTAAAATCAAACTGTCATTGCTGATAACATCATTTCATGTAATAATTATAATATTTTACCAAGTTTGAAAGAAATCAATTGGAACGCATAATTTGTCAAAAACATATAAATGGAGACAGGACTTTGTTCACAAAATCTCAATAACCTTGAATTTGTACCCCTAAAACTTCCCTCTTAGGAAATCTTATTCCAAGAATAGAAATGTTTTCGTAACTGTCAACACCAATCTCTAATTCTGTATTTAAAAAAATTATAATTCCTTCATTCCTTTATCCTACAGACCTGTTCTGAGGGTTTTTAGAAGAGACACTATCGTAAGTAATTAGGTGGGAAAACTACCTGTTGTGCGTTTCTCGGACTCCTTTCTGTAGTCGTAACAACTCATTTGCCTCTATAAATGTTGCTAGGTGTCGCTGTACGTAAGGCATGTTTACAATCACACTGGCACTGAAGCAAGAAACAGAAATCCTTGTGAAAATTAAGAATATTAAGACACCCTTGTTTATCGTTGTTGTTGAATTGCTTGTATGATGGGTTTATTGCCTTGTGAACAGCCAGAGTCATTTTAAGGTGAGGTCTTCTTTCTAGTAACTGGTGACCACCTTACTGAACAACAGACAATGGCCCCGTTACCTGTCATCTAGATCAATTAAGGTAAAGGATTTTGCCTATGGACTCAACCACATAGACCACTTCATTTCTCATCTTCACGAAAAACACAAATGGCCCTGGATAAGGAGTGCTGAGTTGTTTTGCCCCCAATTTCAGTGTCCTGTAATAAGCCCACCCCACTCACTTTGAAATAAAATTCGTAAGTTAGCCTTCTTGGCATAATGCAAATTAGATATGAAAACTGTTAATGCTTACACATATTATGATACAAACATTAGTTATTTAATAACAATTGCATGAGAAGTTATTTCAACTTATACTAATCACTCTTGTTGGCCCAAATGGAAGTGCCTGAGGAGGAAACCAGAGTACCCAGGAAAAGCTACATGGTCAGGTAGGTGACTCCATATCTTTTAACATCAATTTTGGGGAATCAAACGCCGGAAGGCTAAGTGAAAGTGTGTTACTACTGCACACCACCCACAACCACCATATTAACAGTACATGTTACCTGGGACGATCGTCCGGTGTTTTCACCAGCAATGCTGTCACTACCCCGTGAAGATCATCAGAATAACGATCAGGAATTCTCTACAAAATGAAATAAATCTACAGTAAAGATATCGTGATTCATGGCATGTAAGTTGTGATATTTCTATCATACTGATTACAATGAATACTACAGGAAAGCTGTTGATTGCTTGCCTTTTTTATTTTCTATCTCATTATATTATACTAAACGGATTAGATTTTAACAAAAATAGCTTAATTTATGACTGTCACCATCATCTTTAAGATGAAGTGGTTGTTTTGTCAAATGTACTGTTGCCTCTTGCTGTATAAAATTACAATGTGATGATGATGAATATACAATCAATGTCATTTATAGTTTATTAAATAACAATAATTTGTATTTATTTTATAACTTTACAGTGTGGAGGTAAATATCAGTTAATTACAATTTAAGTCCACACAGAAGAGAATTGTAATTTTGAAATGATAAATATCCCATATAAAAAAAATTGCCTTGATTTTTGCTTTTGGTCTTGTTATTTTTTGTTTGTGTTAAATTCATCTTAAATCAAATAAGACACATTTAAAACATATGTTTTCCCTTGATAAAAAATGTAGCCTCTTTTCAATTTTTGCATAATAGGCAAAAATTACAAAAGAAGAAAATTTTCCTATATACAGTATTTTGTTACCAGCATAAACATCAGTTGTACATAAATAAAATGCTGATTTTTTTTAACTCAGGTGATTTAAAAAAAATAAGAGAAACATCAATTAACAGTTAAAATTAAAAGTAATCAAAATTACCTCATATTCTGCTTTGATGATTTTCATAAAGAGGCTGATTAGATTCTGTGCATCAAATGGAGGCTTCAGTGCACACATCTCATAAAGAACACATCCCAAAGCCTTTAACAAAAAACAAAATCAGTTAGAAAACAAACTACATCTCCAGAAGTAAAACTACTGGTATGTTAATTTTCATCATACATTTATCTCTTTGTTAGTAAGGTCATTTTAATTGATAACTAGGCAAATGTAAAAGACACTAAAATTTATATCGCTCTCTCTAAACCCCAATATACCAAATTAATATCGCCCTCTCCCAACCCCAATATACTTAATTTCCAAATTAATTGTTTTTTAGAATTTGTATATACCATAGATATGTTGTTGTCAATTATTTATGTTAATCTATTATCAAACATGAACTTTAAAGCTTGTAAACTATTTAATTTTCAATTTACTCAAATACTGGATTTTTATCCCCAAAAAAGCGGTTGTGATATACACTCACATGTAACAGACACGATTTATTGACACATACTGCTTGTGTTCATAAGACCAGCATCTAAGGCAAAATGTTATCATAGACAGTTTATCTCTACTAATTCTAAGAAAAAAAGTAAGGCCATTCCTTTCACTCAAGGTAAACAAAACTGCTAATATGGACTTTAAAAACATTCAAGGAAAAGTGGATCTTCTTTTTGACTATGAGATCACTATAATATAAAACATTTGTCACCATTACTTACCCATACATCTGACTTTGAACTGTAAGGGATATCTTGACACAATTCAGGACTGAGGTATGTTGGAGTGCCCACAACTGTTTTCGCAAGGTCTATAGTGTGATCTAGTACCTTAGATATTCCAAAGTCACCTGTATATTTTAAGCATAAGCTCAACATTACCAACTTGTAAGACCAATTCAAATGTGCATGTGAGTCTAGTAATTACAGTTCTTCAGAAGAAGTTGTTTTCAAATTTTCATACTTCTTTGCTCCTTTATGGAGATAAGTGACTTTTAGAAATGTTTAAGAGAAAAAGATTTTATAATGATTTGAATTTTTTTTTGCAAGCAGCATCCATACCATTCAACATTGTAGAATTCTTACATAAACAAATTAAAAACAATTTAGGTAAAAATAAAACCACTGATATATCATGATTTTTGGCCTTTTGAAAATCTGAAAATCTTTTAAAAGATTTTTTCAAGCAGCATCCATACCATTCAACATTGAAGAATTCTTACATAAATGAATTAAAAATAATTAATTTGCTGAGTTCATCCAGTAATGACCCTATGTCTGGTGATAAGCCCAACTATTTCTGTTGCTGTTCTGGAAATTTTAAACAAACCATCATGTAAGAAGTGATGGTTCATCCTACAGCTTATTGAAGGATAAAATCTGTAGGTATTAAGTCATTATTACATTCAAAAGAAGAAGCAGTTTAAAAAAAAAATAAAGAGCTGACAGATAATCTTTGGTATACTCACAACTACATAGTATCAAAAGAAAGGCAGTCTTACTGTAGACAAACTCATTTTCCATACCCATGGTCATATACCATATACATTTACCACAGGCCCGCCCATTTACCATAGACATACCCAATCACTACAGAAAAGTCAATTTCCCACAGACATACACATTTACCACAGGCCCGCCCATTTACCATAGACATACCCAATCACTACAGAAAAGTCAATTTCCCACAGACATACCCATTTACCACAGACATGCCCATTTGCCACATACCCAGTTACCACAGACATAACCATTTACTATAGACATGCCCATTTACTACAGCCAGGGACATTTGGAGGTAGGGTCTCGTCAGTGTTTTATCACCCTGTCTACAGCCAGGGTCACTTGGAGATAGAGTCTCCTCAGTATTACTTCAAAGTCGCTCTTGGCTATCCCTCTACAATTTGAGGTGTGTTACATTCAATCCAGGGTATACTGAGGTTACATTACCCAAGGACAAAACAACAACAGCACAAAAAGATCACATCAAGATCAATGTGATATGTGATTCCAGCTTCTGAGGAATACAAAGCATTCCAAGCAGGGATCAAACCTACCCATCTCCGACCTTCACCCTAACAGAGATTTAACCTATACACCTAGGATCTTCACCCTAACAGAGATTCACCCAAACAGAGATCAAACCTACCCATCTCGGATCTTCACCCAAACAGAGATTGAACCTATACACCTAGGATCTTCACCCAAACAGAGATTGAACCTATACACCTTGCATCTTCACCCAAACAGAGATCCAACATATGCACCTCGGATCTTCACCCAAACAGAAATCGAACCTATACACCTAGGATCTTTACCTGACACTGTGTAGTCCAACCCTTTATTTACTGAACAATTACCACTTTGCTTCTTCACCTGAGGTTAAATAAACCAAATCACTACTGACAGAGCAATAATAACTCTTCCGTAGGCACTGAATCACATATCTGGTCCTTTACCCAAGGACTTGCAGTACAACCAATGCCAGACTGAGTGACAGTAACCCGCCAGAAAGACCAGTATACAGAAATGAACAGATTGTGTTTCTTTTATAAAAGTAGATACTATTTGATACAACAGGAAAGACGTCTAAACTTACCAATCTTTACAACATTTCTTTTAGTGAGGAACACATTTTCTGTTTTCAGGTCCCTATAAAATATTAGAAATAAAAACCTTAATAATGAGTTACATCAAATTATATAAATTAAGAGGCTAGTCACAACTAGAATTAACTAAATATTTCTGAACAACAAACAAATTTACAATTATGCATTAATAAGAAACACTACTTTTATATCAATCACAATTCAATGTATTCCAATTGATAAAATATTAGATTTTCCTTGGACAATATAGATATAATCTTAAGCTGTAAAAAAAACAATGCAAGAAACAATGGTGCATTTGACATTTGATTGGCAACTGAGCAAATTTAGCAAACAGACATGTAAGAAGTAAGTATAACTTACCTACACTAAAACTGTATATTTTCATGGGGCTCAAATTTCATGGTTTTCCATAAAAATGCCTATTTCTTGACAATTTATTTCATAGATAAACAACACTTAAAATATGAATTGATTGATGTGTACAGACAAAATCAAAGAAAATAACTCCTTAAATGAAAACTAATGATATAATATAATGAGGTTAGGAGATGTCTTTGAAGGTTTTGAATAAGTGAATGAATATTTAAGTTAGCAGTATAACTTACTGTGAGGTTTGTATTGTGAAGAACTTAAGATATTTAAAGTTATCAGATGAACCTATAGGGGAGCTTTATAACTTATCTGTGAAGTCAGAAGACATATTAGCTTTCCTTAAATTAGCAGAAAACCAGTCCTGTAAGCGAGCATTATAATTCACCTGTAAGGTAAGTAGAAAACTTAACAAATTTCGAGTTGGTAGATGAACCTATAAGTAAACGTTATACAGTTTTCAGTTAGCAGAATCTATTTAGTGAGCTTGCATGTATACATGTTGAAATTAACAGATAAGTTAGCACTACTGAGGATAACCTAGTAAACATGTATGTACATACCTGTATGTTAGCAAACTAGTTAACAGATTTGTGTGGTTAGCATGTATGTACATACCTGTGTGTTAGCAAACTAGTTAACAGATTTCTGTGGTTAGCATGTAAGTACATACCTATGTGTAGCAAACTAGTTAACAGATTTGTGTGGTTAGCATGTATGTACATACCTGTATGTTAGCAAACTAGTTAACAGATTTCTGTGGTTAGCATGTAAGTACATACCTATGTGTAGCAAACTAGTTAACAGATTTGTGTGGTTAGCACGTATGTACATACCTGTGAAGAATTTTCTGTGAGTGTATGTACTGAACAGCCATGATGAGCTGGACAAACCACTGTAATAAAAACAAAAAAAAAGTATAAATAATCACCAAAATTTTAGTTAATGTACATATACCTAAATCTCCCTGCAGTTACAGTATGAACTTTGTGGGACTAATATTTCATGGTTGCCTCAATTAAATCCAGCCTCCTCCCCCCCCTCTCAAATATTGTTAGCTATACAGTAATACTGGGGGTCTAAAACAATACTTCTGACATAATATCAGGTTTGTGCATATTGATAGACATTGAATGAGCATTTGTAGAAAATTCTAATAAATAGCCGTAGATATGAATTGGATTATTACCAGACTTGGACTTACCCCTGGAAAAGTACGGTATCTAATTTTTCATGCCACTAAAAATTCCAAGCCAAGGGAAAATTACTTGATAAGTTTCTTTTTGACAAACAAATAACATTAATCTATGTTCTCTTTCTGATCTACATCATATCTACTTATTAAGTGCTTCAATTTTTAATTTTTCAGATTTTAGAAGCCTAATTTGAGAATGACTTGACTAAGCTCCAGTGACTTATCAAAACAAAATTATTATTGTAATCCAAGCTATTCTGTGGAATAATATTTCAAATTAAAATTAATTGTAATTTGTGCATTACCCTGATTAATTTATAATTATCACAATAAAACCACATCAAAGTAAATACATGACTGAAGTCATATCATTATTTGACAACTCTGATTTAAAGTTTTTCTCCTCTTTTGAAACAAAATCAGTTTTAGATTTGAATCTTCATCAAAAGCTTCTGAAGCATCTTTGATGTTTCATATATCAAGGTTCAAAGGTCAACATATACATTAGACTGCATGTTGATATTGGGCAGAGTATGTGGAGCTTTGTTACTATTGTACAAAACTCAAAAATCATTTTGTATAAATACATGTACAGGTTGTCTTCACATAGCTAGACCCTCTCCCACTTGGTGCTGGATCACGCTGTAGTAGGCATAAATAAAAAAAAATGTATCTTGGTTCTGCTTCATTTATCCTTCGATGATCCTTTGATAAATTAAGACTAAACTTTCTTTATAAATGTGGTACATGTACTTACACCCATAATAACAGCTTCTTCAAAGTATTGGTTTTTCTGAAACAGAAATTTGTGTTAATTAATTGTCAACAGGTTTACAAATATGATACAAAAATTGCTATGAATTACAACTTTGAGCTTGGTTTTAGAACCTTAAAACACAACAGCATCAAAGGTACCATATTAACTGTATGATACCTGTCATTGATACTTTAATGTTCTCGTGATATATATAAATACTACATGTGATCCACTATTTATTGTCTTGAGGGGAGTTTCATTCTACATCACCTTGACCATTTTACATGTCATACAATGGTCTTAATACTTTCATAAAAGGGAATGACTGAAAGTGACCGTTGAGGACAGGTGACTGCTTTAAACAGGTGACAGCTTTAAACAGGTGATTACTTTAACAGGTAACTGCTTAAACAGGTGTCTGCTTTAAACAGGTAACTACTTAAACAGGTGACTGCTTAAAACAGGTAACTGCTTAAACAGGTGACTGCTTGAAACAGGTGACTGCTTAAAACAGGTAACTGCTTAAACAGGTGACTGCTTGAAACAGGTGACTGCTTAAAACAGGTAACTGCTTAGACAGGTGACTGCTTGCTTAAATCTGATGACTGCATAAAACAGCAAACTGCTTAAATAGTTGACCACTTAAAACAGTTGACTGCTTATTGAATAGATGACTGCTTAAAAAGATTGACAAGAAAAGCAAAGTTTAGGTGCCAAAAGTTGGTAAAAGTGAGATTATAAATACATGTAATTACTTGCCAGAAAAATTATTTCAGAGTTGAGTTTTTTCTACCATTAAATATTTTCATTTGAAACTTATCCTGAAATATGTACATGTATCCAGTCAAAATAGTTCCTTCATAATTCTGTCACTAAAATTTTGTTATATTGCTAACAACTCGCTTGGCTTCAGAACAGCAGTGTATCAGTGTATTTTATTTAAATATTCATCATCACTCACTTTTGCAACATCTGTAATTTTGTCATCCATTGTGCCTCCATCACAGAAGTCCTGTTACAAATAAAGAAAAATTAGATTTATTAAATGAAATTGATTACTTTGAACTCCATCCCGAACCCAGCTGTTTGGCTTAAAAAGATAACCGATAATTAAATGTCAAATTTCAAATATTTCGTTTGTAAACTATCAGAGTACAGGTAATACAAATGCCTCAGATTTCTTGTCTTCATTATTGAGATAATTTTTCATGGGGCTAGTGTACCTCTTAATCATGATTTTTACATTTCTTTCAATCACTTTCAACTGAATTTCCTTGATTGCCTCCCAGATCTAACATTTACGTCTTTAAGGATGACAACAGATGTCATGATTATTTATCTCTGTCACCCAGGTTACATTCATATTGAAAATAAATTCCATCTGATGACCGTTCAATAGATATGTTTACATCTCTGATATTATCTTAAACTGTTTAAACCCCAATAAACACAACTTTTGCTATAAAATTGAAGATAAAAATTTATCTATCTATATAGATATAATAAAAGTTAACTTATCTGAGAAATACACAAGACAATACTGTATGTTGGTATTGACATAAAAGCTGTTAAAATTCTTTGAAATTCAAAACATGCTTCTGTTAGAGGTTTGTATTTACTATAAACACATATATGTCCTATTCACACTACAAAGCGAGTCCTCAAATGATTATGGCCTTTGAAATATCATATCACATTGGTTTGTATTTTAAACCGGACCAACTTTTATCAAATTCTATTTGTTTTGATATCCCCAACAAGTGCTTTGTAATAAATATCAGTCAGTTTAAGTATTCTTTAAAGTTATCTTTATAAAAAAGTTTTCTCAAAAACTTTTTGGATCATGTAAATTTGTCAAATGATGCATATACTGGGGTCTTTAAAATGTCTATTAATATAAACTATAAAGTTTTCCTCTGTATGTTTAGTTACTGGGAGAGTTCTGAAAATCATTTGAACGATTAATTAAGTATAAAGCTATGATGTGTGTTACCTGAGGTGATGCGCAGAGCACTATGTAACAAATATAAGTCACTATGACGGCAAAATGACATCATATTTTATCACATGATCTAGAATGTTTTTATGACTTCCTCCTGTAGATGACATCCAGACTAACTTTGAGTTAATAGGAGGTCATGATTTAAGATGTAAATGTAAAATCTTGAATCCCAATAATTAAAACTGATTAATAATGAAGAAATACCATATAGCTGGTAATTTTCCAGAGTCAAAATATTTACAATTTTCTAATAAAACTGTTGAATTATATAATACCAAATGAAAATTTTGTGACTTGGATGTAAAAGAATATCTAACACACACTTGTAACAGGGACTGAATTTTAGCAGTCATGTTTATGTACTGCAAAATAGCAAAAATATCTTCTTCATGAAAGTAAGTAGCCAAGCCGTAATCTTCTACATTACTGGCCTAAGTCATATCGATGGTAAAAAAGGTTTAAGCCTTGTATGGGTCAGTTTTATCAACATATAACAATACTAAGTGAGAAAGTTTATATATGAACAAAAAAATTTGCACAGGACATCAGACTTAACTTTCTGACACCAAAACAATATATAGTAAATCTATGTTTAACAACTCATATAGATTATAAAAAGTTTTTATTTACAAATCTAATTCAACCTTTCATATTCCTATGAAAAGTAACCATGAAATTGATAAATGCTAAGCATTTTATTGATTTATTTTTTTTTTAAATTTCAGCTTGAATATTTAATTATGAGGAACTGAAGCCAGTGTAAATTCCTTTCGGACCTCCCAGAGTAAATTACTTCCCTTTGGTTCACTCTTCAGTACTAGTATATTGTATATCATTGAACTTGTCAGGGTTTGAGAATGAGTAAGTGGTTTCTTACCTGGATAATGTAGAGAAATTCATCGCCCTCGTAAAACGAGTCATAGTAAGCTACTATATGTGGATGTTTTAGTTGAGATAGGATACTGAAATAAACAAAAAATACAAATACTCTGAAATCATAAATTTTTGTCAGCCTCAATTTTTGTGATTGAAAAATAATCACTATTTCAATGATATTTGATTTCATGCATGAATATATATCAATATATGTACTTATACTAATTTCAATAGTTTGTGGGCATATGACTTTGTGAATTAAGAGTTCAAACAAAAATCATTGACTTTACAGTTATTAGTAGACAGAGGCTGTGTCTTGTTAGTAATTTACTTAAGCCATATTTGTGGTCAACATGGGGCCAAAATGGATGAAACACAAACACTCCTGAAGACTAACTGCAACATAAGAGTAGATGAAAATGTGTCATGAAAATATGACAGCTGACACACTTTTTCATCTAATTGCTGGACCAGTGAATGTTTGAGAACCCAGCTATTTTCACTGCTTGTTTGATAAAGAAAATGGACATTTTTTAAAGCTCACAAATTCTATTTTCAATCACTGTTTGCATTAAAGATAAAGATCTTCTCAAATTACATCTATGGTTATTTATAATTTAAGTGTGAAAATAAGTAAGTAAGTAAGTACCCAGGAAAAATATTTACAGGATATAAACATTAATGATGGGTTATAAGTAACAAATTTATAATCAATTATCCATGTATCCAAGAGAGCCTTTTCGTATAGCTAAATGATTATATAATTGGCTGACGATGTGTTCCTTATTCATACAATGTCTTTGCTTTCTCTGGTGTAGTAATCTTTTGAGGTTTATTATCCTGGCTTTATCTTGAACTACACTTGCAATATATTTTTGTAGAGTGCAATTCATATATAGATATTTATTTTTTTAAATACTGTTATATGGACGATTAACTTCATTGATAAATATAGCCCAATAAATCACCTTATACTAATTCTTACAGTTCATGGACAAATAAATTCATGGATTAAGAGTACCAATGAAATCTATGAAAATAAAACCCCAACAAAAATTAAATTTACAGTAATGATATCAATTTTACATCACAATTTGTCAAAGTCAGGAGGTGGACTTATTACAGGACTATATAAAAAACAGTTGTTTGTAATTCTGTCACACTGCAATGAATAAGTGTGAGCTTGTTACCAGACAATGCCTTATTGGTAGATAAATACAGTATATAGATCAAATGGAAAGATGTACAGGTGTACAATTTACTTTAATCATCCATGGTGAAACTACTTACTTTGCTTCTTTCTGTACAAATTCTTTGGTTCTGGTCTTTTTCCTTTCATCAAGTTCAATTTTTTTCAAGGCATATAACCTGTCATAGACATCATCTACATTCATGTACATGTAAACAACACAATGAAATTCATTATTTTAGGTCTTTCACAATATCTTTATCATGAGTTTCTATCTTTTTTTTTATTTCAAAAGAAGATGTGAAATTAAATATTTGAAACATGGCAACTGATTACAAATGAATACATGTTTGTGTTATATCATGTTGCATGATATGAGTTCCTCTAATATTATCTGGTAAGATTTGAGCTCTTCTTTATGCCATATTATAAGACATAAGCTCCTCTTTATATCATACTATAAAACAATAGTTCCTCTTTATATCATGTTGTAAAACAATAGTTCCTCTTTATATGTTGTATGATAAGAGCTCATCTTTTCACCATGTTGTAAAATGCATTTGTATCAGCACCTCATTTTATGTTGTTTTCAGACATTAAATTACCATTATAATGTTGTAATATATGAGCTCTTTATACAAATATCATGCTTTATATTGATATAAGCTCTTTATATCATGCTGTATGAGATAATATCTTTATACATTTATCATGCTGTAACATATAAGCTCTTTGAATCATACTGTAAGGTATGAGCTCTTTATATCATGCTGTAAGGTATGAGCTCTTTATATCATGTTGTAAGGTATGAGCTCTTTATATCATGCTGTAAGGTATGAGCTCTTTATATCATGCTGTAAGATATGAGCTCTTTATATCATGATGTAAGATATGAGCTCTTTATATCGTGCTGTAAGATATGAGCTCTTTGTATCATGCTGTAAGATATAAGCTCTTTGTATCATGCTGTAATGTATGAGCTCTTTATATCATGCTGTAAGATATATTACATGTGCTCTCTGCAGTTGAGGCTTATTCAAGAACAATTCATAAAAACTTTGTCTGCATTTTGTAATGGCCATGAGAGTCGTTATTATCTAAAAGCAGTGTATCCAAAAGACCATGGATCTGTGAAAGCTATTTAAGAAAAATAAAAAATGCACAGTTAGAATTTAGTTAAATACAAACAGAATATATAACATCATTGAAATGATGGTTCCACATGAATAGTATACATGACACTTCAGCAACTTAAATTTTGTTTAAAGAATATCTTTAAGGGCAGACCAATGCATGCAGTTTCTGTAAAAGACCTTACATACTGACCTCTTATTGTCTCTGTGTCTGACCAGATACACTGACCCACAGCCTCCAGACCCTAGTCTGTGGACAGTGTCATAGCGCTCCATAACTATCACCACTGGACACCAGACTACACTGTGGACCTGTAAGGATCACCCAAATTTTCTCAGGCCTTAATACCACATATCCTCATCTGTTTAAATGATCAGTATCATTTCAATATGTAAAAAATTAATTTTCTATCCAGACACTAGATTTCAGGCAGAACGTGAAAGTTGAAATAAGCTGAAGGTTACCATATTGCTGTCATTTTTGTTATCTACAAGAGATGTATTAAGATGAAATTATGTAAACAACTGAACAGCTACTGGATTTCAATGCCTTTATCAGGCTTTCTGAGATAATTGTTCTGAAACGCTGATCATCACAGAAATTGTAAGCTTAAGCTTTGTTCAACATCAGCACATAAATACCTACTGTGTAGTTAAATATTTGAATTGAAAATGGAATAATTGTTCATTTTAAACTCGCATTCATCTGAAATCTGACATTGAAGCAATGACTTTCTCAAAAATGTAAATGTGTTATAGATGTGAAGATACATAGAAATGTCATAAGACATGTCAGGTCAGATTGCATTTATAGTCAATATGAATGCATCTGGGTGACAGAAAGGTAGATTGATGTCTTTGGTTTTCCTTGCTATATGTTAACATGCTGAAAAAGCTTTTTGAAAATTATAGTCAGCTAAATGATTTAAGTAAAGCTATAATGTGTATTATCTAGGGCAAACTGCACAGCATTGACAAAAATTCAGTCAAGATGGCACTGAAATGATATCATGATCTTATCATATAAATGGTCCACACTGCATCTAAATACGATCCTGATTAACACCGAGTTAATGGGAGGCAATCATGCAAAATGTAAATATAGTCCTATGTTTGATGAATGCTGTAATATCTGTAATATTTGTTCGATTAATTAAATGTTGATATCAAGTATTTAGTCAATGAAAAGGACACTACACATGTAATACAGGCTGCCAATATTTTTAATTTCTGTTGAAATGTCCCCTTCACAGTTTTAAACCAAAACAAAGTTAATGTACAGCTGTCAATGAGATACAGTGAATGTGTACCACAGGAGAAATACAACTAGAAGATAAATATTTATTCCTTCCACTCTTCATGTACCTGCATCAAAGTCTAAGTTAAAATCAACACTGAGATTAATATTACACCAATTTCAATGCCCATTTTTTACCTTTCGCATAGACGACGCTGATGAACATTTGTGCCATGAAACATACAATGCAGAAAACTACACAATATCGTATATATAACTCAAAGAGATTATAAGGACGATGGGTACCAGAATGTATAGGTCCTTTTTTTTATAACACACGGTATATGCTTTGGTTTCTTTATGGGCCTCCTCACTTACACGACAGTTCTTAAATAACAAGCATCTACTCACGGTTGGTAAGAAATCCCCTTACTTTGGAGACAATTCTTCACAGTATATGTAATTATTCCAAATAAAGGATCTGACGAATTTAGAGTCGGCATTTGGAATGTAACAGTTAAACCCTAACTTGTTGCAGTGGTTTCGAGCACGATGACAAGTAATAAATCATCATGATATGGTTAACTAAACTACATAAAATCAAAGTTCAAATATTCTTTTAAGATAGTCGCACCTTTTCATAAAGCAAACTCATTTAAGTAAACTTTGACTTACCTTTCAGATGCAGAACATTACAAACACATCACTCCGGACGCCATGTTTTGTAAACAATGTTCAATATCGAGATGTAAGATGTAGTTTAATTGGTTGGAGTGATTTCTTGTATCCAATCATATTTCTTGTTACATACATGATTGTGTCTAGTTTCGCTTTGTACTTTCATTTTGTCGCAATCCAACCTAGACCCTCGTCTAACATATATTTACTATATGTATCCTCAGACGAATAGACCATAGCACTTTCCACACATACACAATCTAAGAAATTAATCGACTCACATTGGAAAGCATTGCAGACGAAATTCGCGTAGTATGTATCACGGAAGCCCATCTAGACAACAGTATTTCTGATGAAGACACTTTCTGATTTAATAAGTCATCATTGCCGGAAAGGTCGTGAACACTCACAGGGTGGAAGTGTTATTTATATTTACGCTCAGCGTCGTTTTACCTCGTATCAGCTGCTTTGTACAGTACATATGTCTAACGATTGTGTAAATCCATTCTGTGAACAATATGAAAACTCCATAGAGACTGCACGTGATGAAATTCCTTATGGAATTACAGTTATTGAAATAGACGTAGATCCTCTAATCGAAACTAGTCATAAACTTAATATAATCCGCACTTACTCGTAATCTAAAGTACTAGTCCGACCTACCCGGGTAGGCGATACACGTGCTTCTCGCCTAGACCCGTGCTAATGAGTAATTTTCCGCGTGGTTGGTTTTTCTGATGTTATCGAAATCGACAGGGACATTTCGGACCACTATTGTTAAAATCAAACTGAATATCTTGCTATTAAACGCATGCTCTGGTGTTATAAAAACGATGATTACTACAAATTCAATAACCTGTTTCAAAACACCAACTGGTAATTTAAATGTAGGAATGTTTCGACGTGTGGTGAAATGTGTTCATTTTTTTACAGATATGGTCTTGGAATACGTCTATGATTGCATACAAATTCCGTGTATGACAATTAGATCAGATGACAAATCGCGGTTTACATCAGAACTGAGATGTGGAATTAGAACTAGAAATGTGGCTGCGCAAAAATTTTGAAAGATTTTTTTCTGTAGAAAACTAAAATAAATCACGCCCGCACGTAGGACAAGAGACCATTTTTATGCTGATTAAAAGAATTTTAGATAACTACCCAGTTATATATCCTTAGCATCACTGACGATACCTGGGAGGATGAAACAACTGTATGATGTAGCATCACTGACGATTCCTGGTGGGATGAAACAACTGTATGATGTATCATCACTGACGATTCCTGGGAGGATGAAACGGATGTATAATGCAGTTTAATTAATTGATTGGTCCTAATGTCTAAAGGTTCTGTATAGAATGCTGTTATCTAGTTGTGTATATAGTGTTACTGAAAACAGATAAATTCCACCAAACAGTAAAAGCATACTTAAAATGAATTATAAATAAATAGAATAAATGAATAAATATTTTGAACACAGTCTGTAGGCAACATGAAGCTGAATGTCCTCATCGATACCGAGTTCCGTCCTGATGAATTCCTCGACCACGGACTCTGTACCTTCAGCACGGTCACCATGTAGGATTCCTCCAACTAACAGGTTGTCCTCCAGGTTGTCCTCCATGGATCGAGTATCCCAACCAATCAACAAACCCCTTACACCGATTGAGATATAATGGATGTGAAATACACACGGAAGAAACACTAAACATAAACAGAAAGCAACACTAAAACAGTATAGAAGCTTTGGGTATGACAGATCTGTCTTTCACTTTTGTGCACTTTCAGTTTCTTTATTAGCTGAAGACTAAACATTACAAACACAAGTATATATAACATACAACTTTGCAAACAGTACATGTAAACCACGTTTATAATAAGCATTGCATACATTTCATTATTAGTTTTACACCATACACACAAATAACATATACTGGAGAGTGTCGTATCAATTGATTTATTCTCTGTCCTATATCTATTCTATCCATATAGCTTATCCTACCCAATCCTATCCTTTCATTTTAGGCGCTAACATTATGTATTCTTTAGTATATTTTCAATGTTGTATGATATAGAATTCTTGATAAATTTCAAGCAAATATCTGCACTGGTTTCAACCACTTTACCAAGATTGAACAGTCTGTTCAATATACTGCTGAATAATATCAAGGTTTTTGTTCGATGATCTCATTGTGGTGACATCCGCATATTTCTGGAGTATAGATGAATTGACACAGAAGGTTATTCAAAAAGATTTAAAAGGCCCCATAATTAAGCCCTGGGGAAGCCTTTTTTGAGCACTTTCAACCAGTCACTGCATTTGGAGCAGAACTTGACCAGTTGTAATCCGTTACCCATATAACTCGATACCAGTTCCACAGAGCCTACATTTCAACCACAGGCATCCAGCTTTCTAAACAAAAGATCGTGAGGAAGGCAGACCGATATCTTGGAGAGATCCGCAAAAAATTGTAGCGACATCCCCACGATTGGCTAAGGCCTCGCGCCAGTCCTCAGCTAATCTTAGAACGTTAGGCTGACAGCCAAAACCTTGACTGACAGGTGCTAAAAAGGGATTAAAGATACGAATGAAATATTCTCAAATTTGATCATCCATACCTCTTTCAAATAGTTTGGAGACACTAGGTAGAATATTTACAGATAGTTTTGCTTATCTTAGGCATCATTTTTATTAAAAACCTGAACGACCAAGTCTACCTTGAGTTGACTAGGAAAGGTATTTAGCATTAACGCCTGACGTCACATTACTTCATGGATTGATGATGATCACTGAAGGCTTTCAAAAGTTTATAAGAGAACGCCATCAAAACCTGTTGTCCTCTTAGAGCTACGTGATTTAATTTTTTTATACGCATATCCAAGGGAAACGGATTTTAGAAAAATATAAAAAAAATAATGATAATAAAATGACTAGCTTTACACAGTGTATTTTAGTCACATTTACATAAAAAATAAAACATTGATGACTGGTAACAAACAATGGTTTCATTTTCTTTCACCATGACATCAGAGTGTCTAAATTGTTTTAATTTCTAGAAAGAAAAGTTTTCTGGTATGCAAGAAGTTACAAGATTTTGTAGGTTTATTTTCAAGTCTACAATGGCGCCTGGATGTCAAAAGTGTCCTAGGTTAAATACTTTTCGTAAAAATACTGTTTTTGTATAAAAGTTAAATTCTGGTTAATGTTTGATATATTAGAATTATAATATGATGGAAAAAATAACTTCGAAAAAAAAAATAATAATTTGATCCCAGCCGAGCGTCGAACCTAGGACTACGAAGATAAACTGTGCAAAACGAAATGTCGCTATTTCTAATTAATGATATCGTCACATTTTGTTGAAGAATCTGAAAAACGGTTCTGAGAAAAAAAGAAAAAAAATCTTATAAATTCTAAGCATAGCTCAAAACACAATAGCATCTGAAACGTCCGTTTATTTTCGTATAATGCTAGCTTTACCTTTGTTATTTTAGCAACGAGCAAGATGGCCGACCCCGACGACGGACCGTCTCCGGACGAGGTAAACTTTTTGTTGTTTGCTTATTTTTTGACCTATTTAGGTATTCGCATAACAGCATGAATGTGATACCAATTTTTATCAAGGATGATATGTGTAATATTTTATGTTCACTGAATCGCATGTTATAAATCTAACTGATAAGTAACTCTGTGACTATGTGAGTGCATGCCAGTTCAATTGTCGTGTTCCGTATCATATAAGTTTTGAGTTTTGTAAATATATTGTACACATAGTTCTTCTGCAAGATCGACTCAGCTGGTCAAGTTCAAACTATATTCTATCTATATATATCAACAGACCGATATGTATATCTGTCAAACGATAAACTTGAAATAGGTTTTTGTCATTATAGTGAAACATACATGTACACTATGTAACGTTGATATTATACTTTTCAACACTTGATGTGTACGATTTCTTGAAGTTGTCTACGAAAATAATCTTTTGTTTTGTATTTTCTTATTTCTTCAGTTAATAAGCTTTGCATACAGCCAGAAAATAATCCAATATGTAAGATGTTATCCTGAGTTAATGTCTAAATGTCGGTGATGGTTGTACTGCTTTTGTCCTTATAGGCCATGTCAAATTTGATTTATTGATACTGTGTTCTTACTGGATGTTGGGGAAATCAGTACTGGGTACATGTTTGTGTTTTGTGTGAGAGTTAATTTTTTGAAAATATCTAACATGAACTAGCTATATTATATGTCCTCACTGGGACTTAAAAAGTTATATTGAGTAATATTTTACTTGATTAAAAACACAGGCATAAAATGTAGAAATCAGATATAAAAATAAATATACATCGCTTTTTTTTTACATTATTTCTTGATATAGTGAAAGAAATGAGGAAAGTAACAAGTAAGACTGTATCAACCTTACTGACAAAACGTTATTTACAGTCATTTACTACACATTTGTAATTGATTGTGTAGTAAGCAGCCCAACCAAAATAATTTTTTCATAGAAAAAAAATCAGGTATTCTTAAATCATATTATATATTATTACCACCATTATTTACATCCCCACATTCTTCCATCACTACACTCCACCTGAGAATCAGTGGTCATTTATTTATTTTCTTTAATCAATGAAAACCAAACTCCAGACTGATTTTCTGATTCAGCATCAAAGTAAGTGATCTGTGTAGAGATTTGTTAAATAAGATCATGTAAAAATTGTTGAAAGACTTATAAAGGCTATAAGCCTGTTGTCCAATTCCTTTTGTTAATACATGTTACTGTACTTTCTTTTGTATAATTATTGAATATATGTATTGACAAGGGTTAATTATGGTGAATAGGTAAATGATTTCTGTTTGTTTCTGAGTTTGTGTTTTATTTTAACATTATGGAAAATGTTTGAATTTCTTAATGTTTGAATTATTAAAAGAAGTGTGTTTAAAAAAAAAAAAAATCAACAATAACTTGAAGTGTTTTAACAAATGAAATGTTTTGGAGTGTAAGAATAATGTTTATTTGATATAAATCACTAAACCTTTTCTTCCTTCCATGGATGGATTCCTTTTGGAATTTAGTAGGTCAGTAATGTGTGCAAAAAGTTTATTGATAATTCAGTCAGTATGTGTGTATGTCTATAAGTTAAATCAGCATGAAGTTCATCATCAGTTTTTGTTGCAATTTTTCAAAATACTACATGTGTCAACAGAACAGCTGATACCATAGGTTACTTTCTTATCATTTCGGGAAAGGCATTTTGGTTTTGATTTATCTATTGATTTGAAAACAATTTTTCAGTGATAAAATGCAAATTTTTGGTGTTATGTAAAAATATATACAAAGATTCCATTTGGGAATGGGACAAAATATTGGGTCCAAATACTCCCCATACACAACCCTTGTGAGTGTCATGGGTTCATGTCAGTTAGTTTTGTATTCAGATTATTTCCAAAAACAAGCTTTACAGTATAACCTGTCTATAAAGGTCAATCAAGGAAGGAGAGAAAAATGCCCTTTTCATGCAGGTAGTCTTTATGTAGTGGTTCTATTACAATTATTTGTATAATACTGGGACTCAAAACCGGTGGCCTGCATAGGCAAGTTTGACTGTAGTTTTAATTGTTGTTTGGTGTACAACAGACAATATCCCAGCTGTTAAAACAAAGAGGAATCAAGAAGAACAAGGATGTAGATCAGCTATATCTGGCAGACAAGTAGGTATTTTAAATTGTCAAGACTAACTCTTTTCATGAAAATAAGGTTTTATCATTAAGGTCTTCAACATTTCTGGCCCAGAAAAATATTTCTGTCATTCAACTTTTGTCCAACACTTTACGATTATAGTAATATTTACTCATCACTTCTGTTAACTTGATACACAGCTTTGAATTTTGCATGAAAATGAATTTTACTTGGCCCCATTACCTGCCTGTCACATATATAATAACTTTGTAGAAATTGTATCAATTGATTTGCTGAAATACATATATTTATGTAAGTTTATCAAACAGACTGTGTTTCAGAGTTTTAAAGGGATGGTTTAAAATTCATGTTTATCAATTTATGGTTATCTTCCCTTAGGAGCCTCACACATGTCACTGACTTGTCACGGTTTGCCTACCTTCGGATACTGTGGCTGAATGGGAACAGAGTAAGTAGTCTGCTATAATATACAGATACCACATTCAAAATTCTCCTTTGTAATGATATGATATTAATGAACCTGTGTAAGGAGACCACCTGTGCTACGATGTTGTTTCATATCAATGATCTCTTTATCCAGGTTAATGGTCCCTTTATACAGATTAATTTTACTCATTGAATTTAACTTAATTTAATTTTATTCCAAATAGAAAAACAATTGTTCAGATCATTGAGATATATGATTAAAGACACTGTAATCTTGTCACATGGAAGTACTGACCTGGCTAATCTACATCTAAAAATAATTTACTGTTAACCTTTGCCTTAACATACAATGGTTTTGAACAATATTGTCAAGTCATTGCTAGAGGGTTGTTGGGTTTGTTGGATTTAGTTATAGCATATTGCACAGCCAGGTTCATTTAGAGGGCAGGCCTCTCTACCATGCACTTCTGATGTCAATCAAATTACTAGAAATGAAAATTTGTACCTTCAGTATTTATCCTCAAATCAGCCCACTACCCTATTGGAAAATATATTATTAAAGTTTAGGGAGGAGTGTATGTGAACTACTCTTATATCAATTCTATTAATACATAAGGGGAGGGGCGCTTATTGGTGGACAGAGGCTTGTTTGCAGATAAATACAGTAGTAGGTGCATCCAATGTTCACATATTTAGACCTTACAAAACTGGTTTGAGGTAATTTTGCGTATTTGTGTTGTTACAGTTACGGAGGTTGAATTGTCTACATCAGAACTACATGATTGAGGAGCTCCATTTACACAACAATGAGTTGATAGAGATCACCGGTGCCTTACGACATCTCACTTGTCTCAAAGTTCTCATGCTTCAGAACAACCAACTGACCAAGCTTGAAAGGGTTGTTCGTGAGTTCTCGAGGATGCAGTCCCTCCATACACTAAGTATGAAACTGGATCCAACTTTATCATACTAATACCAATACCTTATTAATTGTAATTCTGTATGACTACTGATATATGTTCGAAATGATTACAATATTTCCTCACTAACTTTGCCCTGATGCTGATACATCAAAACCTCTACATATTACCCCTTGATAATAGTTTGATAATCTGTCTTTCAGTCTATCCATCAGTCTGCTTAAACTTGTATGGACAACACTTTACAAAATAATATCCTTCATTTATATTATACTTTAAAACTTCAATATAATGTCCTTCATTTATATTATACTATAAAACCTCAATATAATGCCCTTCATTTATATTATACTATAAAACCTCAATATAATGCCCTTCATTTATATTATACCATAAAACCTCAATATAATGCCCTTCATTTATATTATACCATAAAACCTCAATATAATGCCCTTCATTTATATTATACCATAAAACCTCAATATAATGCCCTTCATTTATATTATACCATAAAACCTCGATATAATGTCCATCATTTATATTATACCATAAAACTTCAATATAATGCCCTTCATATATATTATACCATAAAACCTCAATATAATGCCCTTCATTTATATTATACTGTAAAACCTCAATATAATGTCCTTCATTTATATCATACCATAAAACCTCAATATAATGCCCTTCATTTATATTATACTTTAAAACTTCAATATAATGTCCTTCATTTATATTATACCATAAAACCTCAATAAATTGCCCTTCATTTATATTATACTGTAAAACCTCAATATAATGTCCTTCATTTATATTATACCATGAAACCTCAATATAATACCCTTCATTTATATTATACCATAAAACCTCGATATAATGTCCATCATTTATATTATACCATAAAACCTCAATATAACGCCCTTCATTTATATTATACCATAAAACCTCAATATAATGCCCTTCATTAATATGATACAGTTAAATTTCATTATGATATTACTGTTTCATATTTTATAGAGCTTTCTTTCTTCTTTTTGGAACATTTCACTTAAACATCTGCTTCTATGTATGACCAAACCTCTTTAAGCAATCTGAAGTGGCCTATGTTTACCAATATTTTCCTAACTCAATATAACAATGAAGTTGATTCTGTTTAAATTTAGCACATGCATCCTGTATAGTCTGACATCTTGCCTATTCTGACACAGAAATTGAGACCAATAATGCATCCTGTTACGAAAAGCATCTCTATATATATGACATTCTGTCTGTTCTGATCAAGATATCTAGACCCATTTTATGTCCATGGTGATTGTTTAATGGAGAGAGGTACCCATAAGCACACTAAATAATTAGTAAGCCCTTGCCTGGGAATAAACCCACCCATATTTATTGCAGATTCAGTAGAAAATACCAAAAAATGTTATAAATCATGGTCCTGTGATAAGCCCACCTCACAGCTTTGTGTCAGAGGTTATAATATATATACAATATACAATAATCACGATTCTCAACAAAAACCAAAATGGTTCAAACAATTTTCATCAATTTTTGTGGTTTAGCATTTGGAAGCAAAAATAAAATAGTTTTGTCATAGAATTGAAAAGAATGAAACCAGTGGCAGGCATTATGTTACCTAAGGGAGACAACTCATTTTCTTCAGGATAGCTTTGTTTTGAAGAAATAGCAAGATCTATGTAAAAAGTACATGAACATATATGGGGACGCTTATGTCAATTTTACTTTCATCAATCTCATCCTTCTTGTTTTGTCAAAAAGAAAAAATAAATTGTAAAAGGTTGAATATAAATTTTCATATTGAGGTGTATTTTAATACAAATTCAACAGTGGTTAGGTGAGGACAAGGGCGAAATAAAACAAGACCAAAAAACCTTCAAAAAGCAATCCATATGCAAATGCTTCTCTGTGTGAAATAATCTGACAAAGAAAAGTATGAAATTATAAAACAATGATAACATAAGTCATTACAGAAATCTGTACCCAAGTATCTGTAAGAAAGAGATTTCTTCTGGTTCGGGAAAGTTACACATATCTATTTTACAGATTTATTCAACAATCCTGTTGCTCAGGAGAAGGATTATCGCCTTTTTGTGATCCAGTCAGTGCCCTCTGTCACACTCCTCGACAGACAGGGTAGGTAACATTAATGTCATATAATTCTGTTGCCTTATCATAGTTTTTAAACTGAATTATTTCATGAAAATAAAATTACATAGAAAAATGTTTTAAACTGCATTTCAAAACAAGTATTTTCAACTTTTCTTGCATTTAATGCAAAAGATATATATTGTACAGTAAAATTTATTTTGAGCTGAATTAAAGTTTTGGGAAATTTAAAAAAAAGAAGTATTTTACAAATCTGATTTTCTCTTCAATGTTGTGAGTTTAAGTGATAATTCTTTTTACATCAGAGGTAGCTAAATCTGAGCGTGAGCTCTCCAATAGGATATATGACCAGGACAAAGAGAAAATCCGGGACACCGTTGCCTTTGGGAGAAGATCGGAAGGCCCGCCCTCAATATACTATCCGGCAGAAAGCAACCAGAGGAACCAGCCTTCTACAGGTTGGTAGTCAAAATTGAATGGGACTAGGAATCATTAGTGGTATATTGGTTTTTCTCCAGTGAAAATTCAATGAGTATACATACTGGTTATGTGAATGCTGTAGTTACATCTAATAATGCATTGTAGCATTTCTATAAATCGAGACAAACCGTAAGGTAGCATATGAAAGCTTCTTTTGTAGATGTAGATGGACAATTGCAATAGAATTGTTTTGCTTTTTGTTTGACTTCATCGCTGTTTGCGATAGAGAGAGATCATGAACAATATTGCAAGATAGGTGAAATACAAGTATGTGACTCAATGACCAATCAAAAAGGGGCACATGTTGTGATAAGGTCTAGTGGCAACACGTTGTAGTCTGTACAATACTAACAAATGTTACAGTATATTTCAACTCATTGAACATTTATTACACTATCATCTTTAACATCCAAATCTGATTTGAAGGTTTGATATACCAACACATTAATCTAATTTTCAGATTCCAAGCTGATAGGAAACAGTTTTATGAGAGATAAGTAAGTAAAGTATCTACTTTAGATAAATATGCACCAATTAATCGTAAGATACTGATAATTAATTACATCATCGTTTAATTGAAAAAACTGAATCCATATACAGAGAGCAAGAGCTAGTCTGACAATAATGAAGAAACATCTGTACATCATTTCTAGCAAAGGAGAGATAAATTGAAACTCTTTGCTGAATTCCTTATAGCCTTGTTAATAGTTCCAGGAATACTGGGTGTTGGAGTAATCAGAGGTGGGTCATAGACTGACAGGTAGTTATCATACATAAATGTCCAGTATCATGTAGGATGCATTCGATATTCTATTCTTTGTTTAGTCAAATTTTAAAACATTGGAAAAATTTCCAGTTATTTCTTATTAATTTTTTTTTATGTCGAGAACTAATATCAGAGTTTGTTATTAACCTATATCATTGAACTCTTTTTAGATTTGGAATAAATATGCACATATATCTTTTTCTTCAGTCCACCCTTTGAGACAGAGGAAGATGCGATTGCTGCCCGGCGCATGAAGAAATCCCTAATTGTTTATACAACGTTTGATTGGGCCAAAGTTCCGCGTATAGAAGAACGAAGACAGTCAGACAAACCATTTGATTCCCCAGAGTTGATAACTCACGTGTATAGATGATAAGTGGGATTGATATTGGAAAATTAAAGACAGTACTACCTTACTTGGTTGTAGATGTTAAGATATTTATTACGTTGAATGGCGAAGAAAAATAAATATATTTATTAAAGTTGAATTATGCTGTACTCCATATTCTGTTAAGCATTGATATATATACAAAGTATATGTTTTTTCATAAAATGTTGCTAAGAATTCAAACTACTTAAAATACCTTCATCTTTGAACCAAAGTTATGTGTCAGAAGTTGATGTACAGCACACCACCTCACCAAGGTGAACCCATACCCAAGTATGAAGTTGACATGACAAGTAGTGTTTGAGACGGAGCTTGAACAAGAAAGCAGAAGGAATGGATAGAAATGAACAATGAATTATTGTAGCCCCTCCCCCTTTGACAAAAAAGTCCCAAAACGTTTCTGGAAGTCGTCATGACAAAACAAATTAAAATGAATACATACACTAGGTTGTGCTAGTGATTTTTATTTACCTTGTATTTATTTTAATTTTTTTAGCTAAGAGTGTCGATACTCACAGCTGACTTAGATACTAAAGAAAAGTGAGTGCTACAAAGATGTTTTGGGGGTTATTATTCTATAACTAGTTCCCCACCAAGAACAAGAGTGGGGGAGGGGGCTTTAATAATTCATTTCTATCCTTCCGCTTTCTTGTTCAAGCGCCGTCTCTTACACTTATTGTCATGTAAACTTCATACTTGGGTATGGGTGAGGTGGTATGCTGTACTTCAAAAACAGGTCAGTCTGATCTACATTTCGGTCTTTGACTTACTTCAAAGCAAAATTTTGATTTTGTTTGGGATTGATCCCATTCACCATTTGTCACTTCACTCTATACTTGGGGTATGGGTTCACCTTGAGGAGTTGGTGTGTGGTGTCTAAGTGGTAGGTCACTTGGAACTAAATTTTGACCTCATCAGATTTGGTACACAAGTTATACAAGTGGTCAATCATGATATATAGGATGCAGGGCCTCTAAAAATTTGCCTCTGAACTGTTCAATTAATTCTGGAATTGTCCTATTGTTTATATATATACATATATATGTCTGTTATAAAATATTACTTGAATATGCAATACACATACATATTGAATTTATACCAATTTGTGTATTGAATTATTGAAGCCATATTAAACATACTGCTGTGTGTAATACTGCTGAATTAGGGTTTGTTTTGACCATTTTTTATTTTGCTACAATGTTCCATGTTATAAATTACTTATCAACATTGTTGGTGTTGAATCATGAAAAAATGTATTGCATTATTATATTCACCAAGGGTTTCTAAATAAAGTTGATGTTTTACTGCAATCAGCATGTTGAGAAACATTCATCAGTAAGATCAGCTTTTGAAAACTGAGACTCAGTTTTTTTTTTTTGAGTCTGGGCCCAGAGAATGTTCTTTATGGAATATGGAACATGTGTTATTTCTTATTTTTATGCTTCCTACTAGGGTAGTTAAAACATAATGATAGAAAACAACATCATTTAAAACTATCTTATCAATTTTATTTGACAATATACTTAAATTGACAATATAAAATAGACAACAATGAAATAAATGGGAGTATAGTGGAAAATAAATACACTGGGGTGGAAAATAAATACACCGGGGTAATTATTATTAATGTTTATCAAGAACAGATTTTACATTCAATATCAGTATTTTTACTGCAGTATTTGAAAAAAGAAAAAGATTCTAAGACTTTTACACAGTAACAGTTTTATTGAAATAAAATTATTTCTTAAGTAAAACTGAGTTGTTTCTCTTTTTATTCAAGCATGTTTATTCATTGTTTTAGTTATATATATGTATACTACAAAAGCAAGTCCTACCTAGAGAATCAATGGTTAAGAATCTGAAATAAAATTGGAGTTCTGCCAGCATCTTTTTTTTTTTGGCCACTGGAATTAATCAAGGCTCTGAAATATTAGTTTTACCATTTTTGTGAAATTTTGAATTAAAATTCTCACATTTAAATGTCCCTCAACTTCTGAAAAAAATTGGTAACCATAACCAAATGAATACTTGACCTATATATAACAGTTCTATATCTGTATCTGTACAAGAGTGGAAACAAAATTATAATGGATAGGAAATAACGAAATGGTCTAGAGTATAAAAAATACAGAAAATGACATCATTTTTATTTCCTGAATCCTTGTGATATGATATTAACAATAAATTGCAGGTACCAGTCATATTTTATTACCTCTGGGTTAACTACTTTAACTGTAAATAATTATAATATGTGTGTATATATAGCAATCAACCCATCAAATTAAATAGTCAACTGAAGTATGTGCTTCCTTTTCTCCCCACACCTCCTAATTCAGAATCTTTAAATTCTTTTGTTGTGGGTAAAATTCATGAAAATTTATAAACATCTGAAATGTGCTTTAATTTTTCTTTTACCATAAAAAATCTATACAAATTATTTTGTAAAAAGAAAGATAACATAACCAAAGTCGGTAACACTGTTCTAAGTAATAAATTATGTGATTAAAAGTAAAATATTTTCATACAAATGCAAGTTTTGCAAAAAGTACTTAAAAACTTTTTTGTGAGTGGATTAAAAAATAATATCTTCACATGTATAAACAGCTAAAACCTATCACAGCGACAGTAACACTACAGTCAGGTTCAAAAGCTGCATGTCAAATACCCTGGACCTCAACCTTGGGAGCTAAGAACAATGGAAACGATCCTAACTTCCAAAGCCAAACTTTACATAATTTCTTACAATTCATCATAATATGCATGTAAATTTTATATAAAATAATGGTTACACTTTAAATATCAAATTATCACAGACTAAAATATTGTCACAGATTGATGTTCACAGACTGTTTCCTAAAAGACAACAAACAACACTGGAAATACAGCAATATTGATAAAATCTTCCACATTATCTGACAGCATACTGAAGCAACTAATGGTATTGATATGTTGAAAACTAATACTGTAAACTTCGAAATTAAAAAGTTCATTCTCTTTAGATTAATCACTTTGATGAATTTTATTTATTTTACAGCACAAGCTCAAGAAAGTTGATTCACTCTTGTTGGCCTCGATCACAAGGCCTTCGTATGAATTCCCAACCCATCATCCATATAATGTCTGGCAGTATGTATTATAGTGAATATGGGTTGGGAAGTCCCTGTAGCCCAGATTGTAGTGAAATGGGTCTTATTGTTGAGGGTAATCAGGATACCCACAAGGTTGGGCAGGTAACCCTACACCTTTTAATATCCATTCAGAAAATGTAACTCTCTTGTCCAAGTGAAACGAAAGTGTGTTATGAGTAAGACTAATAAGCAAGAGTTCCGTAGTTCGGGGACATTGACATAAATACTGACCTCTTCTACATAGGTACACATGTAAAGACAACAAAGAAGGTATATGTAAAAAAAATAGCAGCTAAAAATTACTGTTTCCTCTGGAAAACTTGAGGATGAGGTCCTGGAGGGGGAGTATGTAACCCAGGTAAATAGCTGTAGTTACTACCGAGCTAAACATAATTTGGATGAAAGTAATTCATACATAGATCATACAACAGAGAATGGATGCTAAATTTCACAGACAATATCACTTAACTGCAACATTTTAAAGTGTGATCACTTTTAATTACATACATGTTAATTTGTGTACAAATAGAGCAAGGTGTATATTAGCAAGAAACAAGTATTCCAAAACAACTTCAGACAAACTACAAATATGCATAGAAATATAGTATTCAAATATAGCACTAATATCAAAATTCCTTTTCTAAAACAATGGTTCCACACATATCACCCGCAAGAGCCAAAGTGTAAAATTGTTACATTACATTTAGGTGTCAAATACTCTACAAGTCAAGTCTACAGACCAATGTCAAGGTCAACAGGTCAAAAGTCTAAGTAAAACACTTCTTATTTCTTAAATTGATAAACATATTCATGTGATATCACAAAGTAAATATTCTACCAGAATTCAATCGAAAATCAACTGACTAAAGGTCACTGTAAGAATGTCAAAGGCTAAAGGTCAATTTTGTACTTCTTAATTAGTAAACACTTTTTTATGACATTATGAAACAAAAGTGGTTTGAATCAAACAAAATTAAACTGACCAAGAATGGTGATTTGGTATCTTTAACTAAAAGTTCCAAGTTTAAGAACTTTGAGATTTTTAAATATGAAGAATTAGTTGTTCAAATGTAGCCATAAAGCTAGTTAATGATAACATTGGAAGTGCCCACTGTGATATCTTATCTTCATACTAGCAGGTCAAAAACTTTATGATATAGTGCAAGAGTTGTTTTTTTCTTTAACAGGTTTTGGGGTGTCGTGTGAGTGATTCTCTCTTCTCATACTCTCAGGCGGTACAGGTGAAACATCAAACAAAGTAAACTCCGCTTGGTAGCCAAGTCTGTTAGATATGATGTAGTTCAGTCTCTTTATTTTCTCATTAGCAGTCCTCTTTTCATGCCACGTGTGTGCCATGATACGCATATGATATAGAAGCCTTGATATCAGAGATGTCTTCACTACTTTTGTCTCTTTACCAGGAGCAGGTAACTCTCTCTTTATAAACTGGTGGAACTCGTGCTTTGAAGCTAACTGTAAACAAAATACGTTGCAGTGTACAGAAGTCAATAATTACACCAAATTTTATATATATGTTTACATCAGTAAACAGGAAATACAAAAAACATATAACAAATCTTTAGTATTGTTAGTCCATAGTCAAATATGACAGATTTGATCAAAAAACTTCTTTGTTTTACTTTGATAATGTTTTAAAAAGTAAACTTTATTTATTTAGCTATGATTGTATAAACAAACTATTCATACTTCTAGTAATCACTCTTATTGGTCCTAATGGAAGTATTCGAAGTGTCTTAGTGTGACAGGATTCCAAAATATTCTATGTTTCATTCTGTACTTGTGATTGCTTTTTACAGCCAGTTCTACACTTTTTTGGTTAATGAGAAGAAGTTGTTTAAAGATTTTAACATATTTGACCCCTGTGGTATTCATTCTTTGGCTTTGTGTGCTCAGACTTGTATCATATTTGCTTTAAACATGCAATTTGTATGAAATCAATTCACAGCTTGATTGAAACTTTATGTAGCTACACTAATAAGCAACAAAATTAATGGCCAGCATCTTGATCATCAAAGGTTTTAAATAAAACCGCATATTGACCTAAGAAGCGAAAAAAAAATACCGATGGAAAGTGTGCAAACCAACCATCTGTTCCGTGAGAACGGTATTCACCTAAAAACAACATACCTTCATGAAGTTTTCAACAATGCACTGGTAACATTTCTCACGGATGTTTTCTTGTCTGGTTTCTTTATATATCTGCATGACGTTGTCCACGGTCACCTCTCCGACATCATTGCTCAGTTGTAACTTCAGCTCAGGTAGTGTCCATCGGTCACAAATTTCTAACAGACTGTCCTGAGTTGCAGCATCAACCTGAACCAAAACAAGAGGCCCATGGGCCTTAACGGTCATCTGACAAAAAGCAAGCCAAACCTAGAAAGTGGGTTGAGGTCATTCATTTGAACAAACTTGGTAGCCTCTCCTCCAAGCATCTTACAGGCCCAATATCAGCACTCATGGACTTTTGCTTGTTGAGAAGAAGTCGTTTGTATATTTTAACATATTTGACCCCTGTGACCTTGAAAGTGGGTTGAGGTCATTCATTTGAATAAACTTGGTAGCCTTTCCTCCCAGCATGCTACAGACCCAATATCGGCACTCATAGACTTTTGCTTATTGAGATGAAGTCCTTTGTATATTTTAACATATTTGACCCCTGTGACCTTGAAAGTGGGCCAAGGTCATTCATTTGAACAAACTTTGTAGGGCTCCATGCCAGCATGCTATGGGCCAAGTATTAGCCCCCTAGGCCTTCTAGTATTTGAGAAGAAGTTATTTAAAGATTTTGACATATTTGACCCCTGCGACCTTGAAAGTTGTTCAAGGTCATTCATTTAAATAAACTTGGTAGCCTTTCCTCCCAGCATGCTACAGACCCAATATCGGCACTCATAGACTTTTGCTTATTGAGATGAAGTCCTTTGTATATTTTAACATATTTGACCCCTGTGACCTTGAAAGTGGGCCAAGGTTATTCATTTGAACAAACTTTGTAGGGCTCCATGCCAGCATGCTATGGGCCAAGTATTAGCCCCCTAGGCCTTCTAGTATTTGAGAAGAAGTTATTTAAAGATTTTGACATATTTGACCCCTGCGACCTTGAAAGTTGTTCAAGGTCATTCATTTAAATAAACTTGGTAGCCTTTCCTCCCAGCATGCTACAGACCCAATATTGGCACTCATAGACTTTTGCTTATTGAGATGAAGTCCTTTGTATATTTTAACATATTTGACCCCTGTGACCTTGAAAGTGGGCCAAGGTCATTCATTTGAACAAACTTTGTAGGGCTCCATGCCAGCATGCTATGGGCCAAGTATTAGCCCCCTAGGCCTTCTAGTATTTGAGAAGAAGTTATTTAAAGATTTTGACATATTTGACCCCTGTGACCTTGAAAGTTGTTCAAGGTCATTCATTTAAACAAACTTGATAGCCCTTCATCCCAGCATGCCACAGGCACAATATCAGCAATCTGAGCCTTTTGGTTATTGAGAAGAAGTTGTTTAAAGATTTTAACATATTTGACCCCTGTGACCTTTAAAGTGGGTCAAGGTCATTCATTTGAACAAACTTGGTAGAGCTCCATGCCAGTATCCTCTGTGCCAAGTATTAGCCCCCTAGACCTTCTAGTATTTGAGAAGAAGTCGTTTGAATGAAAAGTTTACGGACGGCGCACGGCGGACGGCGCACGGCGCACAGCGGACGACGACGGACGAAGCATGATGACTATAGGTCATCGGACCCTTCGGGTCAGATGACCTAAAAAAATAAATAATAACAATTAACTACACGATACCCAAGTAACCTTACAATGTGAGCAAAAGTCTCACAAAACATTTCACATCTGATCAAAGATTGTGAAAGGAAAGTTTTTACAAAACTAAGAAAAATTAATGTAGATATATAAATATGATTTTGTCAAATATTTCACACCTAATCTATTGATAAAATTACCTATTATCATATGTATCCCTTGAATATCAAACATCATTTATTACAGAGGTTTTTCAGCTTGCTCACTTGCATTTTTTTTATATCACTCATGAACGACCAGTCATTTTGTCGCAGGGCCTCCTAGATAAACATCATAGGGGATATCCATCACATGACATTCTAATTAATTACGGTAAAGTGCCTTGCCCAAAAAACAACCAAGTCAGCGTGGACTGAGGATTTTTTTTTCAGATTTATCAGAAAAACTGCCACTGGTTAGACTATCAAACCACACACCTTCATTAGAGGTTATTAAGATGCCCATGTTCTGCTGACTGAGTTATTGCACCTTTTATAAATGCTGTATATAGTCCACTATGTCTTTGTCCACAAGTAAACCAATGCTTGTTAATAATAATAAGAATTTATCTTTGTATTTCAGTGTAAGAGAAATCTTTAAAAATGTTCTTTAACTGTCCTATGCTTAGCCAAATTCCAACATGAAGACAAAAACATATCTATCTTGTATACAGTAACTCACTGTGCACTGATCCTGGTACAGATAGGAGATAACATGAACAAAGTCCTCGACTGTAATGTCATCCAGCTTGACCATTGGCCTGTATCCCTCTAAGGCTGGTGGCTGGTCATCTTGTTTCTCAATTAACATAATCCTGAAGTACTCACTTCTCCCATAGAAAAACATCTGTGAAAAAAACGTTTTTTTTTTTAAAAAAAAGATCTGGTTGTTCAAAGTCTGTGATCTACACAAAAATTCATTTTCTAAGTAGATTTGTTCATTTGAACATGCTACAAAATATTATACTCAATTTTTTTCCAAGTCAATCTATTTCTAAAATGAACTATCTTACATTAACTTTTATGGCAAGTTTTTTTTTGTTTAATTGGAATACATTGCTGGAAATGTTCTTATTTGTGGGAGCTCCTCATTTCGGTTACTGTAAAATGTGGGTTTTTTTTGGCTATACTAAATTTTTGCAGATTAAGTCAATTTCAATATTCATGGGATTGAATTTTTGCACTACTGACATGGAGAGATATGAAATATTAAAAAACTGACTTTTTGCTTCCACATTGTCTGGCAAATTCCTTTCCCCACTGGTAAGTGAAAATTATATCTTTAAAAATTAATTTGCAATAAAATTTTCAATAAAATCAAATCAGTATGTAGACAAACATAAAATCTGTTGATATAACAAATATGTTACCTACATTGGACAAAATTTTCATTCAAACTATCTTTTGCAGTTAAACTTCAACCACGAAAATCATGAAAATTAGAACTATGCAAAAATAACATCTTTTACTGTATTTTTCAACATGGATTGAAACAACAAATTTAAAACAAATATATTACACCTTGAAAATAGAATTAATATTGTATAATGGTTTTTCCACAGGTGTCTTTATTTTTGCTGTAAAACTGCAAACTGAGTCTCCAACTAAGAAATTTTATTTGAGTAAAATGTTGAACTATATAATTTTGGTTCTTGCTTTTCAATGGCAAAAGTACCATGTAGGGTCTGACACAGTTAAAATTTGGTGTTGACACCAAATGGTGATTTATAGCAGCAAAACTCATAGTTCATTTCAAGACTATGAAAAGAGGATCAAAAAGATATACTCCCCATCACTGAATAAAAGTGTGACCATTGACCTTTAACCTTAACCAATGAACACCAAAATCAAAACTGTTGTAGACCTTGGCTGTGTAATGCTACGGTGTGAATATGAACTAACTCTGTTTAGGGGTCCATGAGATATCTTGTACACATTAGGTTATAACAGATACACGGACACACCCACAAACAAAGTGATTACTATAAGCTTCCCGGACCTATACAGGGGTTTTATTTCCTTTTTGTCTCAAGTTTTTGGTTAATAGGCAAAAATGACTAAACTTAACACCTATCCTTTAGACCAACTTCTACTTCTGTCACTGTCTATCTAACAGTATCTACAGTGTTATATAACCCTATTTTGTTTACCTTGTGGCATTCAAACTGTTGATTTCCGACACAGAAACAAATATCGGGGAAGATTGGAATATTGTTAGCTGTGTTAGCAATGTCCTTCTTGCTCGCCTCTGTAGAGGAATCCACTTTACCCCCAACCTATTAAAATAAAGTGTTATAACATTGTTATACTGCAAATGAAACCAGCATTACACTTGAACGTTCTTTGTTAAACAGAAGTTAAAGCGGTATTACAGACAAACCTTGTTATACTGACAATGAAACACATTTTAGCACCAAAACTTCAATATTCGTGATTTCAGGTGCTACAATCTTACTAATCTATTATTCATTTTCACATTCAATCCACAATTAAAGTTAAGTCAGTGTTTAAAATTGTAGATTTATTCTGCTCTGATTGGATTGTACAGATAATCTCACCAGGTGGTGTAGTTGTTGTGGTACAGCAGATGTAGCGAGCCTCCTTAAGTCATATATCAGATCCAAGCTTAACATCGGATCCTGTACACTGATCACAACCTCTGGAGGATCTTCTCCTGCTGTCAAAATAAGAAAAATCTCTTTAATCAAATCTAATTACCGATTTCAACCACACAAGAATTACTGGGCGGACAGGAGCAGTTCTAATATCTGTTGTCTGTTTACATCCATCACTGAACAATCAGGTTTAGATCTATACCTGGCCTTTTCTACAAAGTGTATAAAGTAGTGCATAATCAATGGAGTTTTAAAAAAACAAATAGAGATTTGTAAGGTGATGGAAGATTGAGTGACATTTTTAAGGCAGACTTGACAGTACTTAGTCTCAAAGACAAATTTGGCTCTAGTTATAGACAGGTGTTCTCTAAGGCTGTAGTTACGTAAAGGTGATCCTTAAGGCAGTAGTAGTTATAGATAGGTGGTCTCCAAGACAAATTTGGCTGTAGTTACTAACAGATGGTTTCTAAGGTAGATAAGACTGTAATTACAGACAAATAGTCTCCAAGACAGGTTTTACTGTAGTTATATACAGGTGATCTCTAAGGTAGATAAGGTTGTAGTTACATGAAGGTGATCCTTAAGGCTGTAGTAGTTATAGACAGGTGGTCTTCAAGACACCTTTGGCTGTGGTTATATATACAGGTGGTCTCTAAGGCAGATTTGGCTGTTGTTTTATAAACAGGTGGCCTCTAAAACAGGTTTGGTCTCTAAGGTAGATAAGGTTGTAGTTACATGAAGGCGACCCTTAAGGCAGTAGTAGTTATAAACAGGTGGTCTTCCAGACACCTTTGGCTGTGGTTATATATACAGGTGGTCTCTAAGGCAGATTTGGCTGTTGTTATATAAACAGGTGGCCTCTAAAACAGGTTTGAATGTGGTTATAGACAGGTGATAGGAAGATTTCCCTATGGGTACAGATCAATAAGTCGAAACAATGTGTGCTATGCAGCAATTCAACACCTTAGTATCATTCTTTCTTACTGGGTTCAGATTTTTTCTGTTTTAGTTCAGCTTCAATGCAGTTTGCAAGCGTTGTAAATCCAAGATAAGCAGCAAGCCTCTGAGTGTCTTCCACATCCTCTACCGGTATATCCAGTGCCCCTATAGAGCAAATGAATGTTGAAATTGTAGTTCACAAACAAATCTGAGGCCCTCTTATACATATAAAAAGGTAAATAGTTAAGTTCTGATATATTGTATTTATTCAGCAATAAGTCCATGTCTGTAATAAGCCCATTTTTAGTCTAAGTATCAAACCATTATCCTGCAAGTCTACCCCTAAATAACATGCTAGTCCCTTTGTCTTATTGCAGTGTAAATACATCCATTATAAATATTTTCATTATCAGAAAATTTGATTTTAACATTCTAATGAAAAACATATTGCCTAAACAAATCAGATATTATCAAGAAGATGAAAATAACACTAAGAAAAATACGAAAATGCAGTGAAGAAAAGATAACCCTAACTGTAACTAGTAATTGGTTACACTTATCTGTGTAAGGAGATATTGATTACATTTATCTGTGTATGGAGATACTGAATACATTTATCTGTGTAAGGAGATATTGATCAATATTTTCCTGTGTAAGGAGATACTGATTACATTTATCTGTGTAAGGAGATACTGATTATATTTATCTGTGTAAGGAGATACTGATTATATTTATCTGTGTATGGAGATACTGATTACATTTATCTGTGTATGGAGATACTGAATACATTTATCTGTGTAAGGAGATATTGATCAATATTTTCCTGTGTAAGGAGATACTGATTATATTTATCTGTGTAAGGAGATACTGATTACATTTATCTGTGTAAGGAGATACTGATTACATTTATCTGTGTAAGGAGATACTGATTACATTTATCTGTGTAAGGAGTGTAAGGAGATACTGATTATATTTATCTGTGTAAGGAGATACTGATTACATTTATCTGTGTAAGGAGATACTGATTACATTTATCTGTGTAAGGAGATACTGATTATATTTATCTGTGTAAGGAGATACTGATTACATTTATCTGTGTAAGGAGATACTGATTATATTTATCTGTGTATGGAGATACTGATTACATTTGATCTGTGTAAGGAGATACTGTGTATTATATATTTATCTGTGTAAGGAGATACTGATTACATTTATCTGTGTAAGGAGATACTGATTACATTTATCTGTGTATGGAGATACTGATTATATTTATCTGTGTATGGAGATACTGATTACATTTATCTGTGTAAGGAGATACTGATTACATTTATCTGTGTAAGGAGATATTGATTACATTTATCTGTGTATGGAGATACTGATTATATTTATCTGTATGGAGATATTGATTATATTTATCTGTGTATGGAGATACTGATTACATTTATCTGTGTAAGGAGATACTGATTACATTTATCTGTGTGAGGTTGATATTGATCAATATTTATCTGTGCAAGTAGATACATATCAATTTACCTACCAGTGTAAAGGAACTGAAGTATTGCTCGCATACTCTCAGGAGTAAACTGGAAAATGAAGAAAGTACCTTGCAGACAACCATCAAGTAACATAATACATGAAATCATTATGTAATACACTTTCAGTTCAACAACATCTAAAATGAAGATAGGACATTTTAGATATGCATTTCTTACACCAGGCAAGGAAAAGATTAACACTAACTATGGTCCAAGAATTTCATCCATATTATTCTTTAATATCAGGGCAATAATATTTGGCAGTTACTTGGCTTGAAACCAAAGTTTGCATTCAAATACTGCAATGACCTTCAAAGAAATTGCAGACAAATTCAGAGAAAATATCTTTGACCTTTGAACCTTACCACAGGGTCTGTCAGCTCTATAGTCTTGAGTTGAAATGCATCTGGAGCAGTTAGTCTTCTGTAGAAGTAATCACACCGGACACTAAGGATACATTTGTGTCCTAAGAATGTCTGGTCAGCGACCACAAGTTCAAGGTCAAAGTCTGGGGTACGTTCATACATACTATGTAGAGAGAAAAACAGCATAATTTTACAAAATGTAACCATGGAGATATATTAAACATACTCCCTATTATGCAATCAGCCCAGAGGGCAAACACTTTACCTCTGAGTGGGCTTATGACATGATACTGAAATAGTGTTTGTTGGTCATGATATATATAATCAGTTAATGAAACAAGTGGGATATTTACAAGACCTGGGCTTATTGTTGGATATATATGATAATTCTTGGTAATATTAAGCTTAGACTTCTCACATGCTACATTCTGTGTGTCAGATATAACATGTTTACCCTCCATACAATACCGTCTTTTGTTAAAGACATTACTGCATTATAAAGAAGGTGGTGATGACATGCTGGTTTGAAAACAAAAACTTCCTGTATATAAAATTGTGTAACAAAATGGTATCCTTACATTTTGTAATATCAAGATTTCGTTGATATTAAATGAAATACATGTATATAGGTGGAAATTGATTCTGAAGAAATTGCTGGAGGATAATTAAAGAATTTGCCAAAAGATAATCTTCTAATAAAATAAAGATTGACAAAATTCTTGCCTTTGTAGGAATACTGTGAGGTCAGAGACACCTGGACTGTCTTCAGGTTTCTCCGAGACATGACTTGAGGATTCAGAATGGTATGCTTTTAGAGCTTGTCTGATGTCTGTTGTCAGGGCTGACAAGAAACACCTCTGCCCCTCTATACTCTGAGCATCATACCTGGCACCTGTCAATATATAGAACTTTGAACATTAAATTAACATAAAAGGTCATAGGTCAAATTTTAAATTCATGAACAGAGGTTACAGGTCAAAGTATGCCATCAAGATTGATCCCTGCTTGTAAATTTTTGTGTTTCTCACTGGAAACTGAGATCATGGACTGTCTATGGTTATATGATGGGCCTTCCAAATGTTGTTCAGTGAGGTCATCACCCGCTCCTAAAAGAGGACACCATGAAATGAGGACCTTGGCCATTGATTGATAAACGCAAATAAACGAGTATATTAGTACATACTACCTGTAGTACACTATATCAATGTTTAGTATCATGTGAAAAAATCTTACCTGCTTTTAATAGGTATTCCACCATGTGAAGGTGTCCACACAGACTTGCCAGGTACCTACAAAATACAATACAATAACTTTTTAAACCTGGTGTGTGATTTATTAAAGAAGAAAGTTCATCTTCAGCTGATCTGATAATACCAATTAACTCTGACCACATCCATTTATGCAATACATGGTCTGGCTATGTCCTGCTGAAAAGACAAATTCTAAGGATACAATATCATGAGGATGGTTCAAGGTCCAGTACCTAATGGCTGTGAAATTATCCTGTATGACAACAAAGTGAATAACATATTGAGACACCTTCGATTAAGTAGACTAAAGACACACTGGCAGAAAGTTGAAATCATACAACCAATTTTCAATTTTCTCAATTACACTCAGTGTAGCAAAAACCTACCGGGATTACTTCATATTTGCCCATTAAAACGTTAGCTTCACCCATAATAAAATATGCACAGTTTATCTATAATATATCATAATTATAGTATACACAATACAAAATCCACATTTGAGATGGTTCTGTCCCTCCCTCTCTCAACCTCTCAAGCAGTAATAAATGATATATATATATATATACAAATGAAATGATAAATAGACACTAAAAGTATAGAAAGTCACTGTAGCTTCCAATGGGCACTTTGCAGCATCACTGATGGCATGGTATGTATATATAGTCTCTGTAACTCAGCTGTTCTCATTCCAACTCCTCTCGTCCAGTCAAATCAATTGACAATTCCTATTGGCAACACAGTACAATAAAAGATATGTATTGATCACACAGACCAACGAATGATGTATGATGGTCAAACAGACAGTTGGACCAACTGCCCACAGGCAGTTTAAGTTTAAGACTTCGTAAGTTAACTGGTTTACACTTTATCTGCACAGATCCTCAACTTGTCTTGGAATAGTTTTCAAAGATATCGCAGGAGGGTCAGTGTCTCATACCAACTTCTAGTCAGCTAATACCACGTTCATAACCCTTCAAATTCAGGGGTGAAGGAGAGTTTTACTACCGATGAAGGGAAGGTGTGAACGACACACTTACTATAGTATTGAACAAAGTATTGATACTATTGTATTGAAGTATTCAAATAATCGAGTCAAGTATACAACGACCTCTGTGATTGGTCGGGGGCGGAGTTTAGACAACCTGAATAGTTGATCTGACACCCAATTTGTTCCGGTAGGCGGAGTTATTGTACACTATCAGTTACATAACAATTACTAAGTAATCGCTGGAAACATGTCCGACGACGGCAACAGTACGCAAAATTTTCTTCGACGAAATTATGTCCGATACGAACGATATGGGAATCCTGTTTTTGTACAAGGCGATGTGGTTGTGATGGATAATTGTGGATTCCATCACCATAGACAGGGAGAGCGCATTTTAAGAAATATGTTGAAAGAATATGGCGTGTCCCTGGTTTTTCAGCCGCCTTATTCCCCGGAATACAACGTAACTGAATATGTATTCAATGTCATGAGACAGAGGCTTCGGGCAAATACCCGACTTGTGTCAGAATTTCTGGAACTTGCAGTAGTAAATGCTCTAGATATTCCGCCCAACCAACTTCAAAGTTTTTTCACATGTTGCGGATATGTATAATTTTCGATGGAAAGATCAAAAATAAAATAAAAAATATATGGGACCACAGAATTCCTTTATCTTTTAATGCAGTATGAATTATCGGCATATATCAGGAGGTCCCAGGTAATTCGTAATTCTTTGTTACATATAATAGAGCTTGGGCTTAAACCGAAATATTTTGAGCCAACCTCTCCCCCCCCCTTTCAAAAAAATAAATATATGAATAAAACTAGTACAGAATGACTATATGACTATATTCACTGTTAAGATGTTATGAATTCTCCGGTCCCAGTGATCTAACCTGTTGATATATATTTTGTATGTAAATTAGTTTAGTACTGAGTAACTTTCGTTTTCTCGTTGTACCATCGATGGAAAAGCAAGGTATCATTGGGTGTAGAACGAAAAAAATGGGACAACCCAATTAGGTCTGATCTGAAGCCACCTGTGACTTGGACTCTTCCAATTAACCTCTCGCGACAGTCGAGTGTTTGTAAAATGCCGATGTCTGCACAGTATTTTTTCACCTGGCTCCACCCACAATCGATCTAGACTTGGCTCTGCCAATCAGAGAGCTTGTTGCATAAATTTAAGGAATTCGATTGGTGAAGTACTTCAGTACAATACTATCAATACTTTGTTCAGTACTACAGTACTTGAAACGTTCACACCTTCCCTTCATCGGTAGTAAAGGGTCATCAGTTAAAAAACCTTATATTGAATTCTAATGTAAAGCCATCATGTCTGTATGTATGAACATTATTTTTGTGATTTGCAGTTTGTCAGGATAAAAAAAAATCCTGCAAACCCGTCTAATATGATCCCTGAGTATTCTGACATCTTGTCTAATCTGACTCGTGAGTATTCTGACATTCTGTCCACTATGATCCCTGAAAATTGTAACATTCTGTCATATCTGACCCTGAGTATTCTGATATTGTGTCTTATCAACTTCATTCCTCATACTTACAATGGACAATTGTCCCAGGGATCTTTAACATTGACATCTATTCCACCTTTCTTTATATATCGACTGCAACAGAGGAAAGAAATTATACTTCTTTAGTCTGCATGTATGTTAAAGGCATACAAACTATGAGTTAACATTACAAAATCTTCTCATAAAATATGAAATGTATTGAAATAGGTCAAAATATGATAAACTGTTCCAGAGAAGTAGGTTTTTGAATATCTGAAATCCCAAATTACCTTCTTTTGGATAAAACATTGGGGAACCAACATTTCACTTAATAAACATTTTTTACTTGGACCAAAGATTCTAAAATACCAAATTTGGTTTAAATTGGTAAACAATCTATTTATATAATACAAACTTGTATATCTTGGGAGAGGACCTTTAATCCATGATTCTGGGACTGGATCTACGGAAGTCAAATTATAATATAGGAATTTTTTTTGAAAATCCTACACATTCAGATTATTTTTATTTTAATCTTTTCTGTAACTACACTCACTCGACTTCAGCAATATTGCCTCGACGAACAAAACTGAAGAATTGCTGGAGATCTGATTTCCAAACATCCCTGGATTGCTGTCTCCTAATCTGTCTGAAATTCAATGAGTGAGTTGAATTATTAAAATCAGTTGGCTGGCAGTACAATGTATCATACTCACCTTTCATAACAGCAACAGGGGTTTTCCTGACTGGATGTGGAAAATATCATATAACCTCCCCTACAACAGGGGTTTTCTCTGGGAACTTTGGTTCATGAAGTTTCATTGTCAAAAAAATAATTGGATGTGCATCACGTATCTTACGTTATACTTGTTTTGAAACTTTAAGGTAGTTTTAGAAGAATGTTTCTAACTTAAACTAAAAATTCCTTGGCATTTCAGATCTATTTATCACTTTTCAGTATTGATCTTCAAAATGGGATACATGTTTTGGTTATATTACAAGGCAGTCAACAAAAACATCAAAACTTTCCAACACACTGTACTACCTTCTTGAAAGAGACTCCCTCACACACATGTAAAGAGTGATCCCCCCGACAAGCGATTCCCATGTGGTATCGTATCACCTGGTGACTCCTTCCTTCTTCAAAAGCATGCCCACAAACAAAATGTGGGCAGGTACGTATAAGTTTAGTTATAATCACTTCCTTAAAAATATATTTTGTACAGTCATAAGCTGACAGTCAGTGGAGCTGTGAATGACAGTTGCCAAGAACTAGAGATTATTATAAATGACCATTTTATCATCCCACCCCTTATCGGCCCTATGGATGTGATATCAAAATGGTCATATAATAGTCTTTTTGTCACATGTAATTTTCTTTAACTCATCCAACCCAACAATTTTTTCCTGTAAATTCTTCTAAAATTGCCTCGCCATCATTAGTTCTAGTTGGTATCAACTTGACACACATACACAACCGCTGTTACCTGTATTAAACATATGATAATGCATGATATCTAGGAACCTTAAATGACATTATTTGTTCTTTATTTAATCCAACATAATTCTTGAAACACAATCCATCTATGCCCTCCCAATCACATCTACCAAACCGAAATATGGCGGACACATATTATGTCTGTCTGGACATCTTAATTATCTGTCAGCGTTACTAGTTTCAATAACAAATGAACCATGTTCTAATATGAAAAGATGAGTCTTCATAAGCTAAATAATTTAATTCTCTACTCAAATTTCATTGAGCATATTTAAAATATAAAAATACAGGCCAAGATGAGAGAAATGTGTTTTTAGATGAAAACTTATCAAGCTAACTATATGTAGGCCTGAAGAACAGTGGATCCGCTTCCAACACACACTGTACACCTGAAATACATTTACTAGTAATACATACCTGCGAGAAGGCGAGGCCGTAGCCATGTCTTGCTTTGTTGCTCAGGACGTCAAGATATCCGCACTTATACTAACAAATAATGATGAGTCGATGCTTATTTTAACGGATGTTGCGAAATACAAACGTAGCTATCCCCTACACCAGCTAGGGGCGTGCATATGTCGTAATACACATTCTGTCATCAGCACACGACTACCCGCATCGCTCATCTCTATATCCGGTGTGGGTCACGTGAGGTAAACAAAATGTGCCACGCACCTTGCCAGAACACTGACGTTAGTCGGTTAGACGATACCCAACACCAGGAGGTGTTAAGGAGACAGAAAACTTGTCAATTGACGAATTACAAATAATAAATAAAGAATTTAATTGAACCAACCCAATTGTTTCCAAGTTCACAAAACCTGTCCATAAAGATCTCATGCGTTATGCAGACCAAGATACAGATCATCAGACCATAATGATTGCCTGTCTATAAAGACCACCTTTAATATATATGATGACCACCTGTGTCGAAAGACCATAAAACACCTGTTTTTATCAGACTCGGGTTTCCTTATTAAGGCCCCTCGCAAGTCTTCCTCCTGACCAACAGAATAGAAGTGATTATTACTTTACTACCGGTGAAGGGAAGGTGTGAACGTTTCAAGTACTGTAGTACTGAACAAAGTATTGATAGTATTGTACTGAAGTACTTCACCAATCGAATTCCTTAAATTTATGCAACAAGCTCTCTGATTGGCAGAGCCAAGTCTAGATCGATTGTGGGTGGAGCCAGGTGAAAAAATACTGTGCAGACATCGGCATTTTACAAGCACTCGACTGTCGCGAGAGGTTAATTGGAAGAGTCCAAGTCACAGGTGGCTTCAGATCAGACCTAATTGGGTTGTCCCATTTTTTTCGTTCTACACCCAATGATACCTTGCTTTTCCATCGATGGTACAACGAGAAAACGAAAGTTACTCAGTACTAAACTAATTTACGTACAAAATATATATCAACAGGTTAGATCACTGGGACCGGAGAATTCATAACATCTTAACAGTGAATATAGTCATATAGTCATTCTGTACTAGTTTTATTCATATATTTATTTTTTTGAAAGGGGGGGGGGGGGGGGGGGAGAGAGAGAGAGGTTGGCTCAAAATATTTCGGTTTAAGCCCAAGCTCTATTATATGTAACAAAGAATTACGAATTACCTGGGACCTCCTGATATATGCCGATAATTCATACTTCATTAAAAGATAAAGGAATTCTGTGGTCCCATATATTTTTTATTTTATTTTTGATCTTTCCATCGAAAATTATACATATCCGCAACATGTGAAAAAACTTTGAAGTTGGTTGGGCGGAATATCTAGAGCATTTACTACTGCAAGTTCCAGAAATTCTGACACAAGTCGGGTATTTGCCCGAAGCCTCTGTCTCATGACATTGAATACATATTCAGTTACGTTGTATTCCGGGGAATAAGGCGGCTGAAAAACCAGGGACACGCCATATTCTTTCAGCATATTTCTTAAAATGCGCTCTCCCTGTCTATGGTGATGGAATCCACAATTATCCATCACAACCACATCGCCTTGTACAAAAACAGGATTCCCCATATCGTTCGTATCGGACATAATTTCGTCGAAGAAAATTTTGCTTACTGTTGCCGTCGTCGGACATGTTTCCAGCGATTACTTAGTAATTGTTATGTAACTGATAGTGTACAATAACTCCGCCTACCGGAACAAATTGGGTGTCAGATCAACTATTCAGGTTGTCTAAACTCCGCCCCCGACCAATCACAGAGGTCGTTGTATACTTGACTCGATTATTTGAATACTTCAATACAATAGTATCAATACTTTGTTCAATACTATAGTAAGTGTGTCGTTCACACCTTCCCTTCATCGGTAGTAAATTGGAGTGACTTGTTTTGCAATTGTTATACAACAGACAGTGTTTTAAACATCCTTACTTTTCTTTGATATTGTCTATTTCTTCATCTGTTAGACTGATAACATATTTGCAGGGGTTACGATCGCTGTGTGGTTCCCCAACTGGGATGTTCTCCGATTACAAACATTCTTGTAAACAAAAGGATAGTGTATATACGTTTCATATCAGCTGCCATTTTCTCTCCTGGATGTTTACCTAAGATTTACCCGTGTTTCTTACAACCTGTCTTCATATTATTAAGATATAAAACTAGATATATAAATTTTATTTGATGTTAAATACTGAAAAATTAAGTTTGACTTCATTTAGCATTAAACATATATAAATAAATAAAATAATTTTGTATGATGATTTAGCACTACACCATAACATATTTCTACAATCATAACATGAAGTGGAAAGTACCCGTAAAAGAACTAATATTGAAATAAGTAATATATCATAGATAATATACAATATTAAAAAGCATCTGAAATAAAACTAGAGAATTGGAAATAAAAACAAATATGCCTGAAAGAAAACTAGAAAAAAAAACAAACATAGTTGGTAAATTTAATGGCATCATGAAAATTGATATAAAATGAGGCAGACTTTAATCGTTCTAACAACACTCCGCTGACCATGATATTTGCCCCATCACTGTCGCTCTCCACAGCCCTGACCCTGGTTTCACGATTGATGTAAGCAGCGTACTCGTGTTTCTTTCAAGTTAAGTAACATGCCAGTATATATATTATGCTTTGATAAACAGCTATCTGTATTTATCAATTCAATCAAATGCTTATGTATTCTAATCTTTCGACCAATCATCAAAGGGATTCTACCTGAAATTTTTGCGCACACCAGTTATGTTTATCAAATGAAGATCAATGATATTTTCTAAGCATATAGCATGTTGAAGTTTTGGAACATTTTGATATGTTGAAGGCTACATTTTACAGCCATATAAATAAAACATGAACAATAATGGCGATAGTGTTTCAACTTGGAACAGTCCTTTTTTTATATTAAATGATTTCTGTAACATATTGATAGCATTTAACACCGCAGTTCACTATTTGATACTATCTGACAGCCTTTCTCATCTATACCATCTCTTATCAGTTTATATCACAAATTCTGCCTATTTACAAAAATCTTCTTTGTAGTCACGAAAATCACAATATCATCTATATGTGTAAGTTCAACGTTCCATAGATCAATGCTTGTAAAGTGAATATTGAATTGATCGCTGACAGATTCCTTATTAATCAAAATTGTGCATCATAAATTATATTTCCTGAAACTCTACCAGTCGTTGATCCCTGCGATTTACCACTATGTACTGTTGACAGTTCGTCGACAGCTGGTTGTTACTCTTACTGAAATTATCTCAGACTTTGTTTCACGAAAAATCTTGATTTGTTTATATTTGCCTGTAAATAATACTTTCTATGAAAAGTGTGAGAATGACATATTCGTCCGCCTGGAAGAAATGGCGTGTCAGTAAAACGATATTGATATTTGTGATTTCAATTGTAGAACTGGGTGTTATAACGATTATATTAGTAATTATAGTATTACAGAAGTTTCTGCGGGTGCTCTGTGCAATATGGTAAAAACTACTGGCCTTCGAATTGTTAATGGAAGGCATAAGGATTATCCAAACAGTAGTGTTACATTCTTTAACAGTAGAGGATCTTGTCGTATAGATTACGTTTTAACGTTTAGAAATATTCTTACAGATATTGTTTACTTAGATAGTGGAGTATTTAAGTCTTTATCTGACACCCTCCGCCCCCCCCCCCCAAGACTATGAGACCCACAGCAACTTTATGTCATTTATTATAAAGTAACAGACATGAGTTAATAAATTGCTGTTTTTGTAATTATTCTTGTCAAATCAGTGTTGATGAGTGTGTTGACAAGTTTACCAATACATTGAAAGAATTGTTATAATCTCTAAGTATTGTTACATATCCTCAACGTAATTTTAAGAAAAAAAAATTGTACAGAAATCGACGATAACCCATGGTTCAATAATCTTTGTTAGTTTACAATGAATATAAGAAAGCTTTATTTGACTTTTAATTCGTGTAAGAACGAGGAAACTCACAAAGTCCTTGTTTCTATATAAAAAAAAAACACCCGTAGATATAGGAAAATGGATCTGAAGTTGACACGAGAGTACAAAACACACCAAGGTTACATGTTAAACTTGACGAGGAAAAATCATCCTAAAGAATTTTACAGAAATTACGACTGAAGAAAGAATGTTAATAGTTGTACTCTGAACGAACTTAATGTTTAATCACCATTAATCTTCGCAAAGTAAGAAATGACTTAACTGTGTATTTGTTGACTTCAGAAAAGCTTTCGATAGCATTTTACATAATAAATTATGGTTTAAATTTTCTCCAATGGTCGACTTGCAGGTCGGCTTGTTACAAGGGGAATCTTTATAATGTTTTGTTTTTATTAATGACATGGAACCAGAATTAATTGAATCTTATTGTAAGAGTTGTCACATTTTTCTACTTAATCTGTGTTTAAGAAGATATCGACGAGCTTCAAAATATTTCTGATTTTTTAAAGAGGTATTCGGATCGTTGGAATTTAACTGTGAATGAAGATAAAACTAAAATATTGATATTTAGAAAAAGCAAGAGATTGTTACCGAACGACCAGTGGAAATTTGACGGAGAAGACATAGAAGTGGTAGATTAGGTATTGAATTATAAGGGGAAAGTTGTTGTTGCACATGATATTTCTACACAAGAAAAAAATGCTTATTATCTATCAGTCTTAAGGGAAAAATATTTATCCTGAACGAAAAGATCAATTTGGCATTGTTTGATACCTGCATATCATGCATTTCTACTGGCTCTGAATAAATTGTCAATAATTTATAGTTTAATTCGGACTTGGTAATTTTCCTTATTACATACAGTGTAAAATTTGTATCATAAGGTACAGGTTGAAAGTTTTAAAGACTGATAAATGTGTATTGAAGGCGTGTTATAACGAATTATTATAGCTAAATACAAAGAAGCTCAATAGTAGGGCAAACTTCGGGTTTTTCATTTAAAGCATGGGCTCTATAAATTGGGTTTTGTTGATCTATGGTTTTGGCATAGCTGGTACCAAATGAAAGATTTTTTTATTATTATTGTATAAACAATGGATAAAGGATATATTTACTCAGGAATTCAAAAATAGTTTTGTTAATTTTTCAAAGTTATTATATATAAACTTACAGCAGACCAGTTTGCTACAAAATCCTATCTCAACAAGCCATTTACTTTAAAGATAGAAATTATTATTTCTAACTTTAGGTTGAATGCGTATACACTTTGTTGACAGGGCCTTCGTATAATCAAAGATCGTGCATGCTGTGTGACAAAAATGAAGTTGAGAACGAAACTACTCTTATACTATTATGTCCAGCTTATTCAGAAAGAAGATAATTCTGTATCAAACCACACTTTTATTGTCGACCATGTTTTCAAATTGATTCAACTATTTTCTAGCAATAAGGTAAAAACTCCGCGTAACTTTGGTAGTTATGTGAAATTAATACATGGTTGTATATTGATTGCCTTACTATTTTCATAAAGTTATGACGGTAGAAAAGTGCCGTAAATTTCTCTAATGAAAATTGTTGACTTACGGTATTTAATTAGCCCACTTCCTGTTGAGGTTGCTTGAGATTAATTTTTATGATGACGTCATAATGTTATGACGAAATGGGCTCTGTCTCATTCATGTTCTTCGTACATGTATATATTTTGATATGGTCAATGAAGTAATAACGACAGTACTGACAAGCAAATTGTCAAATTTTCGAGGCAATCTGCCCCTTTATCAAGACACAAATATCACACAAATTGCATCACACACAGGGAACATAAAACAAAGCGCTTGGTACAGAAAATGTGTAATTTTTGTAAGAGAATCTTGGAGGTTGAAAATAGTACTCCAACTTAATGATTTATCAAGAAGTTGGCAGACGTTTTGTTTATAATTTTCAAACTTCGATTTTTTTAATATTAGCACAAACTCGGATAATTGTATCCTAAGGGTTTGTTACGAAGATATGATCGATAGGGGAAGCGAATTGACTGAAAGTATAAAGAATGATTACTTAGTACAGGTTTAGGGTATTTGTGGGGAAATGGTGATAATAGCAATGACGTTTTTATACTTAATTTAATTAAATCAAGGGTAAGTAATGTTTTTTCAGTTATAATGTTTGAGTTTGAATTAGTTGTCATCCACGTGTTTTCTGTATAAATATATGTGGTAAAGTTTGTCTTAAGCAGTATTTAACAAAACCGATTTGTTAACAAAATATCAAACATTTTGCGGAAATAAGTTTGCCATCGCATTAACTGTATATTGGAACTGGTAGATGTAATACTGTTGAAAGAATTAATAAAATTTGCACACATTGTATCTGTAGTGATATCGAGAACGATTATCATTTCATTTTAAAATGCGAGCATTATGAAGATATAAGAAAACGTTTGATCAAGAAGTATTATTATTTGAAACCTAATACGGCAAAATTTATCCAATTCTAGGATACAGAAAATAAATATTTGTAGAATTTAGGCAAATAGGTTAGTATCAGCTACAAAAGGTGAGTTAAATACAGCTTTAAAATATACATGCTCGTTAGTTTGTCTGTTTTTTTTCTGTTGTTTTATACCATGTTCTCATTTGAAAATGTGACATTACTTATCTCCAATCTATGGTATTAACATGTCACAGTTGATTTGATATTCAAGAGGCTGTTCCCATCATGATTTTCGTGCAACTGACTGACAAACTCGTAACGTAAAGGTTAAAAAAATGATGATTTCGAGGACGTTTTATGGTCGCTATTGTGATGTCATCGAGAAATATCCTATTTATTTGCGCGGTATGAAGCTGGACGTAGTTGATGCTCGGTAGATTACCTGTTGGTTCGTTTGTTCTCATTTGAGAACGTGGCATTACTTACTTGGATTGACCACGGTTTACATGGCGGTTGTCGTCGATAAAGTAGAAGGCGCTTACTCTTCTGGAACACCTGGTCTTATTCTTTCTTTTTTAAGAGTCTCCGGGTAGATCGTTCTTTTGTCCCTATTTAGCCGTAGTTTTATGGAATTCGAGTTTGAATTTTGATAATGTTGCCTCGTTTGTATTTTCTTGATGTTTTTTCCCTGCAATCTGATCGGACATGTGTTTTTCTTGTAATGTTGGTGTTTGTATACTAGCATTGTAATATATGCACTGTACTGATAAACCGTAAGGTTTAACATGATTTGAATTGAAATGAATGCCGAAAGTGAGTGATTTTTATCTAAAATATGTTACACTTTGTGTTGTATAACAACGCAGACAGAGAACGGAAACATAGACATAGATGTCATTTATGTAGCCCATAATAAAGTTTAACATTTTCCTACCCATGTTCTTACACTGTATATTTTTTCCAGTGATAATCAGAAAAACATTTGTTAGGCTGTAATTGGAACAGTTCTTACTGTAATCAATATGATAAGAGGCAAACTGTATACAAAATTCGTAACTAAACTAAACAAAAATATTTGTTTGATGGTTTCGTTTGTTGTGCATTCAGTAAGGCAATTTTCATGTCAACAGAATATAGTATTCAATTATAGATATGGACGAACTTGTCTGAACTTTGTTAAAGTCTATAGTAACACCAACATTTCCTTCAACGATGACCATCTTCAAACGTAACAAATGAACTGAAGATATTGTGTTCTAAAATACCCCTAATATCCTTAACATACTAAATTACTTTCAGCAAAATATTTCTCATTGGTGATCCAGACATGCTTTCACCAACAGAGCTGTAAATTGACAAGAGCAAAATCTTGTAATTTTAGGATTGTTACATTTGGCATTGAATGTCTTTATTTTCATGCAATAATTCTAATGAACAGCGAGGTTTTGTTCAAATATGTTACACAACATCTGTAGATTTCAAAACATTTCCATATTCAAGAACTTTAGTTGATTATAACTATAAATTAATATCAGCATTTACCTTGCATTGGAAATATTGCATGATGACATGACAAGCCAATGAAAATGAAAACAGAAAGTTAAAAAATTTGTCCTTTTTTTTTATTGTACACGTTTGTTTATTCATTATTCTCGGACCTCAATCTGGCATTTGGATTGGTCACTTTAATTGACAGCTGCTGTGCACGCTCAACAATATCCTTCCTCTTCTTACTGGAGACATTGTGAGCAATTTCTGCAGCAATGGATCTGTTCTGCATCAACAGTACTTCAAGTTCCTGAAAACATAGTTTCCTTTCTCATGTAACATGTAACAGTACAAGGAATATCTAGATTTTCAATAAAATCTTCAAATAAACAGCTGGATTATAACATTATCCGTTATGATTTTATTATCTGAACTGGAAAATAAGGTCAAAACTTTTCTTCATAATGACTATCAAAAATTCAATGACTAACCTGAAGATTTCATATAAATGCAATGCGAAGAAAATCTGTAACATTTTGATACAAGTCTGAATCAGGTAGATTCTACTTGCTGAAGTTGAAAATTCTCGGTAATAATTTCATGAAATCAGACATCTTTGATAAAGGGGTTAAAAAAATGAATTAAATTTTATAAAAACTCAGAAATGTCAGTAATTTTGGAAAGGGCCTTTTTATCTTCTTTCAAGAAGAAAATTGATCAAATGAAAAGCAAAAATTTAAGTAAACTATATATTTGTGGTATTTAGCCATATCTTAAAAAGGAATCAAAGTGAGAATGAAGCCCATATTTGGTCATACCGTGCTATCCTACTCCAGGTTTTAAGGAGTACTATACATATCATTTAATTGAAACCATAACATGGATAGAATAGAGTTATTTTGGGAGTCCTAGGCTATAGCCCTAAATAGATTAGGGAAAACGCTTAGTTGTGTAACAACGCCATCCCCCCCATCCCTTAAAAGAAAAATAACTTACAAAAAAAGTGGGGTGAGGGGCAGGAGGAGGGGGAGGGATATGTCAGCAATTTGGTAGGTTGAGATGAACTGGAAAATATTGGGTTTTTTTTGTTTTGCTTCCAAGAGTAACTTCTACTTTACTTATGTGAGCTTTTCAACAGGAAAATGTTTAATGTTTGTGTAAAAAGTTGGGGTATGTTTGGTAGTAAAAAAAACCTTTTATTTTGGCCTCAGTAGAAGCAAGATGGCTGCTTACAGAGCAATTATAAGCTGAACTAGAAAATTTCTGAAATATATGAAAGCCCTATGTAAACTATAATCAAGATCTCCATGTTATATAACTTTATATGTTAGAGCAGTTTTCAAAAGACAAAAACTTCACCCTTTTAATTTCTTACCTTAACGTTATGAATACGAAACTTCCTGAAACCATCAGGCATTATGTGCCTTGTTTTCTTGGCAGTTCCATAACCAATGTTTGGCATCTTGTACTGTCCCTTGAATCGTCGCCTGACTCTGTTGTCAATACCCTTGGGTTTCCTCCAGTTTTGCTGCAATCAGATTGGAAAACTTCAACATTTCGAAAGATTTTTTTATTTTCAATTGGAAACTGTTGATTGGTAAGCTGTAACATGGAACTGCCTTTCCTTAACTGTACTGTACCAGGGCTCTCAAACCCCATTTTGGGACTGGGGCCCGGGGCCCTTAGAATTGGGAAAAATAGCTGTTTTCCTTAGAATTTGGAAAACTTGGGGTCTAAATTGGAAAAAAAAGATACCATTTTGCATTGGGAATCGGACCCAAATCTGGCAGATCAAGAGTGCTGTGAACAGATTACCTTTTTCCAGAATTTTTTAGAGGTGTGGGGGTGGGAACTAACATTTCGAAACGAGTACAACCATAAAATTTCCCACTGAATTCATATTACAATCAAATTCATATGTTATCCAAATATCCTGTCTGAAAATCCATTAAATTATACACAGAGATTAATTTTTGTACGATCATCATGTAGAAATCACTTGCATTACAAAATGCAATCTATTTTTATCTTACAAGACAAGTATACAACTTGTTTAACCACCAGCAGCAAAGAAAAAATATATACAAGCAGTTGAAAGTAATTAATCATAGCTCAAAAATGATCTTACCTTGACCTTGTCATATCTGTCTGACTGATGACGAATAAATTTCTTGTTTCGTTTGTGTACATTTCTTAGCTTAACAAGTGGTCGGACAGCCATCTTGCTTCTGCAAAAAAGAAGAAATATTTCTAAGCGTATTGTCATGTCATCAGTAATATTTTCATTGATCAGACACTAAAATTGTTGTCAAGTTTTGGTTCACAACCTATTTAAACGCATACTTATACCAAATGTACTACAAATGATAATATACAATCTATACTCAGCAGGGCAACTGATGCACAAGAAAATAGGAATATGTATGCCAACAAGTTGTGGTGGACTGATAATTTTTTTTTTTTTTTTGATAAAACAAATCATTGGTGAAGATTTTGAAATGAAAATTGTTTGGATTTGTGTCATGAAACTCTTTTATTTCTTAAAATCATGTTTTTAAAATTGAAGTCTTCTTGATTATTTTGGTTTACTAACATATTTATGGGCATTTTACAATTGGCTTTGGAGATGAAATATGTAAACAACAATTAACATTAAACACAATCTGTCAATATAAATATACTCCACAATTTTATCCCAATACTGGATACTGTTACTATTGGGGCTTCAATAGGACTCCGAGGTTTGACAGTAACATAAATGCTATATACAACATTGTAAACATTAAATATTCTAATATGAAGTTTCGAAGGCATTCGAAGTTATTACGGGACCATTATTCTTGAATAAATAACTAACTCATTAAGACACGTCGCTGGTGATATACTGCGAATCTGGTGCATTTATTGCTAATTCCCTGAATCATCAAGGGAAAGACCCTCCATCAGGCTACATTATGGTTTGAGCATTCAATCATCAATTTTGTATTTTTGCTAATTGGGCATATCAATTGGTCATGCCGTTTGCAAATGATATAGCAGAAACTTTAAGGGTTTTGTGCATGCAGTAATAATGTTCTTAGCGAATCTGAATTCATATACAATATCATAAACACTGCGAAGCTTGTCGGTTGTAATTTGTAAGCTCGATAACTACATTCTTAACGGAAATTCTGGTTGATTAAACACTTCTTGCCTATGACCGACGGAACAGTATAAACCTGTTATGTGAACACATATAATATTTGAACTTGTAAGAAAATAACGATTATGGATAGCCAGTAAATAACATTACACCTGAACGAAAATGCACGTTTCAAATGGCAAGTCACCCGTATTCAATATAAGTTTACAATGTAATTATTAAAGTTAGGTTATATTACATTACAGGATCGATTTTTAAAATGTATTGTTAACAGAATACAGCCATCTCAGCACAGGAAATTAATTTCGATAAAAGATGGTAACGGATTTTATTTCGATTACTAGTTTCAGACCTTCGACTGCCAGGAAGAAGACGGAAAAGGAAATGTGTATAGTGTCGACCTCTAACGTGATTTAACCACTACATTAAGGTAGATAACTCTAACATAACAACAGCGGTAATGCCGGCATAGTTTGTTAAATTACTTCTTGTTTATTTATAAAACCTAGTATGAAATTCATATAGCACACGCTTGTGTGCGTTTTGCTGTATTGAAATGAATATCTCGTTCCCCTGTGATTTGTCTCAATGAAAACGAGTCGTATGGCGCGGAGCTAGTTGAGTATAATAATACAACCTCAAGTTGTTGCCGGAGGTCAGTTTTGTTTCTCCTTTCGACCTAAGACTGAGAGCAACTATGGTATACATCTTTCCTATAAACCGTTACGACTGTTTAAAAAATCAAACACAGTCAGTGTTTCAAAAGATGCAGGTTGACGAAAATATGATATTGAGAAATATTCTATTTCTTCGTGCGATGTGAAGGTGGACGAGCTGCATGCTCGTTGTATATCTTGTTCTCATTTGAGAACGTTACATTACTTACTTGAATTGACCAAGGTTTACATGGCAGTGTCGATGATGAAGCAGAAGACAATTACTCTTCCGGATCACATGGTCTTATTTACCTTGTACTTTGTTCATTTTTTTTCTTCATTTTTGCCATAGTTTCATCGAATTTGAGTTTGGACTATGATTATGTTAATATGTTGGTAATTTCTTGATGGTTTCACTGAGTTGTATGGTCTTGGTCGTCTTTGTTGATTTTACTTCGTGTTGCTGGAAAATGCCAAATTGAATATTGTATTTTGTTTGGTAAATAAATAATATGAGTTGCGTAGACATTTACCACCAGTGTCATGTGTATATCATCCAATAATTAGATATCTAAAAGGCAAACTCGAGTTATCTGGGTTGATATAGTAATGCAACGACAGACTGGTAGTTGTAGTAAAAAACAATCCGTTACACAAGGACAAGACTATTCTACGAGAATTCTGGACGTAATGGCAGTCATTTTGAAAATTTCATTTGTAGCCCAACAACTCCAGAGTCAAAGACAGCTGGTTTATATTGACATTTGTGTTGAATTTATCGACCACTGAACAGGAATGGTAATTTTGGGAAGGGGTCTCTTAGTAGCAGTGGTGGCTAGCTTATTGAACAACATACAGGAGACCCGTAGCATGTCATCCGGTACAATTAGTAAAAACAGTCGTTTCTTAGCTTCCTAAGAAACAGAACTACAGGCATTAGATCTGCTCCAGAGCTGGGTTACGTATGTATGCATTCGTTCTAAACGACTGAGCTATCCTCTCACTTAGTCCGACGATATCGGTCCGCGGGATAACAGTACCATTGAGAATATCCTCTCTCTGTGCCCATTATATAGTCTCTATATCATTACTCTTACGAAGGGAACAAGAGGTGTAGAGAACCTGCACCACCAACCTGGTAAGATAGTTCACCTGGGATCAGAACCTACAATTGTACAAAACTGAAGCCCTTTACCTCAATCAAACCGAATCAAAGTCAATTCCTTTTCATCCCTCTAGTAGGAGTAAAGAAAATAACCTCTTGATCCATATCCTGTGATATTAATTAGTTCAATTTGTCCCAAAGCAAAAGTCATATAAGAAATAGAAAATTATCAAGCTCGTTTCAAAGTCTGATCTCACAAAGCAGGAACCACTACATAATTGTTACCATTTCAATGATCTCACAGTAGTATGTGACAGACTGAATTCCTCTGCGATTGCCCAAGGGGGTCTACCATGAACCTGAACAAGCCAATCATGTATAACACATGATACGTGATACTAGGCTGATGTTACATCAAACCAAGTATAAGGATACATATCGATGCACCCATTTATATTGTTCATATTCCTTTTCAAGTATTTTGACGGGAGTTGCGTAGATATATGCGTTGTCTGTCCGTTGTAAACGTTTTCAACGGATCTCTTCAAAACGTAGTAGTTATCACTAAGCTGTGTTTATATCTGCAGCCTTGATTCAACCGTACAGTTAATTCCCATTTTTTGTTTTTATCAACTTTAAAACCTTGTCTGGAGACCTCTTCAGTTTTCTACCAATTTCTTTCAACTTTTGAAATAATGAAGTTCTCTGGTCTTTGACAGCAGTTTATACGTCATTCGTTTACTCGTGTGTCCATCGAACTAACGCCACAACGTTGATTTGTCCACAAACGACCGATTTCTTTCAAACTTTGTAGGGATATGATCACCGTCATATACAATCATTGCAGGGACGTGTAATATACAATGTGTGTAATATACGTCATTGGTTACTGCCCTCTTTTTCGATTTCGTAATGTATCTTTTCTCAAACTTTGAGGGATTTATAACAATGGAATGAAATCGTGCTCTGTTCGGGCATTTCGTTTCACTAATATTTGAAACAGTTATTGTTTTTTTCTGAAACTCGATCCTGATGGGATACCCGCGCCTCTTACAGTTATTAACCAACCAGTCACCAAAAATTTGGAATGCTTTATATAACATTACTTCGGTGAAATTACGATTTTACAATATCTCTCGGGGTTCTTTTCAACATAGTATAATCTTTTCCGACAGGGAAATTTTCACTGCAATTATCAAGTCTGTACAAAAGACACAACGAAGAGTGAGAGCACCTGTTTTCAATACCGTGAACTGAAGAATCAGAGATAATAAGAGTACCATACTTCCCCGATGAATGTGTAAATACAGGAAAGAAATCAGTATCTATTCCACCAGAGATCTGCAGTGTACCCATAAAGCAAACAAAATATATAATTATTTTTACCACGCACCTGTCGACGCAAACGCTGATGTTATGGTGACTGATTGTTTTCAATGTTACCAAAATACAGCACAGATACCGTAATTATACATTTTACTGTGTAATTAAACGAATTCAGAAACTCTACCAAGCGCTTAAGGTGCACAACTGTCATTTTATCAACATAATAAATTCTCATTTGACTATTCTTTGACGTCACTTCCTACACAAATGTCTGAATGCGCATACTGATCGCGCATGTCTAGAACCTATGTAATATTTTCTGCAGCAACAAAAAATGCAAGGTATTTTCATTTGCCGATTACTAACTAACGCGAAGATTTTCAATTTTGTGCAATGAACATACGATAGAGAAGTATCGGAAGAATAGCCTGATCGACGCAATATATTATTTGTCATTTCGTAAAGACAGAAGCATTGAATATTTTAGTCAATATTCCTCAGTCTTTTGACGGGAACAGATGGGGGAACTGGGTCACAGCCTCGTTTTCGCACCTATGGATGACTTCGTGAGAAACCATCGTGTGTAAAAGACGGACGAAGGATATCTTTGTCAGCATGATCAAGTTGTTTACGAACAAAGCTTGTTTCCAGACACTCATGACTTCAGCCTTGTAGACCAGTTTCACTTAACTGTCATTGGTTTATATTATACAGTAAATCGAGCCCGATTTTCGGTGAATATCGACATGTTTTCATCTCATCACTGAACCAACGTGTTTTTATCTGTGTATTGCCTCTCTAATCATAGCTAAGAAAATTAGTGTTCATGTGTTGAACTGTTAAACAGATGGGTTGTCAGGGAGACATGCCGTGAACCTGTCGATATTTGGGTATAATAGGGAAATAATTCGCGTGTTAGATGTGGATGATAACAGCACTAGTTATCTGGAAACTTGAACAATGAAGTGATGAACTAGTGTATTTGACCTGCTCCTGTACACATGGCCTCTCAAGGCTGATTTATGTTGTAAATGACAGCAAACAACACAATTCTAGATAATCTAAAATTCGATCTTTATGAGTAACCTGTGCGGAAGAACGTTCTTGAGTAAAGGTTAACTATAAAAAATGTAATGCCCAACTAGTGCATATTGTCCATCTTCAATTTTTGGTTTTGGTATTTATCATGAGTTAGTTGATCCCTTAAACAAATATATTTTGAGATTGTGAGGGGATTTATTACAACAGACAGACACGTGTAAGTGGAATTTTCATGCTGTCAATAAAAGTGACATTTTGTGATGAGTCGGAAATCCAACCGTCAAGCACCACCATCACGAGATAATTCTGCTACAGCATATCGTTTGGCTGACTACCTTGGAGAAACTTCTACACCTCTTGCAGGACACGGCATTTCTTCACCTCACAGTGGATCATTTGAACAAGTAGACTACAACAGTACATTTAAACCTTCAAACTCTGTATCTAGCACTATGGGTGACAGTCCAGATGGAACAGAGGAGATTAACATTGATGATCCTCCAATTGATTCGGGAAAGGTGAGTAACATCTTCAAACCCTTGATATTGTTTGAATGATACACAGAGCCATGTAATTATATACTATTGTACAATGTGTGATGATGATCAAATACACATTATCTGTTGTGATACATTGTAACAGGTTTATATACTTTTTCGTACACATGACTCACTGGTGAATCTCTCGTGCTACCCAGTACTAGACTTATCTCTCACTTCCGATTAGTCTGATATAGTCGCCACCAAGTGATATCAAAATTAAGATTGTCATTTATTTGTGTCTGATCCTGACCACAAAGTGAAATCATTTAATCAAATGGAAGAATTTGAAAATGAAATCAACCGTGAAAAGTTTATGCAATTCTTACACAGTATTAAGCATATATAAAATAAATTTATCTTGGTCTCATGCTGAACTGCAATAATTTGTTCTTCAAAACGTAAGGTAATATATTCTGTTATAACCAGACGTGATACACTGTAAGAGGATTTGATACACTTTACCAGGTGTGATAAACTTTAACAGGAAATGATACACTTCACCAGGTGTGATACACTTCACCAGGTGTGATACACTTCACCAGGTGTGATAAACTTTAACAGGAAATTATACACTTCACCAGGTGTGATAAAGTTTAACAGGGTATGATACACTTCACCAGGTGTGATAAACTTTAACAGGATGTGATACACTTCACCAGGTGTGATACACTTTAACAGGATTTGATACACTTCACCAGGTGTGATACACTTTAACAGGATTTGATACACTTCAGCAGGTGTGATACAAGGTGTGATACACTTTAAAGCCCCAATATACGTAAAAATCACTATAAAAAACAAACTTTATCTTATTTTCCCCGTAATATATGTAACAAAACAAATACTTTCCTTTAATTAAAGAAAATAAAACTGACTGTTTTCAATTTAAATAAAAATTGAAAAATCGGGAAAATAAACAATGTGGGACCCACAATAATTCATATATTACCGCTCGTAGCGATGACATAGCGCATACACATATTCCGCGTGTGTAAACATGGCGGACACAGTACAGACGTTCACCAGTCGCTTTCTTTTTTTCCAATCATACATCAGGCCAGTTCTGAATTCTTACATTATAATTGTGCGTCGTATCGTTTCTAAACTAATTATTCCTTCTAATAATGTCCCAAAAACTGAATGTTTATCACAGAAATACCTCAAGTCTACGACAAGACTTCGCAAACAATGTTTGTAAACAAAAACTTACCGTAGACATATCTGCATGTGCTTCCTCTATAAGTAGAAACCTCAACTCTCGCCAGATCAGGTCATGAACTTTCCGACCTGGTTCAGCAACAATCGTAATTTCGATGGTGGAGTGTTTAAAATGGAGGTGTTTACAAATAACGAGTTTCAACTGCTCATATATCAATACTTTATGCACAAAGTCATGGTAACTATTGTTTGAATAACTTAATTTTAACTACATCTTAGACACACTGAATATCTCAATAGTAATGTGTGATTCTACACAAAATTTTTGGTGAATGTGTGACACACTGTAATAATGTATATTGGGTGTGATACTTTAACAGGATGTGTGATACACTTAATAATGATACAGGTGTGATGTGTGACACTTTAACAGGATTTGTGTGATACACTTAATAATGATACAGGTGTGATGTGTGACACACTTCACCAGGTGTGATAATACACTGTAATAATGATACAGGTTGTATTGACAATTTGTGACACACTATGATACAGGTTGTATTGTACAATGTGTGATACACTGTAATAATGATACAGGTGTAAAACCTGTAATAATGATACAGGTTGTAAATGTGTGACACACTAATGATACAGGTTGTATTGTACAATGTGTGACACACTGTAATAATGATACATGTTGTATTGTACAATGTGTGACACACTGTAATAATGATACAGGTAGTATTGTACAATGTGTGACACACTATAATAATGATACAGGTTGTATTGTACAATGTGTGACACACTGTAATAATGATACAGATTGTATTGTACAATGTGTGATACACTAATAAAGATACAGGTTGTATTGTACAATGTGTGATACACTGTAATAATGATACAGGTTGTATTGTACAATGTGTGATACACTGTAATAATGATACAGGTTGTATTGTACAATGTGTGACACACTGTAATAATGATACAGGTTGTATTGTACAATGTGTAATACACTGTAATAATGATACAGGTTGTATTGTACAATTTGTGACACACTGTAATAATGATACAGGTTGTATTGTACAATGTGTGATACACTGTAATAATGATACAGGTTGCATTGTACAATGTGTGATACACTGTAATAATGATACAGGTTGTATTGTACAATGTGTGACACACTGTAATAAAGATACAGGTTGTATTGTACAATGTGTGATACACTGTATTGGAGAGTGATTTACTGCTCCATAAAGATCTGAGACTTTGTAACAGCCAAGATGATTATCAACTCACTGCTGGACCTTTAGAAAAAAAATCTTGGAAGTTAGTACAAGAATATGAAGCTACACTTTGATTTCTTTCTTTTGAAATGAAAAGCTGATGTTCAAGATATTTAGTGATCCTCTGGACAGATTTAATTCATATTCATGCCATAGCTTTTAATCATCAAGTTTTGATTAGATTTTGTTGGTCATCGTCTCAATAAAAAGTTCAGAAGTAGGATATATATCTATGCTAATCCCAGCTCATGAAATCATAGAAAATACCAACGTATGCATGCCAATATAATAAAAATTCAAACTCAAATTTCACAAAACTACGGCAAAATATACCAACAAAAGAAAGATTTACAAGGAGACTCTTCAGAACATATAAAGAGAATAAGACCAGGTGTTTCAGAAGATTAAGTGTCTTCTGCTCCATTGACGACACTCGCCATATAAGTCTTGGTCAATCCAAATAAGTAATGTCATATTCTCAAATGAGAACAAGGTATACAACATCCATCAGTTGGTGACTTCTTTCTTGAATATCATGATAATGGGAGCAGGTAATTGAATATCGAACCAACTGTGACATGCAAACATCATAGGTGTTGGATTCTAGGAGGTCACTAACCAGAAATGGAAAATTCACAGTAGGGAAATGAAAATCATCATTCTTATCATACTTCGGGGTGGAAAACTGTCCATGTTGGTTTCATTGTAGGAAAAGATTGAGATAAGTGGCTGATGTGGAAATATCTATTGTATCCTTGATTTCTGATTCCGTTGGGTATATGCAATGGACTTTGTCAGTTTTTATTAGCTAATCAAGCCATCAGACAAAAAAATCATGTTCATGATTATAACTATACAAAACGTTTTAAGGAATACAGCACCTATTTGTAATGGTGGTTTGATTTAAACTAAATAACACATACATAGAAAAAGGTTGTATCCTCTCAGGAATAATTTAGATTTGTCAAGGTCGTAATATTTCACTATATCTCATACTCCTTTCGTATTAAATTTGTCAGTAATTTCAACAACATTCCTGATATCAAATTCCCTGATGCATATCACCAAGACCATCTGTGTCTAACCAACTTCTCAGCCGCTTTCTAAGTGTTGAAATCCTGTCCGTAAGGTTGCTTTATAGTACACAACATTATACATTCTATATTATCTACACATTAAAAAAACGTAAATATAATACTCCATTGTAAGCATAAATTACAACTGGTTACAAATGTTACAAAACATGATATTTTAGCTGAGATTTTTTACCTCTTAAATTTCAGAATTTATTCACAATTTGTATGCATGCATTTTATTAATCAGCTAATTTATAGCTTCATAAAATTCTAGGTAATTTTGAGTTCTAAGTAAGAAATACTGTACATCCTTGACTGGTACAATTTTCCTGAAACCCATAAGGAAGATTTGAAATAGGAAGTCCTTGTGTAATACAATATCAATTCAAATAAACAATTTTTAAAACTAAATATAACTGAAGGACAAATGTATTGAAATTAATGTTTTTATTTGGCCAATTTGTTTTTCCAATGAAACGTCTCAAAACACAGTGATTTATTTAACACATCCATCCTGTTACGTACAGTTAACATTGTCCACCTATATAAATTCTATAGTATACTGTCATTATATTGTATCTGTCCTGCAATAAGTCAAGGGAGCTAACACATGTACATCTTCTTAAATTTGGGACATAGGTTTATTACAAGAAGGTATTGCAATAATTTGCAGAACACCAATTCCAAAATTTTGATGAGTCCTTTTACTAAGAGATAGAGGGGTTCTCAAAATTGTAGTGAGTTCTACAAGAAAGGCATGAGCCCAGGACTTAAATATCTGTTTCCAAAATTACTGTATTTTAACAGAGATATATAATTTTGCAGAACAGCAATAGATACGAGTTGTTGGACAGACTTGTTACCAGACATGAACATATTGCTTGATAGATATGATACATAATATGTAATTGTAAATTGGTCAGGTTTGTGTGTTCAATATATATTAATGCACTGCTTCTTAAATTTTGACATTTTTATCTTCAGAATTCTGTGTCCTTACAATATATATACAACTAACATGCATATATTTAAATACATTTAAAGACCTGTCATCATAAATTAGTTATGATCAAATGAATAAGTATTATCTAGATATTTACGTATGCATTTTTCAGTACAGGTGTTGATATGCAAAAAAGATAACTTAAATTACGGTAGTAATGATAAAGAGTTTCTGCAATGGTTTCTGAGTCAGTGTAGGAAAATCAGCAAATCAGTTGAAAATTGATTTGAATGATCACTATGTTTTCTTAAACCATCAATTAATTAATTTCAATAAGAATTTTTTAATAGACGAAAATGAATAAGGATTTTGAGACATTAACCAAAATAATAAAAATGCTTTAAGTCTTTTATAAATCTACACAACACAACAACATAAAATTAACCAGAAAGATGTGTAAGCATGTGCTTTAGACTGTCTTGTTATGGCATGCATGGTCGTTATAAAAGACACTTTTGCAAACAAACAAACCACATTGTACTAGCACTGTTATGATGTTTACCTGACAAATTCTGTAATTTGTATTACCAAAATGTGCCAGAGGATAGTTCAGTGAATGAAAATATCTATCTATAAACAAAAATTGAATTAGAATCTCTTTATCATTAAAAACTATTTTAAAATTTATTGTTGAATGAAATGTTTTTGTTGCTCATTAAATTCTAATATTTAGCAATATTCATTATAAGATGCTGGCATGGTGATTCCATAGCTGCCAAAAACTTGCTAAGTGTAGTTTTTAGATGCTATTTGCTGGGTTTGCAGCAGTCCGAATTATTCTGACGTTTTGTCGACTTTTGTATAATTGCTTGGATTCATTGAACGTTGAAGTCATTATATAAAAGTTGAGGGAATGTCAGAATAATTTGGACTGGGTCTGCGATGACACTCTCACTTACCCACGATAAAATTGATAGTAAATAAGTTTTTACATGGTGTGTACCCATGATAAGGATACAAATAGTTTTCATATATAATGTCGGTACTGTATCGAACAAGTCTTAAAATCTGGAGGACCTGGACAAACTTCTAACAACGTTCTAGCAACTGGTGATTCCATATCCACTACAACACTTAATTTAACAGCTGTTTGTGTCTTTAGATTCGGAAAATATAGTAAGATTTTCCCTTAAACTTGGAGAAGGAAATTTTTGAATTTCGCTTCCTTTTGGGGAAAACAGCTAAGTTTTTTGAAGAGAAACAGCCAGTACCATTGACCCATCTAACACTGTATCACCATCAACTCTGACCTGGAGACAATCTCCAGTACCAAATTAAGAATTCTTGAACAAATTTCAGCCATTTCTAAAGAGGTTGTGCATTTCCCATTGATCCCTTTAAAATGGAAGTGCACTTCTTTTTCCATTCTTGAGGTATTACTGGAATCTAAATTTATTTTGAAACTCATGAAATTTGGAATTTACATTTTAATACTTTTTAAACCAGGACGTCTTTGAAAGTAATCTGATTTTACAAAGTGTTTTATTTTAGGAGAAGAAAGGCAGTCTCGGCACCATTCCTGTAGATCCTACAAGACCAAAGATGGTAACGGTTAAAAACCCAGGCCAGAACCGGGCCAAACCCACCATGCCAGGAAAGAAATCCTCACTCAAAGCAGACCTGGTAGGTTAACGTACTCTACCTTTGTAATGCTAACATTTTGTCAACAGCTGAATCACATAATTTACTTAAATTTTGCTTGTAACTGACAGGAGGGTACCTTTGAATGATGTGTAATCGTGTAATACTTGTATGTGTGTGATGTCTTATAAATGTACAATAAGATTGTCTACGATGAGTGTTCTTATAGTGATGTGTCAAAGAAATTGGAGCTGCTATTACCGGGGTATATATGGCTCCTTGTATGCACTGATCATGATGGATATTTTATTTAATTTTGATCTTCAGAATTAGAAAATGTAATATGGAGTGTGCTGGAATATATAAATACTGGAAAAAGAATTACCACTATTTAAGAAAATAATAAGTATGAATAACCACAAACAGTATTATATATTATTTTTTAACATTATTTTGGATTCTTACTCTATTGATTTTCATTTGTTGTAACTACAGGACGTGGCAAAAGAATTTAAGAAATGTAAAGAAGATGAATCAAGAAGACTTGACTTGAGTAAATCACAGGTAATGCTAAACCCGGGCCAAGGATATGATTCCTGTCATTTAGATTTATCACCATAGTAACCTGCTGTCAATATGTCTCTCTGACTTATTGATGGCTTTCTTCCTTATTTTTTCTCTATTTATACACTTTTAAACTTCCACCAATGGGATTGAGCTGAATTTTGAACCTATCCTGAAATTGTTCTGTGATGGTCCCGACGAAGTGTTGTTATCTTTTGAGTTGGTCCAAAATGTAATATGGCCACCTTTGTAGCCATCTTGAAACACATATTTTAAACTACTCTGTAAGTACCACTGGTGCCATTGAGCTGAAAATTTGGTGGGAATCTAAGGGAAAGGAAGCAGACAATGGTACCATTTTGAAAGACTTATAAATTCTTTTCAAGTTTTATTGGAGTGAAATTTTTTGGGAATATTGTGAAACTGAAATGGAGAGCTTGTTTTGCCCTTAAAGCCTTAATATCCCAAACTGTTTTAATCAGTTATATCACATGATATGTCTCTAGTATTTCCTTGTTATTCTTGGATAAAATTTAGAAATTTTTCATGTTCATGTGTACATACCTGTGGAGAAAGATAGCCAAAAAATATTACAAAAAATTATATCTGACGGCATATTTATCCAGGATACATGTTTATATTTTTCAGATAACAATTATTCCGAGTTCTGTGAAAGAGGTGAGGAATTATTGAAAATGTACCATTTTAAGTGTTTACTGATTAGATTATTTATATAATTTTTGAGGGGGCCAGTATTTTGCAGTTAACCTGGTTTGGACTAGTTCATGAATAATAAATTTCATGCATATCTGAAAACTGATGTCCATATATCAAAGCATAACAAATATTTTCTGATTTTTTTTTTTATTCACTATAGAAATGTTTGCTGGATAAGCAATTTCAAACTTTATTAACCACAAATAAACCATAATTAATTCCCTTATGAATATTGACAACTGTACAGTAACACCTTGCATGATAGCCTTCAAGAACTATTACATGAAATTAGACCAGACAGTGTAAGACTTGTAGATAACTTAGTGAAATACTTTCTTGAAACTTTTTTTACAGTTGATACAGCTTGAGGAGTTTTACCTGTATGGAAACAAGCTAGGTACACTACCAGCAGAGATTGGCTATTTAACAAACTTGCAGAAGCTAGGTTTGAGTGAAAACTCACTCACCACACTGCCAGACTCACTTCAGAACCTCAAGTTCCTTAAGGTGCTTGATCTAAGGCACAATCGACTCAACGAGGTAAAGCATATATTTAAGAACTTTCGGGCTAGTTTTAATCTAATAATTGTTTTGAACAAAGACTTGGATAATTTTAAAAATACAGTATTACTGTATTACCAAATATGTTCTCTCATCGCATGCCATATGCACTTGTCTTATATATTGTAAGTTGAGATGGGTCTTTTGTAACATTGAAAGTAAATGATGTTGCACCATTATAGAAAATTATTCACTTATTCTTTCTGTATGATGATTTATAAGATGAATAGTATCTTGTACTCACATCTGTTAAATATTGATTAAACCTATTTATCATGTTAAACAATTTGATATGCATTCGTCAAACGGCTTTATGTATATCAGCTTTATTGAACTTGGTTATTGAATTCAATATGTTACTTGGACATACTCGAAAGATCAAAGCAAAGGGTGGGGGGTGGGGGGTGATTGTTATTCAAACATTCTCACCTCTACTCAACCCTAAAAATGTGTCATTCAAACTGATTCACCATGTAACTTACTAAATGTCAATAATAAAACAATGAAAACAAAATTGTTGTGACATGACCTGTAAGTACTATAGCAAATCTTATTTAGGATATTCCATCTGTATATTTCATGTGTTTTCTATCAAAGATCCCAGAGGTTGTGTACCAGTTGCGATCATTGACAACGCTCTTTCTGAGATTCAATAGAATTAGACAAGTTGATGAGGATATCAGTAATTTAACAGTAAGTAACTCAATGACTTTCTAATATTACATGTACCATGAATTTTGGTGTATACTTTACGTACACCTAAGCTTATATTGTAAAAATAACTGAAATTGAGATCCTCAATACACAGTAATTGATGTCTAAAAATATACTTGCAAAGGAATGCAATGACATTTAAAGTAGATCTCACTTTCATTCTTAAAATGACATTTGATTTCATAACAATGAACCAATTAGTATGCATAATAGTATTCTGGTGACAAACATAATAATCAAAATATTCTTTTCTTGCAGAAATTAACAATTTTCAGTTTAAGAGAAAACAAAATTCCTAAATTACCTAGAGGTATAGGAAAACTGGTGAACTTGGTGACATTTGATATTTCACACAACCACCTGGAGCACCTTCCAGAGGGTAAGTCTATTAAGTACAAACAAGTTTGTTGTAACAGCTCTGTGTTATGAAGTCTATTAGTTTATATATATTGAAATATGATAGGGAAAAATCACAGTGCTCGGTGAAATATATAGAAATATTTTGATACATCATACTTGCAAGTATGAGACATTATTCTTGCCTCACCAAAATAGATGACTTGATGGTCTGAATAAGGAAATGATAATGATACTTTTATACTGTACTATTCATCATTATGTATTCTGTGTCACCTGTTTTGCATTTATGAATTCAATATCATATATCCTGTTATTTCATTTTGTAAAAAATGGTATATTTTTTCCTGTTGCAGAAATTGGTAACTGTGTTATGCTATGTTCCCTTGACCTTCAGCACAATGAGCTGCTGGACATACCTGAATCCATAGGAAACCTTAAATCTTTATCAAGATTAGGATTAAGGTAAAATTTCTGGAGAATACAATCATTCCTTGAGCACCAGAAACAAAATTCAGTTTGAATTTTATTTTACTAAGTACAAAATCTTGCATAGATATAATTGTAAATTTGCACTTGAAGTTGAATAGACAGAGGAATGATTTTATATTCAAATTGATCAAAATGTATGACATGATGTTGCTTAGTATTTCAGTGTTCTGATTGTTAATGGTAATTCATATAATTCAGTAACAAGATGCGATGAAACATAAATAATTACAAGAGTCTTAACTTCTTTCACAGTTTTTGTATTTTCTGACACTTTGGCATAACATGTTTGTATTGCAGGTACAATAGGTTGACAAGTATTCCAAAAACACTAGCACACTGTGTTCTCATGGAGGAGTTCAATGTGGAGGGAAATAACATATCACAATTACCGGTATGGATTCAATAACATTTTAGAGTTTAAGAGTTTAAATTCAGATATAATTTAACTACAGTAATGCCAATTTGGGTAATTGAATTTTTAAAGTCCAAATTCTTGGGGAGTGAAAATGTCCAATTTATTGATGTTGAAATATAATCTTATACTGAAGATGGTTTTGCATGATCTGGGTTTGACAATCTCCATCAATGATGGCTTGTGTTTCTCAGGAAGCTGGGAAAGAGATTGGTCTGTGCTACTGTGGTTGTGCCCGTGTACAAGACACTTACAATTAGAACCAAATATGAAGAAAATAAGGATTTACATGAAAGATCCTGAAAGAGTTCTTGATTTCTTTTTTTTTTCGCTAAACATTATTGAATATTCAAATTCAGAAATTTAATTAGATTATCTGAGACATTTACATATGCAGGTTTTTCTCTTTCTTCTCAAGAAAAAAGAGTTAAATGATATATATCCAAAATTAATGGGACTGTTTGTAGTGATGAGCTAGTAATCAAAACTAAATAAATAAATAAATAAATAAATAAATAAATAATGAAGAAAAATAAATAAATGATGCATTAATGAAATGATAATGGTATATATAATGAATATATAGTGTTCAGGAATGAATCAGAGATGTAAGAAATCAAGGATAATGCATGATGAAAAGTTGTTCTTTTTGATATGATTTGAATTACTAGCAGCCTTGAAAGTCTTTTATCAGTGGTATTCATTATTCTACAAATAGATTCAAAACTAATGAAAACATTTTATTTTAAATTTAACGATACATACAATGCAGGAAACAACTGTTTTCTTTTTTGTTGTTGTTATTGTTGTTAATGCCTTAATGACAATAACTTTATTATGTGTATTCAGTAATGGATTATGAAACAGGGACAGATTTCTGTTAATAACTGTTGATGCTGTTACAGGAAGGGCTACTATCCAGTCTGACAAACCTGACCAGCATCACACTGTCAAGGAATGCTTTTCAGTCTTATCCCACAGGGGGCCCTGCTCAGTTCTGTTCAGTCTATGTAAGTACCGTTATAATGATCCAAACAAAATTTAAGCCACTTTCATGTTGAACTTGTTACTGACTCTGCGGGTTAAAAATCATTTCTTGATAGAAAGAAAAGTGACACATCTAAGATGCACTGTCTGTTTGACAAGCTTAATTTTTGCAATGCATTTCTGTTGTAAGTGAATTTTGTTAAGGATAGTCTTTCTCACCAATCAGAAGTAAGTTGCTATAGTTCAGGTAGGAGCATGTGAGACTTTCCATCTTCAGCTAAATATCCAAGGTGTGTGGTCATATATTATCCTGTGTCTGTTGTGGTTATTGTCTTAGGCAGGACACTGGCCTCCAATTGCTCCGGATAGCATGTGGCCTCTTGTCTGATGTTCAGTTATGAAGCTACTCAGCAAAATATCATTTTGAGAAGTCAAGTTATTTTTGCTGTATTTGGTAATTTTGTGCTCTGTATTTTACAGTCTATTAACATGGAACATAATCAGATCAACAAAATTCCTCTGGGGATATTTTCCCGGGCACAGAGTCTTACAAAACTCAACATGAAGGACAACCATCTCACTTTCTTGCCACTGGGTAAGTTTGACATATTCTTTGAGCTGAACGTATGAGAACTACAATTTTCTTCTTTCTGTATGTGTGTATTTTTTTAAAGGAAAAAATGTCCTTTATATGACCACAAAGCTTCAATAAACTTCAAAAACATTTTGTCAATCTTGTATGAAATGAAATCTCATTTCAGAATGTTAACTTTTATTAAAGTAAAAAGCTGATAGAAAAACACATTTCTGTCTTCTGTAGAAAATTTCTTTAGTTTTGAAAAAAGATGAAACTCTGAAAAAAGCTGACAAATTAAAAACAAAGCTGATCTTTTCATTTTTCTTGTATGCATAAATCTCCAAAATATTGTCAACAGAATTTACTATATTTTGTGTTCATTTTATATAATACACAATAATGTGCTCTTTTACATCATTTATTATTTGTAGACATTGGAAGCTGGGTAAATATGGTGGAATTGAATTTAGGTACCAACCAACTGACCCGCATCCCTGACGACATCCAGAACTTAGAGAAGTTGGAAGTTTTAATTCTTAGTAATAATTTGTTAAGGGTAAGATGAATATATATGCTTGTTAATTCTTGAACGTTTTGTTGGTGACGTTTTCGTCTTTGATATTTTTGAAACAACCTTTTAAGCTTTACTCGTATCCTTGGAAAATGAGGAATTGGTACAGTGAAAAGTGTAGTAGCACAGAAGTGGTTCCTGAAAATTCAGACCTTGCATCAGAGATATGGGCACCAAACAGCAAACAGTGTTGCGTCACCAGAACGCTGACATGCATAAATAATACAATGCCGAGGGATAGGGAATGTCACTAAGACAAAAGTGTAACCAATCAAATCAATCATTGCCCATCCGGCTGTTTGGTTATACAAAATCTATTACTTAGAGTATTTCTGCATGAGTTGTTTAGAATGTATTTTATGGAATGTCCATCTGGCTGTCTGCTTATTCCAAATCATACATTTGATGTTGAAAATACACATTTGATGTAAATGTCTCGGAATATAAACAAGGAGGCCAAATTGTTAATGTTATTATTAAATGAGATTTTAAAGTGCCTTTTTTTTTTTAACTTTGATATTTTATTTTCATTTATATTTTTACTGATATTGTTAGGAAAGCTTATAACAAAACTTAAATGTAATGCCCTGGTTATGTGTAATGACTCTGTAAAATAAACATGGAAATAATCTGAGCAATTTTTCTTCTTTTCTTATAGAGGTTACCTCCTAGCATAGGTAATTTGAAAAAGTTACGAGTACTGGATCTAGAGGAGAATAAATTGGAGTCTCTACCTCAAGAAATTGGTAAGTGAAAGATGAGGATTACTTGTGTTTGTTTCTCCTTGAACTGTACCAGTTCTGAAAACATTTTCTATTTTTTTGCATGAAATATGAGAGAACCTCTTTGGAACAGACACATCCTTTTTGAATTAAAAATCTTTTATACACAGTATCTTATGAATCTTTTTCATATTCATAACATAGCTTCACCTTATCACAAGTTCTACCCCAGATAGATTTTGAGTGTCTAAGTTCATTGTAAAAAGTTAAAGGTCACTGTTTGCCACTTCTGAAATAAAAAGCTTGTGTACAAGATATCTTGTGAACCCCTTTATTCATAAGCCCCTCTATAGATTTAGATCATAAGAAAAAGATAAAGGGGAATGGAGATGGTATGTGAGCCAGTGTTCACTTTGTTGTTATTAGATCTAACTAGACTTCTTGTAGATCCATTTTTATCAATGCCGGTAATGAAATGTTCTTTTTTATTCAAGAAATGCTTGCTAAAAACACAATTATATTATGAAGTGATATTTTGTGTATAGTTTTATGATGGTTCCATTTTGTTCATGTAAAAATTTTGAAATTCTTCATGAATTTGAGTGACCTTTAATGTAGCCCTTAATTTTTTTTCTTTCATCATATTGCATAATTAAATTAATTGTAATATTTTGGTGAGATAGCATTGAGTTCAAGCACTTTTGTCTATAGAGGTTTTTGTAACCATTACAAGAATAATTTCAAAAATAATCTCATTTAAAATGATTAATAAGTAAGTGACTAAAGTAAAATAAGATTTGATGTTATTTTTTACAGGTCAGTTACGAGAGCTAACGAGACTAGTAGTTCAATCCAACCAACTCACAAGCCTTCCTCGAGCTGTTGGGTGAGTAGGAATGTTGTCCATATTTAAGGCACAACTGTAAGAATAGGAGGCAACTTTGATTTCTTACATGCTTTGGAAACATCACTTTCCTCATATGAGCTGTGCATGTGTTTTAGGGACAGTATGTCCAAATTTTTAACATTTTAACATAATTTTATAATGAAATATTTACCATAGTTCTTACCTTCCTTCAACCTCAAAGCATTTTCGAAAATATCCTATGCATATTTTATAAAATTCCTTGTTCGGTACATGAAAAATAAAGAATACAAATTTACAAAGTACTTTGCAGTAAGAAGACGACCTTTCTGATTCTGTGGTATTTTGAACATTGAATTTCAAATTTGAATTATATGTTCTCATTTTGAAGGATGCTGAGCAAGTTGGAGTATCTTGGTGCTGGAGAAAATAATCTCACATCTCTACCTGCTGAAATAGGTAACTGTATACTTTATTCTTTCACAAGGTGTTGCTTTAACTTACATTATATAGATGTTTTGGGTAATTATATGAAAAATAGTAGGCGAAAGGATATGAAAGCATATGGAATCCAACACACACTGTTTTTATGGACTGTGTGACAACCAGTGGAAATCTAAAATTTGCCCAGTTCATCTATCTGTCAGTCTTCAAATTAATGTCTATTTCTCAGTTAATGATGGTATGTTTTTAAGACAAGTTTGTTTTTAGATGAAAAGTTCAAAAATGCATGTAGGTCCATTTTCATAGAAATGAAGTCCAGAACTCATTAAGTCTTGCATATGGCCACAACTCAGTAGTACAATATGTAAAAGGAGATCACTACATATTAAGTTTACAGATGCTTGGTTTATGTCCTCTATCTCCCAGTCTGTCAGTCTTTTCTGAAAATAGTCCCCCATTCCTCCCTTGCACAGATGGAACATCTGAATGCCACATATTTTGGTATTCTTTCTGGTACTGGGCATTACACATTCAACAAACATGATATGTGGATCTAAAAGCATTTTGTGTTTTCATTTTGAGATTATGAAAAAAAAAATTGCTCACCATAATGTTGTGTGAGCACACATTTATTATTGTTACTTACATATGTTTACTAACAGTTTAAAGTGGTTTTGCTTAATCTTGTAGGTACATTGGAGAACCTGGAGTCGCTGTATATCAATGACAACCCAGACCTCCACAGCCTGCCCTATGAGCTTGTATTGTGTAGTCATCTACAGATCATGAGCATAGAAAATTGTCCTCTTAGTCAGATTGCTCCAGAGATTGTAGCCAAAGGACCGTCATTAGTAATACAGGTAAATTTTTCCTAAAATTATCTTGTAATGAAGGACAACTGCTCCTTGAAGTGATTTTTGTAAATATTGAAAAATGACTCTGGCAATAGAAATTTATTATATAGAAAGCATCACTTAGTTTCACCGAATGGCTTGTACTGAAGTTACTGTAATTGTTCTTATGATTTATTGGTGTGGTAGGACATTAAGTGTGAGATTGTTCAACAATGCAAAGCTGGACAAATTTCTTCCATATTTAGAAATGCTCATAATACAGTTTAATATGTATAAAGGCTGTTTTCGATGCTGCATTAATCTGTTTATTCAGACTAACAAATTCTTTTCCTCTTCATTGTAGTATTTGAGAATCCAGAGTCCATACAACCCAATGTGAAGTGAGTGGACACAGCGAGACCTGATGGAGTAGTGATAAATGTTCTGTGATCTTAAACGTCTGTTTTCCCTGCTTTATTATGGGATTCCACAAAGCAGAGTTATTTATGTCGGGTTGCTGCAAGAGACTTATAAACTGACTGCACATATTTATAAAAATGAAATCATGCAACAATGATTTTTAACAGTTACATGCAGGATTACTATATATAGACCAAAAATATTTCAATTTTATTAATTTGCAGGTATATATATATATATTATATATATACTGGTTCAATAATGTGCTACATGTATACATTCATGCTGTACTCTGCATTTAGTGTTTTTGTTTTTGTTTTGTTTTGTTTTTTTTTGTTTTTTTTTTTTTTTGTGCGTTGCTGTGCCTGGAAACAGACGAGAGAAAATTTTTAAGCTGAATGGAGATGTACAAATGTGCCAAATGTTTTGGATGGAGGTGATAAGCCATTGCGATTCTCCGTTGAACCTCCACTACATTATGTTGAGAGTGCTAGAGACACCTGTACCAAGTGTACAGGGATTGACCATGCTTGGCTGTAGAGATACAGGATACAGCATTCGGGCACAGCTGCCAGAACTACATTAGCTTGGGACAACAAAATATGGACAAAGCTTGTTCATTGTTTGCAGACACTGTACACTAAAATGTGTGTTTGAAATCACAAAGGATATCCTCAGTAGTGATTATATATGATTTTTTCATCCTGCAATGCTGCAAAATGATGTTCTTAGCTTTGTATTAGCCCTTGTTTCCATGGTCCAGACTCATTTGCTTTGCAGATTGTTATTGCAATCTGATGTAGGTGTCGCCCACAAAATCACAAAATTATTGAAGTGATATCAGTCTGGTAAGTTTGACTACCTGTATTGTGATTCACTGTTGGTCAACCATGCCATGATATGCCAAGTTGATCCCAAATATAGACAGAATTGTTCCCAGCATTGCCCTAGGCCTCGCAAGGGGTCTTATTCTGTGAATTAACTACATACTGAGATCTTTTTTCCTGGTAATGCACAAGGAAAGCTGGTAAAAAATATGAGTGTCTAATTCAGATACAAGCAGTACACATTATGGTGTTGTCTTTGCGAAGTCATTTGAAAAACAAAAAAACATATGTTATTTGACTGTGATGCTCCTATTTAATACGAGCTGTGTGTTTTAAGTTGTTTACTCAAGATACCTGTAGAAGCCTGTTGGTGTTCAAATAGTTTGAAATCAGTTGTATAATACAGAAGGCTCAGCCTATTCAGTATCTTTGGTAAAACTAGGTTGAATTATCAGCAGATCGTGAATACATGCAGTTGAAGTTTCTCCGCTCTTGACCGAATAAACATTTTCAAACTGTTTTTAAGATGTTTATTTGTAGGAAACACAATTTAAAGTTTGTTTCGGGAAAAGTAGACATCATGAATTACAAATCAGGGTACAAGTAATTCTTCAATTTTGGCATTTCCTTTCTAGTTGCATCCGTCAAGTATACACAACCACATCAAACAAATTTTGTGATTGGTGGTTGTACTTTTCTGGCCCAGTCAAAGAAATTAGATTCTTTGATTTTTTTTTTTTTTTTATTGTATTTGGTTATTAATAAAGAAAAGTTTGCTATACAGTTGTCCTATACTGTATTTTTCTTGTTTATAAATCAAGAGAGATTTAAGTGGGTAGCAATCCTTTTTTCAATTTTTGTATGTTTGGTATTTTGTTGAAAATTAAAAAAATATTGTCTGTGATTGAAATGGTTCTGGTACATAGAAAGAATTTTGTTAAAATTTAACACAACTCCAAATATTTGTTGTAATGAATTGAAATGGATTTTACATTAATGATAGAGGTTTCATGTGTGTGATTCCTGCAAGAATATAACACGCTTCTTTGCATAAACATTAATTTACTGGTATGTAAAACCAAGCCTATTTGATAAAGCTGCGGTGGTTGTTCATTTTATCCAGTCTGTTCTGTGAATAGATCTTTTTTTTTTTTTTTTTTTTTTTTTAATATTGCTGTTTTCACAGGAAACAATTGACTGGATAAATTAGATGATGCATAAACCTGGTGCATATTATGTTTTCTGAGCATTACACCTTTTTTTTTTTTGCATAGGTCCAAAATTAAATGTAAGATTGCAACAGCTATGATGTGATATCATGCATGTACAATGTAGCATCATGTTATTCCACATAACATATTATAGTTAACTGATTTGAAAGGTTGGTCAGTGTTTTGAGGTTTTTTTGGCAAAATCTATACCTGTGAAGAGAAATGTTAAGTGTAGTTATGTAAAGATGATATTTCTTTGTGATATTGTAATACCATTGAACAGAGAGTTTTGTACCACAAACTGAATCTTGTAACCGAAATCCTTCAGTCTTTTATTTTCAAATCATTAACTTTTCCTTTGATAGTGAAAAGTTGCTTGTGAACCCAGCAGGATTGATTGCCAAAATTTTTTGTCAGTTATAACTTTTAAATTCAAAAGGTCACTGGGGACAGAGAAATTGAGGTAATGGCCACAATTTATGTAAACACTGCTTTGTCTTAAATATACATGGAAAAATGGTGAACATCAGGAGTGAACAAAACAATTAGAGTTTCAGGTAGACTTTGCTTATGTCCTATCCATCCAATGTTATAAACTGAATGTTGCTGGTGAAACATTTAGAATCGCTAGGTAATGTTTCCATTTTAGTAGTTGATAGTAGTTTAGTTCACCTGTTTAAAGAGCAAGAAAGTTATTTCATAATCTAAAGGTCAAATCATTTTAAGTCATAATAATTTGTAGAACTACATAGGATTAGTAAGGTTATATAGTTCACTAGTCCATGCTGAAATCTAGTCCTGAAACAGAGTACATAGTAAATAAGAGTACAATGCCAGCAGAGGAAAAAAAAACTGTCATGAAATTTATACAGATTTGATTAGAATGAAAGTTCTTGTTAGCAATATTTCACTATAGAAATTTAATGGCTTCCCTCCTATTTTATAAGTAGCTGTAAACTAGAATCACCTTGTCTGCTTTTAGTCTTCAAATTTTGTCTGGACAACTTCTCCAAAACTTCTTAGCTGTTCAAGGAAATTCACAGGAAATCTTAGGACCATATGTTAAAGATCTTTTTTTTTTTTTCCACAAAAAATCGGTTGTCATGGTAGCTTGTTCACTCTTTGTGTACAGGGCCATAACTCCTCGGTCCAGTTTAACATATTGGTATAATTGCAAAACCATTACACTGACATCAAAATGGAAGGTTCTGATCGGTCAAAATTTAGATATTTCCTGAAATGGGTAAATTTGGGTTTCAAAGGTTGAAAAAATAAAATGATAAAACTTGCTATTTTTTCTCTCCTATTTTGGTTGTCCTGGTAACTTATTCACTATGGACTTGTTTGGCTGTAATGAACCATAACTGATCAATTTTATTAATCCTTGGTCAAATGTCCTATCTATTTTGTTTTTTTATTGATTTTCTATAATCAAATTCTTCCTTTTGAATTGTATATGTGGTTAGTGATAATGAATTCAGTGTTTCTCAGCTTCTTCCCATTCTGTCAATTGCAATAGTATTCCTTTCTAGCTTTCATTATACATTTTTTTTCTGAATCATGATACTGAAGTATTTATCTATGAAATAAGATAAAATCCAGATTTCTCTGGGGCTAGATACATGACTTGGATTTGTGTTGATTTTTTCCTATCAGTTAAACTGTCAGATTTGTGGACAAGAGAGACTCTTGTGAAGATATAGGTTTGAATGTTTGTCCTTTTATACCATGAATGAATTGGTGAAATAACAAAGATGAACTTACTCTTGGCATCACGATATAGGTTTGAATGTTGCCTGCACTGCTGTCTGTACAGTCAGTGCTTCAGAACTTGAGAACAGGATTATTGAAATATCAATGAAATTTGATGTATCATTAGTAAATGCAGCCTTTAGCACCATTTTCATGAGTGATATAAGAATTTAAAGAACTATCAGAAAACTAGGCAGGTTTCAAAAGAACTGCCATGAAAACCAAATGGAAGTTAAGCTGATTAAATTCTACTCTGATAATGCCATCTTAACTGGTATACAGTCAGTGATTCAGTAGAATGACAAATTAAGATATGAATGCTACATGTTTCGAAGGAAGACACCATTAAAAAAAAAATTAATCTACATATTTCATTATTTATAATGTCACTATGAAAGTATTTAACCTCTCCCCTACCATCCACATCAGTTCTACTGAGATTTACTTATATCAGAAAGGATTGAGTCACTGATACAACCTACCATTTTTAGTATTTAATCATGTTTTCAATTAATACAAAACTGGCCACCAAAACAGGAAACTACTATGTACCACTGTTCATAGGAATCTTCATATAACACCCCAGATCCTTGTTTCAGATCATTAATGATAATGCAGCATCTTTTGAAAATTTCATCGACAGTGACGTGCTGTACTACATGTAATATGTGTATTCTTTTCCTTGTTGTGTCCCCTAAGCCAGCTTACAATGTTATGGTACGATCAATAAATGTTTTGTCTGATTTCGCCAAAGATTCATGAATTATAGCTATTCTATGAGCCATAAAATGGTGTAATATTGTGGTCACTGACTATAACTGCACAATTTTTTTTGTCTTATTTTGTATAATAATGGTTACTGTAATATCTGTTTTGTTGAAAACACACACACACACTCACACACATATATATATATAAAGATATTATTATAATAAAAGTTTTGTCTCAGCATTTATCAGTGAACTACCAGTATACTATATTACTCTTGTATCAGGAGATTCAGAGTGAATTACTTACCTTTATTGGTTAAGTGCTGTGGTTTGTTTGCCTTTCACATTGCCATAACTCGTACCATGTACACAAGTTATGAAAATGAAAAGGGAAGTGGAAAATTTGCATGAATATTTCCTAGTATCTGTAATGGTATTTCCAGTCCGTCACCATGACAGTTAAGTACTATGTAGGGTATGTTGGTTATAGTGCTCTTGAAGATTTTAGTGATACATACTTAACACTAAACCAGCTATATTAGTGTAAGATTATGTTTGAAGAAAACAGAAAAAAAAGTAGAAGTACACTCTGAAGTGATAATGTTTTATGGAAAAGCAGAATTAATTATATAACTAGAGTCAATAATTTGTTCATAATGATATTTACCTTCTAAGAAGAAAGTCTTCAAATATCAATATTGAAAAAAAATTGATGACATTAGTATTGCAATATTTTACATTTTGTGTTTTTTTGAACGATAGAGAAAATAGTTTTACATGTACCATTTTTTTCTTTTCTTTTTTTTTTTACCCTCATTGTTTTGGCAGCATTTTCTCAACAATTTAGATTTTGTCTTTAAACTTGTCAGTAGTAAAACCACTGATGATAAGTATTCATTATTTTGACATTTTCATAAGAATCTAATCCTTTAAAACTTGAGATAGGTTCTTCGAAATATAACAAATGAGAGTTTCGCCTTCGACCCAAAAGTAGCATTCCATAGATATGAAATAAGTGAAAATTATTTGATGATAGATGATGACACTAATACAGTATATTGTATTTTAACAGGTTTAAGACCAGTAGTTTGATGTAAGGTTATGTGATATTTCACTGCAGAATAAATCTCCCTTAAAAAAAATTATATACAAAGATACATTGTGTCAGGTGTTGTTAAATGACTCTTCATTCATATTTATTTTCATTTCTTTTTTTTTTACTCTAGTAGACATAAATAAACTATGATGATATAAACCCTATTGTTTAAGGGAAGTAACATAAATTAGAAGTGTATATCTTAAATAGAATATGTCAACCATTCATATTCTTTGATGGAGACAAACCTGTGCAGATAAAAAAAAAATTCAAGAGGGCTTTAAAAGACTCCTGTTTCACAACAACAAGAAGGGAAAAAAAAGCATCTTTCATACTTTAAATTATTATGAAATATGAATAAATGAAATAGTAACCAAAAAGGATTGATGTAGATAATTGTGTTTATTTTTAAGTGAAATTCAGGTTAAACAAAAGGTTGGTGTATGGCTTCTTTATCATAGGATACAAACCTTAACGTCTACACCTTAAATATGTAATAAAATAAACGTTTTTCAAGATTTGCCTTCTTTTGTGAAATATAAATAGCTAGTACAGTGTATGGGCTTTAGACCAAGCCATGGCCTTCATGATTATCAGATCAGAGTTTATGACTTTTGTCTTTGTTATGAACGTTTTTCATAGTGCATTTTTATTGTACATGTATTGTAATATGTACTAGTTTGCATTTTATTAGTGACTAGACCATTGTGTGGTACCAGCAGATGTGACAATTAATATATTTATGCATTTTTCACAGTCAGTGTCATAATTTTTTAAGCAAGAAAGAAAGCTTTAAGACAATGTAATATTTGAGACACGCATTTAATCAAATAAATGCAGAATTGGCAAGAAGTAATTTTAAATTTAATCAATTCATAACAATTAAGATGACATTAGAAGTATATGTATACAATACTGCAATGAACAGTTAATTTAGATTGGAAAATGCTACATGATGACACTATTCAATTGTTATTTTAACTTTATTTACTTTCAGTATTTATTGATGATAAATTTGGAATGCATAGTGTCAGCCATTGCTTATGTGCATGTAGCAAAACAAGGGAGATTACTCCCGCTTAAAACTTTAAAGGAGACAGATATATTATTGAATTTCATATTAGTCATGTATTGTAAAAATGCCACTCCTTAAGAAAGTTTACATAGTTAATAATGAATTAAGATGAAGCTGATGTCCACTGTGGTCAAATTATGACTGGGGCAACCGATGATAAATTTATATATAGCAACACCTGGACATGTAACCAGGACGACTGAAATTATAGCTCAAATTTACAATATTGTAATAGAATACCTGCATGTCATAAGTAAAGTCAAAGTAGAGAAAGTGACCAGTGCAACCATTGAAGCAGAGCATGCATTACTAGGCTGTGCACAAATTTAAACAGTAATTCTGCTGGTAATTTATTTGTAAAACAAGGTTATTTGGTACAGTTATGTTGTTAAATATCACATGGTTCACTTGTTAGTGCAGATATACAGGACATTGTAAAGGAAAACTGGTGGGATGGAAAGAACAGTATATGGATGGACAACCAATCATGTGGAGGTCCATCTTGCATTAGTAAAGTTTGAATTGCGCAGTTCGTGTTTGTAAACAGACTTTAAATATGTAGCAAAATGGTGACCGTTTCACTTAGTTATCACATTTAAATGTCAACAAAACAGTCACTTCTGTCAAATTTTGGGATGCGTTGTTGGTTGTAAAAGAGAAAGGATCCCTGAAATGTTATTTTAACAAGGGATTTATGTTGTATTTCAAAAGTATTGTTAAAAGAATAGACTTATTGAAAACATCAAGTAATGGAGATGATATCAGGTGGTGTGTATTGTTCACTTAAGGTAATTTACTACCAAAGATATCTCTGTTTATAATTTTTAGTTGATAGAATTAAACATGCTTATTATGGCAACACAATAGTATCAGTATGTATTCTATCGACTCCAAATGGTTCGGATGACTAGATCAGCTAGAAAAAACACACAAAATAGACTGAAAATACTTCTAATGGCAAGACCAGACTGTTTTCAACAGCAGAAATATTGATTACAATCTTGGGTTGACCAAATTTTTAATGTGAAGTGAAAATGCCCTTTTGTAATGCAAGTCTTAATTTATTGATATAGGACGAATTTCTTTTTTCTTCTACAGGAATTATTTTATTGTGTACATGTAATTCAATAATTTTGCTAGAGGATTTTGGAAACTCACTTCTCCAAATAGGCACTGACATTTGGTGATGATGTCTTGTCATACTTTAATATGCCAACAGTTTTAACACAAGCTGGCATCCCTAAACTTTTCCGTGAAATATTGGCGTGTGATTATCAATGGAACAGTACTATAGTATTTATTGTTATTTTTGTATGCAGGAAATAAATTCAGCATGTAACTGCATCATTTTCATTGTTATTAAACATTTGAAACTCTGCTTTTATCGTCTTGTTTTCTTGCAACATGTTGGCTGATATAGTTACATGATGATACCTACAGATTAATGGTGAACTCAATGGAAAACTAGTTTTATAACTGATATAACACTTCAGTGCCTTTATGGCATTGTACAGATCTGAAGTCTCCACATGGATGCCATTAGTTACAAATATAGCACCAGAATTGGAAAATGTTGACTGCACAAGTCAACAGCAGTGATTTATTTATTTCCATTGCACAAATTATGTAAATCATGTAAATTACCTTGACTTATTTTCAAGGTCACAGAAGAGAAATAGCTTAAAACTTTTAACAACCCTTTTAAAGTTTTCTCATATAAGTGACTTTGACCTTTTTAAAGGTTATGTGTCAAATGGGTTAAACCCTTCATAAACTTATTCTTCAGTTCCAAAACAAATAGTACTGATATCAGGTCTGTAGGAACATAGGATTGGTTTCATCATAAACATTACATATTTTCAGTCACAGGGGTAAGGTAGATAAACATAGTAACCATTCCCTGATGTTATATTTAGCCTGCAAGTAAAAGTACCTGCGATGAAGTGCTATAGAGTTTCCTCTTAAAATGATTTTGAACTATTTTCAAGGTCATAGGTTTAAAATATTGAAAATCTCCAGTTATATAAAAGGTACTAGTATTTGGTAAGTAGTTAACTGTGTTAGATTACTATGAAGTCTTGTATTGAAATTCAGCATACCAGTATATTCATAACTTTTGTTGACCCAGATTGAAACGTGTGAGGAGTCGTACTGTCTCAGAAAATCAGAGTATCAGGGGTAAACCTGTATGGTCGGATAGGTGACCCCATACTTGTTCAGGTCTGTTCCAGGAATTGAACGTCAAACTGAACGATAAATGCATTACCGCTGTGCCACCTTATCATGACAACATATAAATGACCTGTACATATTTCCAATGTCACAAGGGTCAAATATTTGGGGAAAAAGATAGAATTATCCCAAGGTTCAGAAGAATCTAATTATTGTTTTTTCTCCTTTGTCTGCCTTCATGTTGTATGGTTGTACGTGCATGGTAAGTGTGTGTGGAAGCCATGAATGACGATGATGATAATGATGCTGATGATGATGCTGATGGGTAGCGTTATATGTGGATGTCTTTGAAGTGTTATAACGAGAAGTATATTTCTAAAAACAGAACAAAGAAAAAACAATATTTGCATCTTTTTTATCAATTGTACCTTACTTGTAGGCAGTGCATATTTCTTATGATATAAAGTTAATTTCAACCTATAATGCACATAGGACCAGGATATATAATCGAAGTTGTCGTTCCTGAAACATCACTTTGCCGGAAGTAGATAATAGCACTTCCTTTTCCGTTAATGACATTTTGACGATTGGTGCAACTTTTTTGGTCGTGTCCAAAAGCCGGACTCATCCAACACCACTCGCCGATTGAGACATTGAGACCGAGTTAATAAAGTAGCAAAATGCCTCCTAAATTCGATCCAACAGCGATTAAGATCGGTAAGATGGAAAAGGCTGAATTTTTTCAGTTCGATGTGAAATATCTTTTCACGTGTTGACATCGAAGTCCTCGAACACGATGATGTGGTAGGTAAAACGGTCTCGATAGAAATGTAATCGAGTTTAATGTATTTTTTTTAGTTTTTTAATGAGGATTGGAAGATTGTTCAACTGACGGAAAGTGAGAAGTTATCCCATTTATCTGTTCAGCTCCGACAGTGTCGACGTCACCAGTTTTGACTACTGTGCATTTCGGTCTAGGCAAAGGATGTAACCCACAAGGGCTTGTACGAATTCCCAACCAATATCTGTATTTGTTCTACACTAGGATACCTTGAGATCGTCTATGCACGCTGGTCTATTCTACCACTATGTCCGCATCTTATTTATCAGTTTCGTCATTTATACCGTTTGCGTATCATCTTGTTATGTTTAGAGGGTTGTAACTCCTGTGAAGAGAAAACTTGAGATTCACGAGAGACCATAAATTTGCGTATAATACGTAAGCTGTTTTGTGGGGCAATAAGGAGGGTTACAGATTTGTTCCTAATTATAGCTGAAATCATTTAAACAAAGTTTTGGAATATATTGTCAATAATTAGTTCATGACGCAGTAAATTTTCTACAAAATGGTATTTACTGAAAGTGCTGGTTACTTGAAAATTCCATGAAATTGTCGTAATAAGTCCTTACTGCAGTTGGAGTATAAGGTCAGTTGCATATTATGTGCAAATTTTCGGTTTTCCCCTATTAGTTCAGACAGATAGATATATGTCCAAGTCCATGGTAGATCACATGTACATTGCCTTTTCTCATAATTCCTGTGTTTGGTGAATGAGATTGTTTAAATATTGACAAAGTTCTGACCAGATGAATTCGTAAATATATGTAGAAATGGCTAGGTAGACCAATCCTTGTCCAGTTGAAACATCCTAGTCTCTAATGGGTAACCCATAACTAAGCTGAAATTACCAAATCTATCCTGGTGGTGTTGTGTGGTATCCATGACAATCTCACTCATATTGTTGGTGTTGTCTGGTATGTTACAAAAACTTGTGTCAAAGAAAACGTGTGGTTGATAATGAAAGTTAGCACTTTTCGATATGAAATTTTTACAATGTAAGAGAAATTTCCTTACCAAAGTCCACTATATTTGATTATCTACAGGATTTTCCGTAAGTCAGAACTAAAATCATAATTTACAAGGAGTTTCAAGTAATGCAATTTTAGCTCCATCTTGAGCAAAATTCTGAAGACTATCAAATATGGTGGAAATATCATTGTGCATGTTACTGTTGCCAGTTTCACTTAATTAGATCATTATGATATATCTTTTGACGTTTGATTGGAAAACTTTTTAAAATAAAAGGGATTTTAGTCATCGAGACTGACAGTCTCTTGTTAACCAAGTAATAAGTACATGTTTCTTAAGTTCAGTTTTTGAATCTGTAGGTAAAGGGAAATCACCCTTTCAAGATCATAACTTTAAAATGTTGCAGTTGAAATATTGATGTCCGTCATTAAGGAAACATAAGTTTGACTTTCAATTTTAGCAAGTGCTGCGAGATAAAACTGTTGCTGTTTCTAATATTGCAGTGTATGTAAAGGCAGTAGGAGGTGAAGTGCCAGCAACATCATCCTTGGCTCCTAAGATCGGTCCACTTGGTCTGGTGAGTTGATTCTAGGTATTTGGTAGTAGCATATGATGCAACATGGTTAATTGACAAAGTAGTGCATGACAATTTTATGAACTCTCAATAGGGAAAATCTAAAAGATGGTTCAACACTGTTTCAGTTATTAGTGACACTAATAACTGAAACAGACCTTTGTGGTAATTCAGCTCTGCATCTGTCCCGTTTAATTGGAAAATAAAGATGCAGAGCTGAATTACCTTAATTAAAGGGCTAGACTGAACTTGTTTTTGTATTAGTCAATTTGCTTACTTATTTATCCTTGCTTTCAGTCCCCAAAGAAAGTTGGTGATGACATCTCGAAGAGTACACAGGAATGGAAGGGGCTGAAGATCACTGTCAAGTTGGTGGTGCAGAACAGACAGGCTAAGGTTGAAGTAGTGCCTAGTGCATCTTCCTTGGTGATCAAGGCTCTCAAAGAGCCTCCAAGGGACAGGAAGAAGGTGAAACATGGTAAGAATGGAAATACAACGAAAGTAAATGTAGTGATAAATCTACTGGAGAGTCCCGATTTCTGTATTTGTAGAATTTTGATAGAATTCGTATTATTTCTAGAATTGATTAATTTACATTGTCAGACCGTTTGGTTTAGTCATGAAGGTGTAAAGGATTCATAAAAATAAGTTTTAGGTTGATATTTGTAAATGTTTGATGGAGAAGTTGTTTCTCCCAGATTTTGTCTGTATTGTTGAGTAAGAATAAAGTGTAAAGTGTACACATCAGTCACGTTAAGAATGAAAGCATTGAATTTCTCTTGGATATTATGAGATAATTGTTTTATTAAAAATGGATAAATTTGGATGTATGATTTCTACTTTTATTTCTCCTGATCTGATGGGAAAGAATTAATGTTTTAATCTTGTGAAATTGGATTATAAAATATCCCTTTAATACCTTCAGCCTTATTCATTAATTGACAAGTATCGACCAAATTTATCTGGTAGTGTGGTATTGTTGTATCACAGATTTCACACACTTTTTGAAGATTTATTATTGTTCTTTTATTTCTAGTAAAACACAGTGGCAATATCAGCATGGATGAAATCATCCGAATTGCACGCATCATGAGGCCCAGGAGTATGGCCAGAACATTGGCTGGAACATGCAAGGAGGTCCTTGGCACTGCTCAGTCAGTTGGATGCTCTGTTGAAAAGTGTCCTCCTCATGATGTCATTGACAAAATCAACAGTGGTGAAATTGAAGTGCCTGATGTAAGTTTCTTGTCGTGAATCTAGATATTTTGATATAATTCATAGAATAAATATTGACCTTTTGAAATATATATTGGAAAGATTCTAGGATTTTAATTCTGGTAAATGTAGGAAACAATTTCAGTTAAGCTCAATGTACATTTCAGCCTTCCAAGAGAATGGCTTTAAGTGTTTAAATTTACAGGAGTTTTTTCCAACTTTTGTTTAAACATATTTTTCTTCTCTTTCAGGAGTAAACCAGACCAGAACATTTTAAAGAAAATAAAAAGTCCACTGTATTGAAAGGCTTGTGTTTTTTTTATAAACATACTGTCATCAGATGGTGGGCTATTTAAATCACCCGGGGACTGTGGCCTGTCTACTGTCATCTATTTGTAAACAATTCTGATCATAGTTATTTCTTTGAGAAGTTGGTTTGCTGAGATTCCTAGTTGTGCCCTTTTGATTTTAGGACCGATTTAGATGAAAAAAAAATGACTGACAGGTGGCTATGTTGGATTTTGACTAAGAAAAATTATCATTGTTACTTGAGAATTAATTAATAGATCTTTCTCATATCATAGTTTACATGTAGGCTCCCTTTAGTCCGTAGCTGTTCCCTTTTGATTTCAGAATTGAAAAAACGAAGCTTAGTGGCCTTGATGGTCATCTGATGTGAGTAATATTAAATATAAAGGTTATGGGGTATAAAGCTTTCAAGAATCGCAAAAAGAGAAATTGTGACATAGATGACGGTAAGACTGCAACAAGCCCATGCAGGTCAGTCAGTGTCAATATATGCATACCATCAAAACTTGTTCGGTCCTTAACAATGAAAATGAGTAATGTGGTGCTCAAAAATGAAGTTGTCTTATAAAAACCAATAACCTTCATCCCCTCCCAAGGGTGAACTGCGAGACCCTGGGGTCACAAAATTCACAATATCAGGATGTTGAGATCTTTGAAATGTGCATGGAGTTTTTTGCTCCAACCCTTGAGACTAAAAGGTGGGGACTGTATAATTCACTAAATTGGTTCATCTTTGGCAAAGCAAAGAATACAGTAACATTTCTCAGAAATAGGTTAAGGGTTTTTTGTGAAGTTGGGAATGTTAAGTTTATGGATGCATGACTTGAGACCAAAGGCTATTGCAATAACCTGTCCATAGGCCTCATTGGTCGCCTGACTAATCTCGACTGAAGATAACTGCAAAGAGCTATATAACAATGTTGAATTTATCCAAGATCTTCATACAACGGCTGCATACTAAGTTTCATGACAATCTTTTCATGTTTACTAAAATCAATTAATGGTTGAATATATTCCAAGATTTAATTGATATAAGGCTGCATATAGAGTTTAATGGAAGTCTTTATTTAATGTTTTTCATGAGGTTGATGGTAATGAAACTGCAGGGGACATCACTCTGTAAATAACGAATAAGATCCCATTGTCATACACTGACAATATATTATTGATGTAAGACTACATACAAATTTTCATCAAAATGTTATTACAAATGTGTTCACAACATCCAAAGGTAAAAAGTCTGCAAAGAGCTATAATTCAAATTGTGATAAAGTTTGTCCCACTGTATAACAATATATATGACTCGTCACTACAAAAGAATTGGATAGATCTTTCTCAAATTTCACATGTAGGTTCCCCTTAGTCCATATTTGTGCTTTTTAATTTTGAGACTGATCAGAAAAACAATTTTGACCAAAAATTTATAGTCACAATTTTGTGAGAAATACTTTGCAGATTTCTGTCAAAATTTCCATTAGCCCCTTCATCTTTGGTTCGTAAACATTTTTTGTCATCGTTATTTATTGAGAAGTACTGGATGGATCTTTTTCTTATTTCATTTCTATGTCCCAATTTGTGCCCGTTTGGTTTTGGGACTGATCATTAAAACTATATGGTCGACATGCAGCCGTCATGGATTTTGACGAAGAAAGTTTGTCTCTTTAGAGGAATGGTCAAATTTTGTAAAATTAAAAGCAAAAACAGGACAGAAAAGAAGGGAAAATATCCAACTTTTACAGAACAAATAAATATCAAATAATGGTTGGTGCCAACATCCCATTGGGATATCTTAAGTTATGTAGATTCCAATTTCAATTTTGGGACATGATGGAAGCAAAATGGCACCAAACAACCTTGGATTTGACAATGAAAGTTTGTTTACACTATTTGAAAGTATTGGATGAATATTTCTCAAATTTTTATATAAAGGAGTCTTGTTGGTCTCTAGTTGTGTCCTGTTGATTTTGACTGATATGGAAAACAATGGCAGACAGATGGCCATCACATCTTCGGACAAAGAAAGATTGTTATCATAGTATCCTTCAAGGAAAAGTTAATTCCTTGGTACAGTGAAGTGCCCTTCATGGCAGAGGTACTTCATTCAGTGGAATGTCCATGGCAGAGGTACTTCATTGGTACAGTATAGTATCCATCCCTTCATGGCAGAGGTACTTCATTGGTACAGTGCAGTGTCCAGTCCTTCATGGCAGAGGTGCTTCATCAGTACATTGGAGTGTCACGTTCTTCATGGTCAAGGTACTTCATAGGTACAGTGTAGCAACCAGTCCATTGCAGAAGTATTTCTTTAGTACAGTGGAGTGTCAAGTCCTTCATGGCAGAGGTACTTTATTGGTACAGTACAGTGTCCAGTCCTTCATGGCAGAGGTACTTCATTGGTATAGTAGTGTCCAGTCCTTCATGGCAGAGGTACTTCATTGGTACAGTACAGTGTTTAGTCCTTCATGGCAAAGGTATTTCATTGTTACAGTGGTGTACCCTTCATGGCAGAGGTACTTCATTGTCACAGTGCAGTGTCCAGTCCTTTATGGCAGAGGTACTTCATTGGTACAGTACAGTGTCCAGTCCTTCATGGCAGAGGTACTTCATTGGTATAGTACAGTGTCCAGTCCTTCATGGCAGAGGTACTTCATTGGTACAGTGCAGTGTCCAGTCCTTCATGGCAGAGGTACTTCATTGGTACAGTAGTGTCCAGTCCTTCATGGCAGAGGTACTTCATTGGTACAGTACAGTGTCTAGTCCTTCATGGCAGAGGTACTTCATTGGTACAGTACAGTGTCTAGTCCTTCATGGCAAAGGTATTTCATTGTTACAGTGGTGTACCCTTCATGGCAGAGGTACTTCATTGTCACAGTGCCGTGTCCAGTCCTTCATGGCAGAGGTACTTCATTGGTATAGTACAGTGTCCAGTCCTTCATGGCAGAGGTACTTCATTGGTACAGTGCAGTGTCCAGTCCTTCATGGCAGAGGTACTTCATTGGTATAGTAGTGTCCAGTCCTTCATGGCAGAGGTACTTCATTGGTACAGTACAGTGTTTAGTCCTTCATGGCAAAGGTATTTCATTGTTACAGTGGTGTACCCTTCATGGCAGAGGTACTTCATTGTCACAGTGCAGTGTCCAGTCCTTCATGGCAGAGGTACTTCATTGGTACAGTACAGTGTCCAGTCCTTCATGGCAGAGGTACTTCATTGGTATAGTACAGTGTCCAGTCCTTCATGGCAGAGGTACTTCATTGGTACAGTGCAGTGTCCAGTCCTTCATGGCAGAGGTACTTCATTGGTACAGTAGTGTCCAGTCCTTCATGGCAGAGGTACTTCATTGGTACAGTACAGTGTCTAGTCCTTCATGGCAGAGGTACTTCATTGGTACAGTACAGTGTCTAGTCCTTCATGGCAAAGGTATTTCATTGTTACAGTGGTGTACCCTTCATGGCAGAGGTACTTCATTGTCACAGTGCAGTGTCCAGTCCTTCATGGCAGAGGTACTTCATTGGTACAGTACAGTGTCCAGTCCTTCATGGCAGAGGTACTTCATTGGTACAGTACAGTGTCTAGTCCTTCATGGCAAAGGTATTTCATTGTTACAGTGGTGTACCCTTCATGGCAGAGGTACTTCATTGTCACAGTGCAGTGTCCAGTCCTTCATGGCAGAGGTACTTCATTGGTACAGTACAGTGTCCAGTCCTTCATGGCAGAGGTACTTCATTGGTACAGTACAGTGTCCAGTCCTTCATGGCAGAGGTATTTCATTGTTACAGTGGTGTACCCTTCGTGGCAGAGTAAAACTGTTGTGTCTTTTGTTGAAAAGAGACAACTGGCAGATATTAGGCCAGTTTACAAAGGTTGATATCAAAGTCGGTATGAATATTGTTTTTTGGACTGATGACCAACGACACAGCCATAACAGCACAGGATAGTCTGTGATCTGTTTTCTGAGAAAGCCACAGATATCCACACATGTACCACAAATGAAGACATTTTAATGAGAATCTGTCATATTTATATTTCAAATGCATTTTAAAAACTTCAAAATTTACTGCAGTACAAATTGTGGTAAAAAATTGGAACAAATTCTTGCTCTTCTAGCTTTAAGTGCATTTTTAATGACTGCTCTACATTAAAAAGGTACAGAACTTGCAGTTCACTAAAAAATTAGATCTACGTTGAGTATTTCTAATATTGCAGATATTTCAGCTGGTTAAAAAATCTAAAGTACAAAATAACAATTTCAATTCAGTTCTGAACACTAAGTATTACTGTCTATGTTTCACACGAAGTATGCTGCAAGTGCTGCCATCTTGTCCTTCGGTTTACCCCTGCCCCTTCCCCTTCCTCTGCCTCTTCCCCCTCGACCCCTTCCTCTCCCCCCTCTACGCTTCATCACTGCATGATGTTTCTCCACCATTGGTTTGAACACATTGTCACAGAACACACAGCCAGAATGCTCAGTATTTCCATCAGCCAGCGGTGTTTTACCCTGAAATTTGACAAATTGATATAAGCCGTTTTTAGTTATCACCTTCCTTCATTTGTCTATATATTGTATCCTCACACTACCTTGCTTAACTAATTAATATAGATATATATTTATATCTTTTAAAAAAATGTCAGGAAATACATTATTTAAAAACTTTGACAGAGTTTGAATTAAAAAAAAATTGTTTTTAAAATTAACAAAAAAAATAGCATCTGATTTGTAGTCTGACCTCCTTCTGTTAAAATAATGTTAACATTTATTTTATTCATAGAGAAATTATGATTTGGCACAGTCTTATTATCTGATTTATAGCTACTCTGATTTTATCATTAAAAAAATCAAAGATCATGGTAGTCTTACAACTGTAAAATATTTATCCCAAGTTGGATGGGATGTCTAAAAACGAATTATAATTCTTATTACAGGGAACATCTGTTGTGCTTAAAGGATATATTAGATATTTTAACCTCTAAAACAGAAGGTAACTCTATCAGCATCTCCAATGTTGAAAATTGTTCATAAATTCAAAAATTCCTTGAAAGTATTTAAAAAAAAAAAAAAAATCAAAATCTGGTTTACTATATTAGTGTGAATAGAAATTCTATAAAGCTGGAAGCACTTTTTGAAGGTGGTATAATGATTTTAAAGTGTCAACAGAATAGTTTCTGTGAGCATCAGGGAAATTGACAAAGAAACCATGACAATTTCTGAAAAAAATATATAAATAATATTTGAAAGCATAAAAGATATAGCTTACAGCAACAAAATCCTAATGTGATAGATAATAGGTACCTTGCTGAAGTCTACGTTGACTATGTGAGAGCCACAGTCATCACAAGTATCCTCGGACACGGACACACGATGGGCATTCTCAAAGAAATGCAGCACCACATTACATCTGCAATAACAACAAGAAATAATGTGTTGACAGCTCTATGAATGATTCCTCTGTGTACAGTAATTAAACTTTGTTATTTGTAACAGACAATCATTTTATACTTGGAAAATTAACTCATTTAAAAAAAAATTGAAGTCGGCCTTTTCGTTTTTTCACCTGAATTTTCTATTCTGCACAAAGAATTATAAGTAATGGGTAATAAAGTATCATTCTAGATAAGTTTCATAGATTGTTTTCAAGCCTTGACATTACAAAGGCTAGACTGTAACTGACACTAAGGTCAAATGTTGAAAACTAAAATCTAGTGTTTGAGATAAAAATGTTTGACTCCATGGGACCTCTTAATCAACAAATTTATGTCTTAAAATGTTAAAATTGGTATAAGTAGATTTATTGAACTATATTTAGCCAGGCAAACATGTATATGATTTTACCAACGTGCATAATTTGTGTTCATCTTAATCACATTATTGATAATGTGTGTACAAATATCAACAGTGAAGGTTGTATTTTAACCAAGGCTGTGGTGAACCTACTGTGTAAAAGCAGAAACCTGGATTCTTTGACCTCATATTTACTGTGACATAGTGTTTTTACACAAACAAGATGGTTTTATATACCAGGTTAAAAAGACCTATTCTAAGTTTGTATCATGGCCTTTCAGTGTTAATGTGAATTCATGAGAGCATATATAAATTCCAGAGCACGAGACAATGAAATGACACCATATTGACCTGTGTCACAACAATGCTTTGCCTCTGGTAACACTCATTATAGTTTAAAATGAATATGATTTTCAGTAAACTCTTTCAGCCAATCAATATACTAGATAAACAATCTTAATTATAACATGAGATTGTATTCATTATATAATGTTATCATCAATGTAAATGTGATCTTGATGAAAAAAAAATCTTGTATATTTGTCACCCTCACATTCATACTGACGAAAACAATCTGAAAAATCTTTTTGGTCCCTATGTTAATTTCAAAATAATTCTAAATGAAAAGTTATGATAATTTAATAATTAAATAACAAAAATATCTGGTGAATTACAGTCCCCAACCAACACACTGCCTCTTCAAGGTGAAACTATACCCAAAGTATGAAGCTCCAGTTACTAGGAATGTAGAAAATAGTGCTGGGACAAACTTTTTATTTGTTCTAAATTAAAGATCAAAATGTGACCTGATTTTGATCATACCGATTTACAAAGGTCAACCAAGAACAAAATATGAAATTTCAGTGACCATAGGTGTAGGAGACAGATACTCGACAACATTTTCTTTGATATAGAGTCAAAGGTAAGAATGTAAGTCAGAGTGACTAACTTTTGATACATGTTAACTGCCTCACCAAAGTCAACCCATATCCATGGTATGAAATTTTAGTGAAAAGCAATGTAGGAGGAAGAGCCCAGACAAACTCTTCTTTGATGTAGGTCAAAGGTCAAAAAGTAGGTCAGAGTGAGAGAGCTGTAGTGTAGATGTAATGAATTTAACACATTCTATGAAATAATTGATCACCAAGTGTTAAGATGATAAAATGATGAAAAAGCAATGGTTTAGTTGTTTTGTGAAAGACTAGGAAACATTCTCCTATATGAGGGTTTCTATTGATACCTACTTGTTACAGGCCATCCTCCATTTAGGGCTGGAGGTGGGGTCGAGTACCAGAACACCGTTCTCACACTCCACACACTCTGATACACCATTCTGAGACAGACTGTGTTGACAGCTCGGGTGGGTACACTCATTGCATCCATAGTTCTTCCTCATGTCCTTAAATGGGGGGTTATTGAAACAGTAGGGACAAAGTGGAAAGCTCTGAAAAATATCACATATTTGATTAAAGAACCTGGCTACAGCATTATCAATTTATTTGCTATTTTACATTGACAGAAGTATATACATTAAATGGTTAACTGGTACATTAAATTAAACGTTCAAGAGGGATCTTGGTGTCCACTATCATAAAATCATTACTCATTATGGCAATACAATAAAGATGTGTTTTTTATGCATCCTATCTAGATAATATTTGGCAAAAATGCAGAATTTCATATGAGGGCTAAAGATACACAAGGTGAATATTTCTTCATATACATTAAAAATCTATTTTCAAAGTAAAGGGATGGAAACAGGAAAATATATGACTGTATTACCTTTCCTTTGACACCTGTGGTCCACAGCACCAATTCAAAGTCATCTAATGGACATTTTATCTCCTTGTACAGCTTTATGCTACCATTCTGAGGGAGGCTGAATGTCTCATCACAATTTGAGCAATGTAGACGAGAAGGCTTGGCCTGCACGAACTTCATGAATCGTCGACATTTACCACATCTGTTAAAGTGAAGCCAATATTCTCAATCACCAATAACATATACAAAGTACCCTTGACAAGCTGTATCAGCCTTATCATTCATAGCATGAAGCCTAGAGAGCCTCATTTAGCCAGTGTATCATTGAATAAGTCACTGGAGCTACTGTGTTCTTATCTGTATACTACACATGTTGTTACACATGATTCAAGTAATTCTCATTATTTTGCTATTTTTGAGGAGTAAAAAAAAATCAGACAAAATAAATACCTTAGCAATGAAATGTATAAAAAGTGAATAGTCTGTTCCATGATATCAGTAATTTATGTCTTTTTTATGCTTCAAACTTTTGAAAATTTGAATCATGATATTCCATATAGAAGTGGTCAACTTAAAAAATTTAACTAACCTACTGTTCATTTTATGAAAAGACAAAACCTTGCAAACATTTCTTTTTTAAAAATTGTGGTGATTTACTGCCATGGGAACAACATATCAGAATGCTATAATTAGACCGCAATTGATAGCATTTCCTCCAATCAAACTATATCTACATCACCACTGTGGGGCTAGTATGTTACCAGGCAAGGGACTTATGCTATGTGTATGAGAATGTTATCCAGTTAATTACAAATAATATTTTCGATTCATGTCTGACAAACCAGATAAATATACTACAAAGTATCCAATCTTTCTCCATGACAGGAGTAAGTCTTAAATTCTAAAATCTGAACTTCCAACAAAAGATATTGTTTTCAATGGTGTGATAAATGAATGCACACACTCCTATGTAAACCTGACCATGTTCTTTGAGTACCTTGACAGTGGTTTTCCACTAGCAGCAAGAGGTGAAAAGGTCACCTCAAATAACTCGTCCATGCCGGGAATACTCTCCACAAAGTACTTGAATTTGAGACAAAAGATACTGATTCCGTGGTGGAGCACTTCTTCATAGTTTGCCTTTCCAGCTGCTATCAGGTTCAACTGCTTTTCTAATGCTGACCGCATAGATGGGAGTACCAGCTCAGCATCAATCTGTCAAAGATACGTATATCATACTGGGTCAGTACTGTTGGAAGAGTTACTGCCAATTACTGTGTACAGCGAATTTCAAAAATTTTGACTGCAAAAATATTATGGATGTAATTTGTACTGCTAAATGAAGGTCTTTTTCTGTACATCATTCATTTTTGGTACATAATTCATCATAGTGTCCTGTATACTCAAATCAAATACTTATTCATGGAATTGAGGGAAAATAGTAACATTCGGGTTTGAGTTTACAATCCTATATATCTATGTTTTGATATCAGTGAATCAGTACAATCCGGAGTGTTGAGGGTTTGAATTTACAACAACGAACACTTACCTTTTGATATCCATGCACCAATACAATGCCAAGTGCTGTGGGTTTGAGTTTACGACCACCTATGATGCTCACATAATTCCTTTCACAGATGTTGTTGATGTGCACAGGAATGCTGGCATCTGTCCCGATACCATGCTTCTCCATCAATGTTATAAGCTCACTTTCAGTCAGGTAATCTGGTGGAGATGTCTGACGATCCACTAACTTCACCTATATAAGAACACATACATTTCACAGGTTGTGTCAACAAAGTAGTGTTACTATCAATTTATATCTTATACCACATTTATAACATCTGTTGATGGATAGTCTTCAGAACTGAATATACAAATGTGTTGCTGAATATTGATTTAGATTCGGTTGAAGAGAATGAATTTATCTTATTCATAACCTTCTGAAAATAAAGACGATTAGTTTAACTTACATCATTGACAGTGAGATTCTGATCCTTTTTGAACTCTGGCAGTGATTCCTCATCAGCAGACTTCCATGTCAGAATGCTTGTGAAGCCTGGATCTAGCACCACTTTACCACTACAAGTAAATTTCTCTGCTCCAATCTCTATGTACACAGTGGTTTGCAGGTACTTCATGTCTCGACTAAGCTGGAAACACAATTACTGATAGCTGAAATTACCAGTTAACGATCCAAGCATAGGTACAATTACTGACCCCATCATAGGTACAATTACTGACCCCATCATAGGTACAATTACTGACCCCATCATAGGTGCAATTACTGACCTCATCATAGGTACAATTACTGACCCCATCATAGGTGCAATTACTGACCCCATCATAGGTACAATTACTGACCCCATCATAGGTACAATTACTGACCCCATCATAGGTACAATTACTGACCCCATCATAGGTACAATTACTGACCCCATCATAGGTACAATTACTGACCCCATCATAGGTACAATAACCGACACCAGCATATGTACAATTACTGACCCCAGCATAGGTACAATTACTGACCTCAGCATATGTACAATTACTGACCCCAGCATAGGTACAATTACTGACCTCAGCATAGGTACAATTAGTGACCCCATCATAGGTACAATTACTGACCCCATCATAGGTACAATTACTGACCCCATCATAGGTACAATTACTGACCCCATCATAGGTACAATAACCGACACCAGCATATGTACAATTAGTGACCCCATCATAGGTACAATTACTGACCTCAGCATATGTACAATTACTGACCCCAGCATAGGTACAATTACTGACCTCAGCATAGGTACAATTACTGACCCCAGCATAGGTACAATTACTGACCTCAGCATAGGTACAATTACTGACCTCAGCATATGTACAATTACTGACCCCAGCATAGGTACAATTACTGACCTCAGCATAGGTACAATTAGTGACCCCATCATAGGTACAATTACTGACCCCAGCATAGGTACAATTACTGACCTCAGCATAGGTACAATTACTGACCCCAGCATAGGTACAATTACTGACCCCAGCATAGGTACAATTACTGACCTCAGCATATGTACAATTACTGACCCCAGCATAGGTACAATTACTGACCTCAGCATAGGTACAATTAGTGACCCCATCATAGGTACAATTACTGACCCCATCATAGGTACAATAACCGACCCCATCATAGGTACAATAACCGACCTCAGCATAGGTACAATTACTGACCCCATCATAGGTACAATTACTGACCTCAGCATAGGTACAATTAGTGACCCCATCATAGGTACAATTACTGACCCCATCATAGGTACAATTACTGACCCCATCATAGGTACAATTACTGACCCCATCATAGGTACAATTACTGACCCCAGCATAGGTACAATTACTGACCTCAGCATAGGTACAATAACCGACCCCATCATAGGTACAATTACTGACCTCAGCATAGGTACAATAACCGACCCCATCATAGGTACAATTACTGACCTCAGCATAGGTACAATTAGTGACCCCATCATAGGTACAATTACTGACCCCATCATAGGTACAATTACTGACCCCATCATAGGTACAATTACTGACCCCATCATAGGTACAATTACTGACCTCAGCATAGGTACAATTAGTGACCCCATCATAGGTACAATTACTGACCTCAGCATAGGTACAATTAGTGACCCCATCATAGGTACAATTACTGACCCCATCATAGGTACAATTACTGACCCCATCATAGGTACAATTACTGACCCCATCATAGGTACAATTACTGACCTCAGCATAGGTACAATTAGTGACCCCATCATAGGTACAATTACTGACCTCAGCATAGGTACAATTAGTGACCCCATCATAGGTACAATTACTGACCCCATCATAGGTACAATTACTGACCCCATCATAGGTACAATTACTGACCCCATCATAGGTACAATTACTGACCTCAGCATAGGTACAATTAGTGACCCCATCATAGGTACAATTACTGACCTCAGCATAGGTACAATAACCGACCCCAGCATATGTACAATTACTGACCTCAGCATAGGTACAATTAGTGACCCCATCATAGGTACAATTACTGACCTCAGCATAGGTACAATTAATCATCCTAGCATAAAAACTGACCCCATAGAGGAAGTTTGTTGGTGATACTTGTGTGGCATTATTTTGAACTTTTGAGTAATACAAATGTATTGATGATTTCATACAAACAGCAAATTCATGACTATAATATGCTTGATTTCATAACAGGCCTTTCCATTCCAATGTAAATGCTGTAAGTTTCTGAAGTGACCCTGTACTTACTGTGGCTATGAAGTGTCTGGTGATGAAATCATACAGTCGCCAGGCGTCATGGCCTAGCTCAGCCTCTGTAGCAGGCCTCATTGGTGTGATGGGTGGATGGTCACCAGCATCTGATCCTTTTCTGTTAAAAAGTGTGTAATCTCTTAAATGGGTAAGATATTCATAAAATGTAAGCAGAGGAAGATATGTTTACTTCAGTGGTCCAGTGTTGAATCATTTTACTCCCAAAAATCACTAATTTCATTCAATAATTGTAAAATTCTACGACATTTTTCCCAAAGAATTTTTAACACAGAAGTTTGTATTAGCATCAATGTAATATTAGCTATCAACTTCTAGGCCTGTGACAAATTAAATCAATTTTGTGGAAGTGGTTTTTTTTATTTTGTTTTCAAAGTGTACATGGTATCTATTTTTCATGATTTTATACTAGCCTCAAAAAATTAACAGCCTTAACAATAACATGTATAACAAATTCAAAGTTTCTTTTTCCCCAAGACACAGATATATATCTGTATACACATTTTGTCAGAAATGTTTCAGTGTTTGTTAGACTAGACAGTAAAATAATGGTACTGTATCACATATTATGTATATTTGAAAATTTAAATAAATACATTTGAAATATTTTTTCTATATTTCTTACTTTGGGTTCTGTATACAATGTTTAACTTAATATTCTATGTAACAGATCTATCTTGTGACACCAACTCACTTTGGTTTCTGTATGCAATGTTTAACTTAATATTCTTGGGAACAGATATATTTTGTGACACCAACTCACTCTGGTTTCTGTATACAATGTTTGACTTAATATTCCTTGGAATATTTTGTGACACCAACTCACTTTGGTTTCTGTATACCGGTGTTGAGTAGATCAGACACAATACTGCCCCATAAAGAGTTGGACTGTTGCTGTTTCAGTGTTCCTCTACAACAGATAAAATAAAACATAATATCTCAAATTCTGTCATTAGTAAGAATTATCAAGATATACACATGAATTGGAAGTAAACATCACATCAAATTCAACAATAACATTGACAAAAGATCTTAGAGGAATCTCGGCACCCACCAATATTTTATCTTTCTTTAACAGTTAGATGTTGTCTCTTCTATTCTCTTCTTTCTATTGTATTTAAGATTGCCTGGAGATTAATAGTGTTATGTCTCAATGAAATTATTGGAGACATCAAGAGACTTATTCTTGTGTGATGAGACTGATTATCTAATGAGAGATTTACACTTTTTGTTCACATTTCACGGTGCTGAGATTATAACTTTGTGTTCAATTGCACTATCAAGCTTACTTAAGGTCAAAGTTATCTGGGTATTGTGTGGTCTCGGTTCTTGGATAGCTTATGTAGCCCTGTGTGTACAACCTCTCTGCAATCTGCATGGTATGCTGTGGACCCATACCTGCCAACAGGAACACAGATACTTATATGGATAAAGTTAATTCTGGAAGGACCAACTGTATAGACTAATTCTAGGTTGAAATAGTGTGGATATTGACTCTAAGAGGGATTAGTGTGGATATTGATTCTAGGAGGGAATAGTGTGGATATTGACTCTAAGAGGGATTAGTGTGCATATTGATTCTAGGAGGGAATAGTGTGGATATTGATTTTAGGAGGGAAAAGTGTGGATATTTATTCTAGGAGGGAATAGAGTGGATATTGATACTAGGAGGAAATAGTGTGGATATTGACTCTAAGAGGGATTAGTGTGGATTAGTGTGGATATTGATTCTAGGAGGGAATAGTGTGGATATTTATTCTAGGAGGGAAAAGTGTGGATATTGATTCTAGGAGGGAATAGTGTGGATATTGATTCTAGGAGGGAATAGTGTGGATATTGACTCTAAGAGGGATTAGTGTGGATATTGATTCTAGGAGGGAATAGTGTGGATATTGACTCTAAGAGGGATTAGTGTGGATATTGATTCTAGGAGGGAATAATGTGGATATTTATTCTAGGAGGGAATAGTGAGGATATTTATTCTAGGAGGGAATAGTGTGGATATTGATTCTAGGAGGGAATAGTGTGGATATTGATTCTAGGAGGGAATAATGTGGATATTTATTCTAGGAGGGAAGAGTGAGGATATTTATTCTAGGAGGGTATAGTGAGGATATTGATTCTAGGAGGGAATAGTGAGGATATCGATTCTAGGAGGGAATAGTGTGGATATTGATACTAGGAGGAAATAGTGTGGATATTTATTCTAGGAGGGATTAGTGAGGATATTGACTCTAAGAGGGATTAGTGTGGAGATTGATTCTAAGAGGGAATAGTGTGGATATTGACTCTAAGAGGGAATAGTGTGGATATTGATTCTAGGAGGGAAGAGTGTGGAGATTGATTCTAAGAGGGAATAGTGTGGATATTGTCTCTAAGAGGAAATAGAGTGGATATTGATTCTAGGAGGGATTAGTGTGGATATTGATTCTAGGAGGGAATAGTGTGGATATTGATTCTAGGAGGGAATAATGTGATTCTAGGAGGGAATAGTGTGGATATCGATTCTAGGAGGGAATAGTGTGGAGATTGATTCTAGGAGGGAATAGTGTGGAGATTGATTCTAGAAGGGAATAGTGTGGATATTGATTCTAGGAGGAAATAGTGTGGATATTGATTCTAGGAGGGAATAGAGTTGATATTTATTCTAGGAGGGAATAGTGTGGAGATTGATTCTAGGAGGGAATAGTGTGGAGATTGATTCTAGAAGGGAATAGTGTGGATATTGGTTCTAGGAGGGAATAGTGTGGAGATTGATTCTAGGAGGGAATAGTGTGGATATCTATTCTAGGAGGGAATAGTGTGGAGATTGATTCTAGGAGGGAATAGTGTGGAGATTGATTCTAGAAGGGAATAGTGTGGATATTTATTCTAGGAGGGAATAGTGTGGATATTGATTCTAGGAGGGAATAGTGTGGATATTGATTCTAGGAGGGAATAGTGTGGATATTGATTCTAAGAAAGCAGTGTGGAGATTAAATACATGTTACATACAGCTGTTAATTTTATGTTGAACAGAGCAGGATTTATAAAAGAGATTGATTTCAGTATGTCGTAAGAATGCCAATTTTATGATAATTTATGGTGAATTTTGTTTTACAGATATATACAAGGATAAATGATTCTACTATATCATGCAGGGTAAGTATGCAAGCTGTAATTATATTTAACCTCGCACCAGTTAACTTATCAATCTAAATCATTATAGATACATACCTAATCCTGAGCTGGCAGCACGTAACATTTCAACTGTGTTCAGGGCTATTGGACGGCTTTTAAACTTCTCTTCTTGAACAACTCTCAGAACTCTAATCAGATAAATGAAAAATATATAGGAAACTGAAGCTAAATTATTTAACAGCTAATATTGCAGAACTCATTTCAAGAGAGCTCCCCTATGAAGGGACGTATATAGCTTAATACACTGATTCCAGGGCCCCAAACTTACAAAAATTAATTCAATGTACCTCATTTGAAACTAGGGAATGAAAGTCGGTATTGTACAATGTAAATAGTTATTTTTGGGTATGTGTTGCGTGATACCTGTGCTTATATTTGAAATCTTGACTTGTAATTTGGATTTATAGAATTCAGAAGATGACCCCTAAGAAATTCTACAGAAATTCTAGAGTAGAACCTGTGGTATTTGAAAGCAGTAAGATCTGATAATGGTGAGCTTCAGGTTTAACACGTGCTAAACGTTAAAATAATAATCTCAAAGCATTGTTACATCAACACATTCAAAGCAATATAATTATAATTTGACCATTTCCTCCCATGATATTTCTTTTGGTCAGAGAGAGGACTAAATAAACACACAATTCTGTCTTATATATACAGTACCTGGCCGAGTCTACACCTTTGATCATGTTGACAAACATTTGTGCCACCTCCTTGTCAAATATTCGAACTCTGTCCCAGTCGAGGCTAATTGTTCTACCACCAGGGTGAGCCACCTGTTACATGAAAAGATATCAGAAATATGACACAAAATATCTTCAGTCTATTAAAAAATAATTTCCCTTGTTACAAGGTCAAAAATTTATCCATCTATTGCAACAACTGATTATTCAATGTATCAGATACATGTATATCCAGAACATTTCGAAAAAAATTTCCTTCAATAGTCCCAAAGAATCTTTTCAAAACCACAAAATGAAAACTCTTATTCCTGGTAAAACCACTTTTATAAAGTTATATAACTATGTCAATAAGACAATTATTTCCCAGGTCCAATGCACCAGAATAGGAGCAGGATTAGAGCTTGATGCTATAATACATGGGGGTAAATAGTAACCAGATCTGATGAGAGAGACAAACATAGGTAACAATGTATGCCCCAATGTAATAAAGTGGAGGAGCATGAACCTATGGAAAAAAATTAAAAAAAAAAAAATGATAAAAAAAAATAATAAAAAAATAAAAAATACTCACATTCCTGGTGGTATCATATGTATATTTATAAAAAAAAAGTCTACAGATGTAAAACATAGCTAAACAGTTGTGTTGGATGGGAATGGTACAGAAATCACCATTTATCTTAACCAAAACAATGTTATTAAGCCATATGGAAAGCATTGTATCAAAGGCAAAGCTACTGTCATTCAGCTCTCAAATGATTAGGGAAGGTGGGAGTTATTTGACACTAGTTACACATACGTAACTAAGCTGAGCTGATTTGAAAGATGTATTTTTTCTGCATTTTGACCTTACCTGCAAATTATGTCTTAGTTTGAAAGTGTGATTATTTTCGGACCTCACCTGCACATGTATGACCCAGTAGGGCTCTGGTTTGAAGGATTGAATCTTATCATGTCTGTCCACACAGAAGCCTAACGTGGGAGTCTGACATGGCCCATATGATATCAAGGTACTGTCTAGGTCACCATACTTTCCCTGAAATGAGATCAACACAAATACGTAGACTTGATAAATGATGATTTGTTTAAACACCTTTGTTCCAATTTATTATGTATTAAGTACATTTACATGAAAAAATGTGCATTAGAAAATAAGAAATATTTATAGGAGGCAGAGCCACAATCTCAATAGGGTCACAAATAGAATATTAAATACAATCCTTTAAATCCTACCTGAAAAAACTTAGTTTGGAACCTGGTGAAAGCACAACCAATTCTGAGGTCCATTTCTTGGCGAGCATCCACTGACAATGCCTCATTTTTATTGGGACTCACTAGTTTGTTCATGGCCTCTTTGATGTCTCTGTCGGTGATGGCACTGAACTTTGACCTGAACACGGTCTGTGAAAATACATCAAATAATTAAATCTGACAACTAGAATATGATGCAGCCATTTTTTGGAAAAACAATGCAAGAGTGAAACAAGATAAAAAAATTCTGTTCAGAAGGCTTTGAAGAGCTCAGATTACTCTAAGATCAGTAGGGTATCAATGTATGTACATAGTATGAGTTTGTTATAGAGAGATTTTACTGAACATCTTCCTAACTATAAGTTCTCTTGACCAACTGTTGCAGCAAAAAAGAAGTGTTTTCTAGACTAATGAACCATATGGATTCTGAATTGATCAGTTCTATTGTATATATAAATCTGTGGTTTCATAATAAAGTCACTTTCCATTTTCAGATCCAGTATCCTCAAACAGCTCATAATGGCAAGAACTATGTCCACAAATATACATTATTGTGTTCCTTTATCAGTCATTTAAAATATTTTACACATTTTGTTCAAATAGAAACAAAACAATAAATGAGGAAAGTAAATATCACCTGTCCTGTTCCTCTGTTCATCGAATTATCAATACAGTCCAGCACCTCAAAGCAAATGTTCTCACCCTCCTTGTCACAATCTAACCATAGCACCACATAATCTGCTCCACGTGCCTGTTTGGCAGGAGAGACATTCCACATTAAAAAAACAAGACATGTAGGATTCTAAGAAATTTTATGCAGATCATCCTTATTGCAATATGTCATCTTTAATAACTGAAATATCAATAAATTTTGTCTGTCTTCAAATATTACTTATATCTATTGCCTTAAGTGCTATTTTGCTTCATTCATAAAATGTACCTCTTTTGACAGAAATGCTGGCATCTTTAACTTTTCAGTTGCCTCTTTCTTTGTGGTGGGTGCACTGAACAGTTCAACCTGAAACAATATAATCATTTTACCCCTGTAAAACTCCATCTTTGTACAAACATCAAATTAAGAATTGTAAGCTAAAAGAAGTTCACAAATAAGGACTTCTACAACTTAAATACTAATCTAATTTTTAACACTAGGGGAAGGTGTTTTTTGAGGATGAACATGGTAATATAATGGAGAGTTCCTGAAGGAACTGCACTATTCTGGTGTCCAACATTTTGTATTGTTATATGGCTATGATTCTGATTTAACAGAGTACTTATGACATTTACATAATATCATGACGTCACAACATATATACAAGCACACAAAACGTAAATGTCACATGAATTGCACGATCGATCACGTGCATTATGCACATCAAACGCGAAGAACTAACCAGTCAACCAACATTTCGGTATATCTTGTTTTTCCTTATACTTCCAACAGGACGTCAATGAGGCATACAAAACTTCGTTCTTTCCATGCATTGCCTGACTCATGTTACTGTCAAACTAATTGAGGATTGCTCTATTGCTGTAAATGGTATATTTAATTGGGAAACTTAACCCTAAACCTAACGTGAAAACAGGTATCTGTGTATGTTTATGTTTTTCTAAATTGCATTAAAGGTATATCGTGGATGATAGGTGTCTTACAGGATCAACACGATCCCAGTTGTTGTATTTCCCCATGAAATCCAAACCAAACACATGACCGCAGACTGATGTCATCTTGTAAAATACATTCTCTCTAGTCGGTGGGAAAACACCCCTGTACTCGTGTACCGAGCAAGCTCCGTTCGACCCTTTCCGGCTGTTCATTTGGCCATTGGACAATATTTTGGCTATTGACTGAGCCAACGATGGCTTTTCAGCCACCATCAATACCGTCTTCATGATTTCTGCTTAAAAGCACACTAATTAAACAGTTTACATAAAAATATCATCTGTCAAATATCATCCATTCTTCTATCAATGGGCATCGCCATCTTGTTTCTCGTGTCATCTCGCGCTTCATATTTCAGCGAGAGCTGATTACAAACATGGCGGGAGATACGACATATAACGTAAACAACTGTTGATGAAGATGAAGAATATGTACACAATTTGACATTTTTTTAAGTGTGTACCCATACATCGACATGGACAACGTGAATTTGGAACGTATTGATGAAATCACACAGACGAAGAGTTAGTAAAACATGAATTATCTCTTATAAAACTATTGCCTACTTCTACTTTCATTTTCATTATATATGTAATCGATTATTGTCAGCATAACGTTACGTACATTGACCGGTCTACAGACAGTTTATTTCATTGATTAATATTGCAATTTTGAATTATATTAGAGCATTGTTAAGTCTTCAAAGGCTTTTCGAAATTCCTGGGAAAACGGAGCTGATGGACTGAATAAACATACACATTCTTTTACTGGTAACTCTTCCTCGGTTCATTATACATTTTGAAGATAATAAAACACAGGATTTCGGGTTACAGGGGGCACATTTTATTATGGAACTGAAATGCAACATTAAGTCTTTTTATATTGTGTCTGGACCCCATCTCATTTCCTAGATTTTTTGTTTTTGGCCATGTTTCTTGCACCAGAAGAAATTGAAGGATTGCAGATTTGTACATGGATGTATAAGTATGGGGCCTGGTGTTCAGTTTTAGGTTCGATCAAAGAAAAAAAAATGTTTGTTTTTGAAACTGATTGGAAAGGAAAATTGCTATTGCCTTTTTTAAAGTTACTTATAAATTATTTTCATGTTCATATCTTTTGTATGCTCCAGTATGTCCTTATTCTGCATGTTGTAATGTTAATGTTAATTCTAATCAAAGTCTTATTTTGGGCTTAGTGTGAAATTAATTTTTAAATACTAATAAATAATGTTTTTACATCCAGATTCATTACAGCAGTATGTATTGGACAACCACATGGAAGACCTTGTCCAGATTTTATTGGAAGAAGATGATGAAGATCATTACTCTATTTCTGTTCAGTAAGCACTGTCATTATAGCTCTAACAATTTGAAATAACACATGAAATTTATCTAATAAAGATGTCATTCTTCGTTATACAAATTTTGGAAAATAATCATGGATTTTGCTTTCCTTTGGAAAAAAACAAAATAAGACTCTGTTTTTCTGCTAGGCTGCAAAACAAGGCAAACAATCACTGTCATGTGATTGTAATTATCAGCTGCTTGTTACCAAATTTCTTTAGAATAAAATCTTTTACTGTCATACATTATATAGTCAGCAGTGGACACCAGTGGGAATATCACCTTAGTGACAAACAACATTCAGTGTTTTGGAATCTAAATTGCATCCAAAAAATCAGTTAAATTCGTGTACATACATATATACAGGTATATATGTATATACAGGTATATCTATTTGAAAAGAATAAAACCAACTCGACAAATGTATTCTGCTAACGTTTTCACAACATCATTGCTTTGTCCCAGTTTGAAATAAGTTAAATTCATGTACATTTATATATATATTTGTTTTTTTCAGTGCTTTGTCCTTGTTTGAAATTGACATGTCAATTTGTGACATGCTCCTGTCCCAGTCTGAGAAGCTACTTCCTATCTTTGATGCTGCCTTGGTGGAGGCACAGACTTGTCTGATGGAGAAACATCCTGAAAAGCATCAAATGGTAGGTACTAGTTAATAGACTTTACCAGCTCTTCACATGAATTTCCAAAATTTCATCCAAAAAATTCCATTATCATTTTTTGTTTGTAGATAAGAAATAAAGTTGTTCTATGTGTTGTTCTTGTAGAGTCTAAAGAAAAATGTTCATGGCCGAGTGATGTCACTACCTGTCTGTCCAGAGCTGACCAGGACAACTTTGCCTCGGACATCAGATGTTGGCAGTTTTTTATCTGTTAATGGTAAATATTCAAATACAGCTTGTGCTGTGACATTTTCATAGTACCAGATAATATATGTGGAAGTGTTTGTAAAAACAAGTTCATCTCATCGCTTATAAATCTGATAATGTTTTGTATTATGAGGTGTAAGAAAATTCATTTGTTTGATTTTAACACACATGTCATGATTATTGCTTAGACCTTAACTAGCTAGATCTGGTACAAAATCTAGATATTATCAAGTATATTTTGACAAGATCTAGATATTATCAAGTTTATTTTGACAAGATCTAGATATTATCAAGTTTATTTTGACAAGATCTAGATATTATCAAGTATATTTTGACAAGATCTAGATATTATCAAGTATATTTTGACAAGATCTAGATATTATCAAGTATATTTTGACAAGATCTAGATATTATCAAGTATATTTTGACAAGATCTAGATATTATCAAGTATATTTTGACAAGATCTAGATATTATCAAGTATATTTTGAAAAGATCTAGATATTATCAAGTTTATTTTGACAAGATCTAGATAAGTATATTCCTATGATGTATAGTTATAGTCAAGTTTATTTTTACAAGATCTAGATATTATCAAGTATATTTTCATTAGAAGTTTATTTTTACAAGATCTAGATATAATCAAGTATATCTTTATGATATGTAATGGACTCTGATTTCACTGTAATGTAAAAAAGCTTTTTAGGAGTAATAATAATTTTATCATTGGGATTAAAAATTTCACAACATTAAAGTAAAAGGACAGAGTGGCCTAGGTATAGTAAGATTAAAGATTTTTTTATATCGGCATAAGTTATAAAACAAAGATATAATTGCAGAAGTAACATTTAAATCCTGTCCAAAAATATCATGGTTGTTAATATAAGGTAAAGACATTGATTATTCAAGTCTGCTTAGAGGTATAAATCAGTACCCTCTTGCTTTGAACTATGAAGAAATATGTGTCTTAGCTATTTCCAATGGAGAAAACCACAGTGATAATGATCAGTTGATCTGTAGTGACCTGTCTACATACAGTTGTAATAACTTTGAAGTATTCTACTTATGTTCCATTTCTACAGGTACTGTGATCCGCACAACTGTGATGAAGATGTTAGAGTTTGAGAAAGATTACATCTGTACTAAGTGTCGATCTGTTATCTCTGTTAGGGTCAGTACAAAAAGATTTCTCCTTTTAATTGTCACCCATAATTATTCCTGCATGACAAGTTGACATGGGGATATCAGGATTTACAATTACATAAAAAGGGACAATCTCACCCTGCCAAATTTGTTTTTTCTTCCGGTGTCCTGAAACTTCACAAACAAGCTCACATGTTTTGTTTCTTTACTAGTTAACATATCATTGATTTTTATGTCTAAGATATATGATTACCATGGAAATACTTGCAATGTTTACCGGCATCATTTCTTATAGGAATTAATGTGTCTTCATTTGATTACCATCCTGAATTATACTTATCAAATATTGGCACCCTATAATTATCTCCCTTTGGTTATCATCTTATAATATAGGTCCAAAAACTGGCACTCTATAGTTATTTCCTTTTTATTGTCATCCTTTACTTAAGTTTTCAAATATTGGCACCCTTTAGTCAATCCCTTTGTTTACCATGCAATAGTTATCATCTTATCCTTACATGTTGTCAGCATATAGTTATCTCCCCTTGGTGATAATGTTGTAGGTCTTCAAATTCCTACCAGTAGCGGTTTGCACCTGTAGTTATCTCCCCTTGATGATAAACTTATAGCTGTCACACTACTTTTACGAATTGTCACTCTGTATCTCCCAGTCAAAATCATCTTGTATTTGTAACCTTGTCATGAAATTTTGTCATCTGTAAACTTCTTTTATTTTGTTTTGCTATAGTATTGATGTTTATTTTATATATTGTACAATATAAATCACATGTACTACATACATGTATTTTGCAGTTTCATGAAATCAAAACTGTCCTTTCTTAACCAGTGTTTATGTCTGTTACAATATTTGTTCCAAATTTTTGTCATCCTTTTTACTGAAATATTTCAACTTTTTATTTTCAGGCAGATTTTGAGCAGTTTTATGCAGTTTCCAAACCCAGTAAATGTACCAATGAAATCTGTAACTCCACCACATTCTCTCCTCTCTGTGATACAGGTGTGTGTAGTTTGACAAATTAAACATAGCAATTAACAACACGTTAAATTATAGATTGTCTAGACAACACCTAAACATATGGTGCAATTTCAATGAAACTAAACAGAAATGCTGACAACCAAGATCAGTTGTGCTTGCAGTTTTTTTTCAAAGCAGAAATTTGGGGTGCCATGGTAACAAGCATCTATAAACACGTTTTTATGTAATGGCTGTAACTCAGCAATCCTTTGATCAATTTCATTGAAGTTTGGTCAAGTGGTGTAACTTTTAAATGCATGTGATTTGCCACTTCTGGTGTTTCCAGAACCATTACTATGGAAACATGATGGAGGTTTCTGATTGGTTGAAATTGAGATATTGTCTGATTGAGATAAAAATTGATATATAAGGGTTTTGAGGGAAGGTAATTGCAATGGTGCCTTTTTCAAGAGACTTCGTAATCAGATGGGTAAGGGTTAGTGGTATTGGTATTACTTGGCCATCCTGGCTGACAACAGTTCTAGTTGTTACTTGTAGAGTGTTTTGATGAAAGGAAATTCCTGGGATCAGACTCTGGATCACTGATCCTTATTCACAAACATTTACATCCAGAAGTTGTTAATGCTTAGCATCATAATAAGTCAAATATGAAGACTTGACATTAAAGGGTAGTCACTCTAAGCTATAGAACTGTTTACATTGCTATATTATTTGTGTATAGATATATCTGTTCCATGATACAGCTCTGAAGTAAAATGCTAAGTTATATTTTGTGCATTGCTACATATCACATTCAAAATTGGACTTTGTAATAATCACACATAAACATATTTCAGTGTTGAACACTGTGTGTGGTACTCCTCTGTTTGGTGTGGGACTCATTAATTGGGAGAGGGTCTTACAGATTTTGATGGGACTCACCCATTTCAGAAAACCTTGAGACCAGTATTTACTGGTTCAAAATTCTACAGAACTAATTGTTACTACCTTGATCAGGTTCACAGCCACTGAAATGTCGAAACTACCAGGAGATTAAGGTACAGGAACAGGTCCAGAAGCTAGCAGTGGGTACCATACCCCGATCTATGTGGATCACACTGGAAGATGACTTGGTGGATATTTGTAAGGCTGGTGATGATGTCATTATCTGGTAAGATACTATTATATATCATCGGGGAATTCCTTTTGAATGAAAAAGTACTTCCTTAAGGTACAACAGACATGTACACTAAATAGCCGTGGAAAGAATTCATTTGAAGAAAATGAAAAATGAAAATTTTGTTCTAAACTTATTTTTCTTGGGTATTTCAATGTTTATCCAACAGGAGACAATATCATCAAACAAATGATTTACCTCCAGTGAAGCTCTGCTGTACTTAGATATACAGTTTTTGCAATAATAGTTTTATCTGTTTTATATAACATGTATTTTGAAACATTTTCTTGTGGTTGGTAATGTAAATAGTAGAAGATTAGAGTGTGACATTTTCAATGACTACATGGTCACCTTCATCAGACAAATGACCAGTGTTGAGGGTACTAGCACAGACGTGTGTAGTGTATGAGATGGTACGGATCGGCCAACTCTTTTGGCTGCACTATAATCCTGTGTACGCTCCACAGTGATCATTTGTCTGATAAAGGTGACCATGTAGTGATTGAAATGTCCCATTCTAATATTAAACTGGTTGTGTTATATGAACTTTTATTCTGTATACTACATGTAGTGTGTGATTTATCTTTTTTAATTATCCACAAGAGGATATATGTAAATATACATGTGTATGACAGTCGCAGCTGTTTTTTTTAACTATTATCTCTCTTCTACAGTGGAACAGTGCTGAGACGATGGAGACCTGTGACTGCTGATGCTCGCTGTGAAATTGAGATTGTCTTGAAAGCAAACCATGTCTTAGTGACAAACGAACAGAGGAACACGGTGTTGATCACTCAGGAAGTTGTAAGTGTACATTGTATTACTGGCAATTCCTGACTAGTGTGCAGCTTTTATTAAGTAATAAGACATTTTTGATATATCATACTATAATCATGTTATTTAATCTCCCATTCTATAGAAAAAAGAGATAGCCACCTTTTGGGAACAGCACAAATCCTGTCCACTGAAAGGTCGTAACCAGATTTTGGCTAGCCTATGTCCACAGGTGTATGGGTTGTATGTGGTCAAGCTGGCAGTCGCAGTGGTGTTGGCTGGAGGGGTACAGGTCAGTACAGATAATAATGGATGACCAACATTGTCCCTTAAGTGGATATTATCACCTTAGTGTTGAATATACTATAAATATACTTTTAATACTGACTGTCATGAATTCTACATGACAAGTTTGCAACATTTACGTTTTGCGTAAACAGACTATCTTTATGTTACTGAAAAATCATTGATATCTATCTCTGTCTTTATATCTGAAAATTACCTTTCTCAGTTTTTTTTCTGTCTGATCATTTATGAATATAAACTGCAAACAAAAGAAAGTTGATTGAAAGTATCTCCTTCAAAAAATGTTCAAACTGAAGTGGTCTTGATAAGATTTCTTTCATGAGAGGTGATTTTAAAGGAAGTAGTGTTCATGGTATCATGTAGCCTTAAGACAAATTGCAGAAACAAATAACAGAATAGTTATGCTTACTGTTTTTTCTTAAAGTCTAAGTGTGTTGTTGCCAGTACAAGTACAGGCATGGAAAAGTTGACCCTATGAATAGATTTAATTTATTTGGAATCAAAAACTTCATTCCTTTCAAGTTAAAAAAATTAGTTCCATTTGTTATTGGTGTAAATATGTTTCATATCTTTATGTTCTATCTACAGTTAGAGTAAACATCTAGGATTATTTTAATATGAAAATAACTTTTGCAGAGGATTGATGAGTCTGGAACTCGTGTACGAGGAGAAATACATATGCTTATGGTTGGAGACCCAGGTAGTCTATTCTCTCTCTTTTATTTCCTGCCTGTTAGCTGATCAATAATTTGCCAGGTGTAACATTATTCAAAAACATGTATAAATTAAGTTACGAATAAGAATATTACACAAATAGAGCCAAGGGCTGTTGTTTAAACACACAAAGTAAGTTTCAAGTCCAAGCTCTGATGGACAGGAAATGTTGCTGAAAATTAAATAATCAGAGGTTGTATGTAATTAGAATATTTATCTGTCTGATGTAATAAAAGCATTTGTCAGTCTAATTTAATTACAATATTTGTCATATCAATCACCCACGATTAAACTTTATAATTTGTGCTGTTAGAGTTGCCTGATATAACCTTTTTGTAAAAGAATAAGACCTGGAACTGATTAGGTACCAAACAATATCTTAACTTACACATAGAGAAATCCTTATGAGTAAGACATAAATATCTGTTTATATAACATGTGGATGCTGTTGTTATTCTACAGAGGTCTAAGAACATAACCTTGAAAGAAGTCTTGGATGATCTGTTTCAGGCATAATGTACATTATGACTGTATGTAAATGTAATTACTTGACTTGCTTAATACAAACAGGTACTGGAAAGTCACAGTTTATGAAATATGCATCAAAGATAACACCTAGATCTGTACTGACCACAGGAATAGGGAGCACCAGTGCTGGCCTCACTGTCACAGCAGTCAAGGTAGAGTAACAGAAAGTAATGACCATGTATGGAGTATTAGTGGTCTTGCTGTCAGAGCAGTCAAGATGGAATAAAAGTACTGACCACAAATATAGGGACTGACAGTGCTGGTCTTACTGCCATAGCGGTTAAGCAAGAGAAACGGTATTCAATAAAGGGTGTCTTTATGCTGGTTCTGACCAGAGATGTAGTACATACTAGTGGTGTCACTGTCACAGCGGTCAAGGTAGAGTAAAAGTTCTGACCAGAGATATAGTACATACTAATGGTGTCACTGTCACAGCGGTCAAGATAGAGTAAAATTTCTGACCATAGATATAGTACATACTAGTGGTGTCACTGTCACAGCGGTCAAGGTAGAGTAAAAGTTCTGACCAGAGATATAGTACATACTAGTGGTGTCACTGTCACAGCGGTCAAGGTAGAGTAAAAGTTCTGACCATAGATATAGTACATACTAGTGGTGTCACTGTCACAGCGGTCAAGGTAGAGTAAATTTCTGATCATAGATATAGTACATACTAGTGGTGTCACTGTTACAGTGGTCAAGGTAGAGTAAAAGTTCTGACCAGAGATATAGTATATACTAGTGGCATCTCTGTCACAGTGGTCAAGGTAGCATAAAAGTTCTGACCATAGATATAGTACATACTAGTGGTGTCACTGTCGCAGCGGTCAAGGTAGAGTAAATTTCTGACCAGAGATATACTACATACTAGTGGTGTCACTGTTACAGCGGTCTAGGTAGAGTAAAGTTCTGACCAGAGATATAGTACATACTAGTGGTGTCACTGTCACAGCGGTCAAGGTAGAGTAAAGTTCTGACCATAGATATAGTACATACTAGTGGTGTCACTGTCACAGCGGTCAAGGTAGAGTAAAAGTTCTGACCATAGATATAGTACATACTAGTGGTGTCACTGTCACAGCGGTCAAGGTAGAGTAAAAGTTCTGACCATAGATATACTACATACTAGTGGTGTCACTGTCACAGCGGTCAAGGTAGAGTACAAGTTCTGACCAGAGATATAGTACATACTAGTGGTGTCACTGTCACAGCGGTCAAGGTAGAGTAAAAGTTCTGACCATAGATATACTACATACCAGTGGTGTCACTGTCACAGCGGTCAAGGTAGAGTAAAAGTTCTGACCATAGATATAGTACATACTAGTGGTGTCACTGTCACAGCGGTCAAGGTAGAGTAAAAGTTCTGACCATAGATATAGTACATACTAGTGGTGTCACTGTCACAGCGGTCAAGGTAGAGTAAAAGTTCTGACCATAGATATAGTACATACTAGTGGTGTCACTATCACAGCGTTTAAAGTAAAGTGAAAGTAAGACAGCCATTTACCACATAATGATTATTTATGGTGTTGGTGAGGTGAATGTTTAATACTAATGAGCAAAATTTGAATATTTGTAAGTTTATTGATAAATTTTAAAATCATTAAATTTTTTTCTAAAACATTTCATTATACCAGTTACAGTCATATCAATTAATTTCGCTATGGTTTTATTAACACTTGTTTGAGATACAAATCTTATAAGATGTGAATATGATTTCTGCAGGACAGTGGTGAGTGGCAGTTGGAGGCAGGGGCCTTGGTGCTGGCAGATGGCGGACTTTGCTGCATTGATGAGTTTAACAGTATCCGGGAACATGACAAGGCCAGCATACATGAGGCCATGGAACAACAGTCTATCAGTGTAGCCAAGGTCAGGGTCATAGTTTAACCTTTAACTGGGTCAAAAGTCAGGGTGCAGTCAATATAACCTTTAACAAGGATCAAAGTTGGTGTGACTACTGCTATATTTTTCATCCTTTAATAGCCAGGGTCATGTGGAGGTTAAATCTCCTTGTAGGAACTAGTTGCTACCTCACTTAAAATTTACACATCTGGGATCTTCTTCTGAGAGGGCCAAGGTCAGGGTTAAAGTCGATGTAGCCTTGAGCTTGGACTGAGGTCAGTGTCACTGTCAATGTAACCTTTAAATAAGGTCAAGTTCAGGGCATAGTCCATATAACCTTCGATGAGTGTTACTGTCTGTGTCACAGTCAATGCAAGTCATGTATTTAGCTGAGGCCAAAATCAGTAAATGGAACAATTAATTACTCTCAATGTCTGGTCTGTCAGCAGTGTTACGTCAGGGTCCAACAAAAAGATGCTTTTAGCCAAGAAAGTATAAATTTAATTGTTGGCTGGATAATTCTTCAGTGATTGACAATCAAAGGAAAGGCAATTTTCACTGAAGTCAAGGGCATGAAGGTTATAGGTTACTTTCAGCTAAGGTTAAGGTTACAGGCATCAGTAATGGAAACTTACACTGAGACTATTATCAGAGTTATGAATGATTCAATTTTTTACATACATGATGAAGATTGCAGTCAATGGCATCATTAACACTAACTGAAATTAAACCCCTTTATCTTAAATGTTGTAGCTGTTGAAGTCAGGGGTAAGTCTGGTCACTGTTTAATATATGTTCACATTGTTGAAGTTAAACATATGTGTGATTATGTTTTATTTTTGTTTCCTCTGACTTAATTATCAGGCAGGAATGGTATGTAAACTGGACACCAGAACTACTATACTGGCAGCTACAAACCCCAAGGGACACTACGACCCAAATGAGGTAGCAACATTTTCACCTGGCTTATATTTATTTGTACCCAACAGAAGGAATTCTGCCTGATATTGATTCCCTGATAAAGATTACGTTTTATTCCTTTCTTATGCTAGTGGTGAGAAAATTAAATTTGATCTGTCATTTGATGTTCATTGTTGGAAAATGTTTGATAACATCAAAACACAAATAAAGAATTTTGACCAACTCTAGTCTACTGATTCAGCATTGTTGAATGATGGATCCAGATAAATGGCAAACAGAAGAAAGAATTTTGATCAAGGAAATACAACACAAGGGTATAGGAAATACAACACAAGGATATAGGAAATACAACACAAGGGTATAGGAAATACAACACAAGGGTATAGGAAATACAACACAAGGGTATAGGAACTACAACACAAGGGTATAGGAAATACAACACAAGGGTATAGGAAATACAACACAAGGGTATAGGAAATACAACACAAGGGTATAGGAAATACAACACAAGGGTATAATGCAACACACAGGTACAACACACAGGGTATAGGAAATACAACACAAGGAAATACAACACAAGGGTACAGGAAATACAACACAAGGGTACAGGAAATACAACAAAAAGGTACAGGAAATACAACACAAAGGTACAGGAAATACAACACAAGAATACAGGAAATACAACACAAGGGTATAGGAAATACAACACAAGGGTATAGGAAATACAACACACAGGTACAGGAAATACAACACAAGGGTACAGGAAATACAACACAAGGAAATACAACACAAGGGTATAGGAAATACAACACAAGGGTATAGGAAATACAACACAAGGAAGGAAATACAACACAAGGGTATAGGAAATACAACACAAGGGTAAATACAACACACGGGTACAGGAAATACAACACAAGGGTAAATACAACACAAGGGTATAGGAAATACAACACAAAGGTACAGGAAAAATACAACACAAGGAAATACAACACAAGGGTATAGGAAATACAACACAAGGGTATAGGAAATACAACACAAGGGTATAGGAAATACAACACAAGGGTATAGGAAATACAACACAAGGGTATAGGAAATACAACACACAGGTACAGGAAATACAACACAAGGGTACAGGAAATACAACACAAGGGTATAGGAAATACAACACAAGGGTACAGGAAATACAACACAAGGGTACAGGAAATACAACACAAGGGTACAGGAAATACAACATAAAGGTACAGGAAATACAACTCATGGGTATAGGAAATACAACACAAGGATATAGGAAATACAACACAAGGGTATAGGAAATACAACACAAAGGTACAGGAAATACAACACAAGAATACAGGAAATACAACACAAGGGTACAGGAAATACAACACAGGGTACAGGAAATGCAACACAAGGGTACAGGAAATACAACACATGGATATAGGAAATACAACACAAGGGTATAGGAAATACAATACATGGATATAGGAAATACAACACAAGGGTATAGGAAATACAATACATGGATATAGGAAATACAAGACAAGGGTATAGGAAATACAACACAAGGGTATAGGAAATACAACACAAGGATATAGGGTTGCTTGATTTTTTGTCATTCTCATCCAAATGTCATTTTCTTCAAAAATCAGGAAACAAAATGAAATGTTTATTTATATTTGGGGTCCAAAATTGAGAAAAGTGATTCATCAATTCAACATTTACTCATTACAAATTTGTGATGGGTGATGACTAATTCATTGAAAATTTTGTTGATTTCTGTGAAAAACTTATGAGTAATACTGAAAAGGAGTACTTTAGCAATGGAAAATATGTTGAAAATTTTTGAGCTAAAAAATTAATCACAACATCAAAGCCATCACAAATTGTAGTCTACAGGAAAAAATTCTACAGAATGTCATATTAGGCACTCCACTATGGACAAAATACAATTATTGTTAATAAATTATTTAAAAATTCAAAATACATTACATTGGACTTTATTTCATATTGAATTATTCCCTACTTCCGGTCAGACACGAGTGTCCTATACATCTTTAAATTACCATTCTTAGTATTGTTATTGTGAATGAAACTTTACCCTGTATTTAGGAATCAAGTTCAGATGTTTTGACCCACACACCAAAGTTTTTATACTTTATAATAGAAATTTTTCTGTTAAAATTTCAGAGTCTAATAAAAAGTGCACAAAAATAATCATGCTGAATCTTTATCAATATGAAATACATATATCATCATTTACATATCTAATTTTTCCATCCAATTAAAAAACGAAGAGTTGCAGTAATATCCTGTGTAGAATGGTGTCTCTCTTGTGTTGGCAGTCGTTATGTGTGAATGTGGCTCTAGCCAGTCCACTCCTGAGTCGATTTGACCTTGTCCTTGTCCTACTGGATACTCAGAATGAGGATTGGGATCGGGTTGTGTCCAGCTTCATTCTAGAAAACAAAGATCCACTCGGTGAGTTGTGGTACACTGGTTAATCAGATCAGTTATTAATCATCAGGCCCTGGTTGGTCAGTGGTTAATGAATTAATCATTCGTCATCAGGCCCTGGTTGCTCAAAGGTTAGAGTGAACCAGTGGTAGTCATCAGGTCCTTTTAATCTCTAACCAGTCTTTGAGCAACTGGGTCCAGTTGTAGCTAACAACTTACTGTAACTGTGGTCGTGTGGTGTTAAAGGGTATGTGGATCACCTTGCTCACCACATGCTTTTTTCCTGATACACCAGTTTCCTCCAGCAGTAAGATGTCCTGTATGCTTATATCTAGGCCAACAAGAGTGATTGATATTAGCTTTAAGGTTGTTTCATTATTGTTGTAAAATAAGTAAAAATGGAGAAAGACATGAACTTCTCTTTTCTTCTAAAAATTATTGTTGAACTATTAATTTGTTTGTAAAAACATATGAATAACATAGGATACCATTTTGTTAGCTACAGTATCCCTATAGTCAGGTGTCAATATATCAGGTTTCTTGCTAAATTCAGTACATGATTTAATACCTGTAGGTGACATCGACATGAAGCAGTTATGGGGGATAGAGAAAATGCAGGCTTACCTGTCTCTGGTCAAGTCTATAAACCCTCAACTGACTGAGGACTCAAGCAGGTAAAAAAATCTTCCATTTGTTATAAAAGCATGTTCTTGTACCATATCATCATCACATGATTGTCATTATGCAGGAGTTATCACAACACGATCATCATGTTTTAGTGAGAATATTTTATGCCTATTGTAGGGTCCTTAGAGAGTACTACCGAGCCCAGAGAGGAGCAGATGACAGGAACGCTGCCAGAACGACTATGAGACTTTTACAGAGTATGATACGGCTGTCACAGGGTATATATATAGGAAATTGGAAAACTATTTAAAACAAATTTGATAGTTCAAATTCAAAATAAGTTGGGAAGGTTTTGGTGTGAGTCATTGGTACCTTAATTGTTGCTATGTTATTTAGGAGTGTTAATTCTTTTGTGTTCTACTTTGTTTGTATCTAATTAATATGCCATTTTGACGACTACATGGTACACAGTGGGACCATTCTGTAGTCACATCTGCATTTCATGTTTAATCCTACACTGTTAAATATTGGCAAGGGGAATTGGATTCCATTTCAGTTGACAACTTCTCGCAATTACCGACATCATTCCTGCAGGTACTTGAAGGAAAGATGTGCTAAATCTAAAATTTTTGCTAGAGTTATGGCCCTTAACACTTAAAAGTTTTGCTTCATAAAACTTGTTTGTGCAACTCTTCAATATGGTATGTTGATTGTTGTTGTAACTTTGCACAGAGAAGTTAAAGTACAACATATAATGATGTGCATGAAGGAAGGAAATTATACTGAAATCGATTCTGCTGCAAATTATGCACCTTATTTTTGAACACGACACTGGCACTTTAAATTCATGTATTTACAAAAATGCTGGTACATGTATGCATATTCATTAACAACAAATGTTAGGTAGAATTTAGGACATCATCTTTGTGTGATGGGTAATTAGTTTCAATCAGACAATGCTAGGTTTTGACTTAATGCAACACGGGAGAAATTAAGTAATTGATTGCAATACCTTGGATATCCAGCCGTAGTATGACGGTAGGAAAATGTGTCAGTAGAGATTCTGTCTTTCTTCAATTTAAATGAATACACTATCCTTGAAGTGATGAAGATATGTTGATGAAATTAAATTAACTCACAGACAATGTATGCATTGTGGTCACTGATTTCACTTCTAAACCAAAGATGAAACAAAGTAAATGAAAATATTGGCATAAATTATGTGCTATAATTTTTTTTCATTACAAGAATGAATTCACAGATAGAATCAGTAAACAGCTTATGGTGTTTGACAAGATAATTATACCCTCGAGTGATATCCAAGGTAATACCAATGTGATGAATTTCTAACCTCTCCTATAATTTGAAGTCTCACCATATGATACTGTAGAGATATGTGATTGGATTTGAACATGTCTCCCTGGTTATGCTAGTGTTACAGAAAAAATCATGATTTGACATGATTTGTAATGCCATTGAATCAAATTCATGAGAAACAATTAAAATCAAAATCAAATAAGTCACACCTTCAGCCCTTTTTTTTTATCCCAATGTATCAAAATATGAAATTTTAATAGTAGTGAATTATTTAGCCTACCAACAGAGATGTTGGGCTATTCAAATCACCTTGCATCTTTGGTCTTTTGCCAGACAATGTCCGACAATTCTTGTGATCATTATTTCTTGAGAGGTGCAGGATGGATCTAGCTGTTTCCTTTTAATTTGGAAACTGATCGGAAAAAACAAATGGCTGACAGGTAGCCGTCTCGGATTTTTAAGAGTGGAAACACAAAATGGACCTTCCTCAAATCTTATATTTAGGTTCGTCTTAGTTCCCAGTTGTACCATATCAATTTTGGTACAGATCAGACTAACAAATTGGCACAGGTTTGTTATGGCTATTTCATGAAAAGTACGGGATGGATCATTCTCATATTTCATATTTAGGGTGCCCTTTGTCCCTTGTTGTGCCATTTCGATTTTAGACATAAAAAAAAAAAAAAAATGAGATGGTGGACAGGTGGCCATTTGAAAGCTATTTTTTGAGAACTACTTTATGGATAGTTCTCAAATTCTTTTGTAGGTGAACCTTGACTTCTTTGTACATTGCATGTTTTGGGACTGATCAGAAATAAGAAGTCATCCTTAATCTAGACACTTTTAGTTTGTAGATATCAATTTCTTGAGAAGCACTAGACAGATTATTCACTCTTAAATTCTATATCTAATAACAATAATAATTAATAACAATTAATATTAATTGTGCAAAAGCAATATTGCCAAGGGTTGGCCATCTTGGACTTTGACAAATCAGGCTTATTCTCATGATTCCCCTGAAAAATACTTAAAGAAATATTCATAAATTCTGTGTCTTTTTCATTAATTTACATGTCAATACAACAAATAGTTTAGAGAGAGAAAAAAAAAAAAAAAAAACAGAACAAAACCTAAAACAAGGAAAAAGATCCAACTTACATAGTACTACTTAGGATCCTAAATGTTGGTGCCAAGATCCCTCTGGGATCTCTTATATTACTCTCTCACTTGTAGCTCATGCTCGTCTGATGTTTCGAGACACAGTGACAGTCCAAGATGCTGTTTTAGCTGTTACTTTGATGGAGTCCTCTATGCAGGTAACTAATCCTGGACCAGTATTGTGTGCAGAACTTAATGTAAAGCAATATTGTTCTTTCTTCATTTTAAAATGTTTGGCTGGAGATGAGGAGTGATGTGATACAATGAGATTGGCCGGAGATTAGGAGTGATTTGATGTGTTTGGTTGGAAATGAGGAGTGATTTGATGTGTTTGGTTGGAAATGAGGAGTGATTTGATGTGTTTGGTTGGAAATGAGGAATGATTTGATACGATGTGTTTGGTTGGAAATGAGGAGTGATTTGATGAGTTTGGTTGGAGATGAGGAGTGATTTGATGTGTTTGGTTGGAGATGAGGAGTGATTTGATGTGTTTGGTTGCAGATGAGGAGGGATTTAATGTGTTTGGTTGGAGATGAGTGATATAATACGATGTTTGGTTGGAAATGAGGAGTGATTTGATGAGTTTGGTTGGAGATGAGGAGTGATTTGATGTGTTTGGTTGGAGATGAGGAGTGATTTGGTGTGTTTGGTTGGAAATGAGGAGTGATTTGATGAGTTTGGTTGGAGATGAGGAGTGATTTGATGTTTGGTGTGAGGAGTTATGATGTGTTTGGTTGGAAATGAGGAGTGATTTGATGTGTTTGGTTGGAGATGAGGAGTGATTTGATGTGTTTGGTTGGAGATGAGGAGTGATTTGATGTGTTTGGTTGGAGATGAGGAGTGATTTGATGTGTTTGGTTGGAGATGAGGAGTGATTGTGTTTGGTTGGAGATGATGTGTGTTTGGTTGGAGATGAGGAGTGATTTGATGTGTTTGGTTGGAGATGAGGAGTGATTTGATGTGTTTGGTTGGAGATGAGGAGTGATTTGATGTGTTTGGTTGGAGATGAGGAGTGATTTGATGTGTTTGGTTGGAGATGAGGAGTGATTTGATGTGTTTGGTTGGAGATGAGGAGTGATTTGATGTGTTTGGTTGGAGATGAGGAGTGATTTGATGTGTTTGGTTGGATATGAGGAGTGATTTGATGTGTTTGGTTGGAGATGAGGAGTGATTTGATGTGTTTGGTTGGAGATGAGGAGTGATTTGATGTGTTTGGTTGGAGATGAGGAGTGATTTGATGTGTTTGATTTGGTTGGAGATGAGGAGTTGATGTTTTGGTTGGAGATGAGGAGTGATTTGATGTGTTTTGGTTGGAGATGAGGAGTGATTTGATGTTGATGTGTTTGGTTGGAGATGAGGAGTGATTTGATGAGTTTGGTTGGAGATTTGAGGAGGAGTGATTTGATGTGTTTGGTTGGAGATGAGGAGTGATTTGATGTGTTTGGTTGGAGATGAGGAGTGATTTGATGTGTTTGGTTGGAGATGAGGAGTGATATGATGTGTTTGGTTGGAAATGAGGAGTGATTTAATACGATGTGTTTGGTTGGAGATGAGGAGTGATATGATGTGTTTGGTTGGAGATGAGGAGTGATTTGATACGATGTGTTTGGTTGGAGATGAGGAGTGATTTGATTTGATGTGTTTGGTTGGAGATGAGGAGTGATATGATGTGTTTGGTTGGAGATGAGGAGTGATTTGATGTGTTTGGTTGGAGATGAGGAGTGATTTGATGTGTTTGGTTGGAGATGAGGAGTGATTTGATGTGTTTGGTTGGAGATGAGGAGTGATTTGATGTGTTTGGTTGGAGATGAGGAGTGATTTGATGTGTTTGGTTGGAGATGAGGAGTGATTTGATTTGATGAGTTTGGTTGGAGATGAGGAGTGATTTGATGTGTTTGGTTGGAGATGAGGAGTGATTTGATGTGTTTGGTTGGAGATGAGGAGGGATTTGATGTGTTTGGTTGGAGATGAGGAGTGATGTGATACAATGTGTTTGGTTGGAAATGAGGAGTGATTTGATGAGTTTGGTTGGAGATGAGGAGTGATTTGATTTGATGTGTTTGGTTGGAGATGAGGAGTGGATGTGTGGTTGGAGATGAGGAGTGATGATGTGTTTGGTTGGAAATGAGGAGTGATTTGATTTGATGTGTTTGGTTGGAGATGAGGAGTGATTTGATGAGAGTTTGGTTGGAGATGAGGAGGAGGGATTTGATACGATGTGTGTTTGGTTGGAGATGAGGAGTGATGTGATTTGATGTGTTTGGTTGGAGATGAGGAGTGATTTGATTTGATGAGTTTGGTTGGAGATGAGGAGTGATTTGATTTGATGAGTTTGGTTGGAGATGAGGAGTGATGTGATGTGTTTGGTTGGAGATGAGGAGTGTTTGGTGGTTGGAGACGAGGAGTGATATGATGTGTTTGGTTGGAAATGAGGAGTGATTTGATTTGATGTGTTTGGTTGGAGATGAGGAGGGATTTGATGTGTTTGGTTGGAGAAGAGGAGTGATATGATGTGTTTGGTTTAAAATGAGGAGTGATTTGATTTGATGTGTTTGGTTGGAGATGAGTGATTTGATATGATGTGTTTGGTTGGAGATGAGGAGTGATTTGATGTGTTTGGTTGGAGATGAGGAGTGATTTGATTTGATGAGTTTGGTTGGAGATGAGGAGTGATGTGATTTGATGAGTTTGGTTGAAGATGAGGAGTGCTGTGATGTGATTGGTAAGGGTTGAGGAGTGAATAACCAATTGTTTACAGTGCTGTGACATTACCATCTTTATAGGGTGCTGCTTTGCTGGGTGGAGTCAACGCTTTACATACTTCCTTCCCGGAGGATGCTGGAGAGGAGTACAAAATACAAGGTAAACACTTATCCTGTAATTGGACCATCTCATTATCTCTGGTACAAACTTAAGGTGTACATGAATGACAGGACAATTAAGTACAGAAGCATTTGTTAATAATTCTACTTTTGAAGCAGAAATAGACCCAGATGGGCTTATTACAAGATATGGGTTGTTGTGAGTATAATGTGATCAGGTCAGTGTGGTAGCACTATAAAGTCAGCTTCAATTCAGGTCCACATTATTACAAGATGGCCATATTCACATACTCACCTCACATACACTGGGAAGTTGTCCTTATGACCAACTTTCTTAAATTTACATGATGATACACTGTGCAGATGTCCAGTTGAAGTTTAAACTGTTTCTGAGGTTAATAAGGCTGATGTTTTAACTTGAAAAAGAACTGGAAACATACTGTCAATCATACATAACATATGGTGATACAACTGGTACAGTTCCCTTGACTGAAATTCAGTGAGAATTCTGCTTAGGAGGTCAATGTCAAATTTTGAGATATTTTACTGATAAATATTTTGTTATGACAGTTTAAAACAAAGTTGACTAAAATCAGATGAGGAAGTGCCTTATCAAATGTCAAGGTCAAAACAAATGTAAAGGTCAAAAGATTCAAAATCAAGGTCACATTTAGTATCCCACAATTAGTAAATATTTTCATCATAGTCTGAAGCAAAGTTGATCAATGAGATTTTGATCAAAAGTAAAGGTCGTTTGGTCGAAGGTCAAGGTCAAATATAAGATATTAGACTATCTTAATGTAAATGTAAGAAATTAAAGATTTGATTTAAATTGAATTAAGAAGCAATTTGACACTTTTGTAATTTATTTAACTTGTGATTAAAATGAAAAATGCCTAGAAATACTGAAGTAAAGATTAGTTCAGAACATTTTGATAATTAAGTGTTTGATATGTTAATTCAAGTTTACTGTGGTTTTCAAATGATGATGCAAAAATAAAATCTGAAATAGAGAAAGTCACTTAATCTGGGGTTTATGTAGTAGTTCTTAATTATGAATGATTTTCTTATTTTAAGTGAAGTACTTGTCAAATTGATATTAATTATCCATTTCTATGATCAGTGAAGAAGGTCATTATGTGAATTGTTCTGTGTTGAAAATGAAAATAATATTTGTTTATTTTCTACTTCTTTGTTGAATAAACCATAATCCCCAGGTATAATTTCATTCTGTGTTGCAGCTGAGATGGTGTTGAATAGACTTAATCTACATGATCTACTGGAGCAGGAGATGGTGAGGCTGAAGGAAGAGGAAGAATCTGGTGGGACTGGGTCTGAGGGAGGGGGCAGTACCCAGGGGCCTGGAAACTGTGAAATCTCACCTTCTGGTCAAAATTCAATAACAGAGACAGAAAATATGCAACAAAATGTGTTCAGATCACAGATAAGTGATAGTTCAGGCTTACTCCAAGGTAAACACCATATAGATGCAGGTCAGAACTTAGGAATTGAACCAATCAGTGATTTGGATATTCAAGGTCATGGAGCAAAAGGCGTGTCTCATGATAACCAAGGAAAAGTGGGACATAAGAATGTAAGACAAGGATCAGCCATGGATGTGAACATTGACAGCCATGAAGTAAAGTCACCAGTGGATCATATGGCTAAATCGGGGAAAGTCAATGTTGTTATGGAGAAAGAAAGATCCAGGCCACAGACTGAAGGAAGCAGAAAATCGTCTTCTGATTCGGACAGCCTTGACTTGGCTCTCACAGATCTGTTAAACACCAGTGTAGATGATAGCTCGTCCAGTATAGGTTCTTTTGCTGCTCCCTCTGTGGGACTGACTCCGACCTTCCTGAGTCCAAGACCTCAAACTTCCACACAACTATCCCAGCGAGAACTGAGGGACCCGAAGGAGTGTCCTAACATCAGTTTGTCTGACATGTCTGACATTGCTGTGTCTCCGGACCATAGATTTCTAACACAGAGAAAAGAGATGATTTCCACTCAATCTGTTACACGGGCAATTCAGAATCGTTTACTAGAAGAGAAAAATAGAAAAATGGTTTCTAAAGAAAACAGCCGAGCATCTGGCTCAGATATATTAGATATATGTGACAAGGACCACCAAGGCAAACTTGTGTATGTGAAAGATACAGGTGTTGATAAACCGAAAGCTGGATCAAAGAAGCTGGTGTCAAAGCTACTCAGTAAAATAGAAGCATCTAAAAATGAGAGAGGGTCATCAGAAAATTTATCTAAATCTGATGAAAACATTGAAAAGAATGCTTGCAAACGGTATTCAAAAGAAAATCAGGAAGTATCTACAAAGACACACACAGACATAGAAATTTCTATGGAAAGCAAAAGTACAGGGGATAGAGCTAACGGTGATGCTAAATGTCACAGTGTGTCGAACAAAACAATGTCAAAGTTATCGAGATTTATGTTTGGTTCCTCCTCAATGTCAACAGCAGACAGAGAGGGTGAAGACTCTGAGATAATTGTAGACGATAGTCTTCTGTCAGATAATTCAGTAGAGGGAAATATCATTAACAAATCTGGGCACAAACGGAAACGCAGTGGACAAGACAGTGGGATGTCTGAAAGCATGCTTTCTGGTCATCTCTGGACAGACGGGATCGAACAATCTTCTCACAGTGTAATTTCATGCTCGCAGTCAACTGATGCTGACAGTAAATTAGAGAAATCATTTGGATTAGGAACAAGTGAATTAGACATTGTAGAAAATTGTAACAAAAAAGCACGGGTTTTGAAAGACAATTTGTTTGTTAAATCTAACCAAAGTAAGCTGGAGTCATTTCCTGCAGATAGAGAGTCAAATAAAATATGTAAGGATTTGAATTTAAGCAAGTTCAAGTTCTCCCGTAAAACTTTGTCATGTAGGTCTGAGCAGGCACCTCAGACTGAAAGTAGTGAAAGTCTGAAAGGTAAACTTTACGACTCAAAGAAAAGTCACCTTATCTCGCACAACAAGGAGCCATCACAAACACTGAACATTGCACAAACCACCTCCAGCTGTCCACAACCATTGAAAACAAGTGCACCTAGTTCATCACAGGTTACACCCAAGATGCCCTGTTCTATGCTAACAAGTCCTGCCTGGCTCACCAGTCTGAACTCCAAGAAGCCATCTCCAATGTTTTCAACATCCAGCAATGTAGATAGTGACTTAGACGACCTTGACCTGGAACTAGACTGAGAAAAAACATAAATCAGACCCAGATTTCTAGAGAGAAAATGTTTATGTCTTACTTAAGACATGTGATTATGTCATGATTGAGAATATGAAGACATGTTCTGTGTGACTTTTCTTGATTTACAAATCATTCTGGTATGACACTGCTCAGGGAGATAGAAAAGATATTAATAAAGATATCATATCATCATCTTACTTTGTTTTTATGTCACCTGGTGTCTAGTGATCGTTGTTTATCTGTTGTTTTGTACATTTTTCATTTGTTCTTTTGTGAATACAATTACAGATTATATCATTAAGATCTCGGTTAAGTTCGTGAATGAGAACGATTAGATCGTAGTTTACAGGTATGGCTCTTTAAAGGTACCATTGGATTTTGTGAATACGATAACTTGAGTAAATATGAACAGATTCCAATGAAACTTTGTATGCAGCCTTGTATCAATTTGTTATCATATCAGATTATTAATTGGTTGATTTGATTGTCAAATACAGAGTTATGGCCCTTCACAGTTTTAGTACCATTGCTCATGTGAACATTATAATAATTTGAGTAAAAAGGAACAGATTTGATGAAATTTAGAATGAAGTCTAATATCAACAACATCTCAGTTGAGTTCAATTATAGGATTGATTAAAATCTAATTTACAGAGTTATGGCCCTCAGCAATTTTATTACCACAGACATTGCGATCATGATAACTTGGATAAACATAATAAAAAATTTTTTATGAAACTTGGTTTGTGGTTTGTAAAATGATATCAATAGGATCTCACTTGAGTAATACAATGGGATTAATTGGATCATAATTTACAGAGTTATGGCCCATTACAAGTTATAACCATGGATCTTGTGAACACCAGAATTCAAGTAAATATGCAAAGATTTTAATAAAATTTGGTATACAGCCTAGTATTAATAAAATCTTAGATGAGTTCAATAATCAGACAGATTTGTTGTAACTGATAGGGTTATGGCTCTTTGCAGTTTCAGACTTAAGATTGTTCTGCTGGCCATTTAGGTCCATGGGCCTCTTGTTTATAATGGCGCGTCAAATTTATGCAAAATTTCTAAGACTGCCAATGTACAGAAATTTAAAAGTGAGAAGACTTCTAGCAAATTTCATGCATGTAATCACCAGAAATCTAATTTTGATTTAACTTCATAGTACTTACACTGTTAGAAAAACGCCGCTGTATATCTCGATGGAATCCGTAAATTTGTACAGATTTTAGCAGCACATGCAACATTGACTTTTGTCAGTGTTTTCTGGTAATACAGAACGGATTACTAGTAAATTTCTTTCTCGTTCAATTTCACTTTTGAATATATTACTTTAAATGCCAGCGTGATATAGACGCCTCATATTTATCTGCTGACAGTACAAGGTAAACGACACAAACAAAACCGCATGTTAAATGTGATAATTTCAATTTCATTACTGTGAATTTTCTTTCTCTAGATAGTAACACACCTGCTTCTCCAACCTATGTTTTTTAACTTGTCACATTTGATTGATTTTTACTTCAGTCTCGATGGATGCTACACACGATTTAATCTGTTTCTGTACACAAAGATGAGATGTTTATTACGGCGACATGCTTCCAATTGTCTTCTGTCAAATCTAAGGTTGTTGCACTACATAGTGGCACATATTTTGCATTAAAGGAAAGTACATAGATTATTGATCATCAGGGCGCATTTATCCCATGCAGGAAATTCTTACTGAAAAACAAGGTAGAACAAACTATTTCAGTTCATTACGAAGATATCTATATTGTTGTGTTGTAATCAATACAAATATGGGAATGAAGTAATAAGTGTTTCTAAAAAAACATGTCGTGGTAATTAAGTCTAACAAGTTTCAACGAGATCGGTAGACAGCCGAGAGAGAAGATCAAAAGGCAAGATGAACATGTTTGGTACTATAGGTAAATTAAAGTACAAAGATGAATAGGATGGTTGCCTGTGTAAATTATGTTCTTAACTATTACAACGAACCCTCATTGAAATCACGTTCTTCACTGAAAAAAATCAGTTAAACGTGTCAACAAAAACGTGATCGTGTCATTGGCTTACTCTTGACGTGTTTCCATCTATGTTGCCATATTTAATGGTATGGACTGAAATACCAAGTCGTTTTGTAAGATATATATAAAAACACCTGTAATATCTGCCACTCTGTTTTTCTTTAGTTGTGCTGGAATCTTGAGATAACGTTTTGTATGGATTGTAGTTTGTGCAAAGACACGTAAGTGATATTTAGTACGCGCCTAAACATCCTGCATCTTATCGTTGCAAAAAACACACCCACACAATGTCGATGAGAAAAGCTATTTATTTAACAATTATCAAAAACAAAATAGGAAAATTGATTTTCTATAAAATCAGTTGGGTGGGAGTGGCGAGAGAGGGGTGGGGGATTTAAGTTCAATATAATCTTAGATACATCGATTCATTTCTTGATTTGTGCCGTTATTCTAAATTATGACTTTTTTTCAAAAGAATTATGTCATTTACAAACATTTCTTGAAACATTAAGATTAATTTACATCAATATTGAGAAACAAATACAAACACGTATTTGCGAAATGAAGTAATGTTCAGTGACTTTGGCCCTCTTCTGACGAAAGACATATTTAAGCATGATGTATCCTATACAGTTGTCATTTTACGGAAAAAATTCATGTATTTTCACAAAAAAGGACAGCAAACATCTTAAGGAAAAATGCTACTTAAATCATTCTAATGATGTCAATGTATATATTGTAGGTGTGTCATTTTCAAACTTGTACAATTATAACTAGTGACAATCGATAGACATGTGTCACCTTTCTGATGGTATATATTTATTTGATAACTTTAGTTTTTATCACTGAAGTACTGTAAACCAATAACTGCAATTCATATTTGTTCGTTTCAATGTTAATGCCTACTTCGTCGCTGTAATTTACAAGTGGAACATTTTTTGATGAATCACCTAAACATTGTTATAGTATAGGTGGTGTGTTCTAAGTACTTATGTGTTCAGCTATAATCAGCTTTCATCAGTTTGAACAGTTGATGCTATGGAAAAGATATTGGTCTTATGATATCGACATCAATACTTGATAAATTTTCTGTTGTTTTAATGTTGATATAGCGGTATGTTGGAGGTTGATTTAATACTCGCCATATAAGATACAGTATATAGTACCTTGTGTATTCACGCTATTGTAAGGTTTCCAATCCTTTGAGAGCACACATACTATATGTGGTATGAAGCTTGGCGTATTTGATGCTTGGTTGTTGGTTTCCTTGTTGGTTCCGTTGTTGAATAATTGGTCCTCATTTGAGAACCTAACATGACTTACTTACATTTACATGACAGGTGTCCTCGATAAAGAGGAAAACGCTTAATCTTCCGGAACCCCTGGTCTTATTCTCCTCCTTTTTTCATGTGTCACAGAGAAATTTTTTCATTTGTTCATATTTTGCACTAGTTTTATTGAATTTGAGTTTTGATTATGGTTTTGTTGACATGTTGGTATTTTCTTGTTGTTTATGAGTGAGGATTATGGTTTTGTTGACATGTTGGTATTTTCTTGTTGTTTATGAGTTAGGATTATGGTTTTGTTGACATGTTGGTATTTTCTTGTTGTTTATGAGTGAGGATTATGGTTTTGTTGATATGTTGGTATTTTCTTGTTGTTTATGAGTTAGGATTATGGTTTTGTTGATATGTTGGTATGTTCTTGCTGTTTATGAGTTAGGATTATGGTTTTGTTGACATGTTGGTATTTTCTTGTTGTTTATGAGTGAGGATTATGGTTTTGTTGACATGTTGGTATTTTCTTGTTGTTTATGAGTTAGGATTATGGTTTTGTTGACATGTTGGTATTTTCTCGTTTTGTATATACGTAAACATCAACTGAAAACGACCAGCTTTTTTTTCAAAACTACGATGTGTCATAAGCTTGATTATTTAAAATATCTGTAATGGAATTTTCTGGTTTTTTTAGATAGTATCATTACTTCTTCCCCAATTTATATTGTTCAATTTTCGCAGTTGAATCGATATTCTAAGGGGTGTACCATTTCTATGATAGATGTCGACAGCAGACACAAACACTACCAACGGTTTCGAAAGATGATCTATAGGGATTATAGGAAAGTAATATCGTCGTCTTCATGATCTCATCTGATACATATTATTATGCTCATTAGTATATCTGGTGGTTTTGTGATATAAAGTTAGATGTGTTTGATGGTCACTAATTTGTCCTTTGATTTTGTTGTATAAAGTTAGATGTGTTTGATGGTCACTAGTTTGTCCTTTGATTTTGTTGTATGAAGTTAGATGTGTTCGATGGTCACTAGTTTGTCCTTTGATTTTGTTGTATGAAGTTAGATGTGTTCGATGGTCACTAGTTTGTCCTTTGATTTTGTTGTATGAAGTTAGATGTGTTCGATGGTCACTAGTTTGTCCTTTGATTTTGTTGTATGAAGTTAGATGTGTTCGATGGTCACTAGTTTGTCCTTTGATTTTGTTGTATGAAGTTAGATGTGTTCGATGGTCACTAGTTTGTCCTTTGATTTTGTTGTATGAAGTTAGATGTGTTCGATGGTCACTAGTTTGTCCTTTGATTTTGTTGTATGAAGTTAGATGTGTTCGATGGTCACTAGTTTGTCCTTTGATTTTGTTGTATGAAGTTAGATGTGTTCGATGGTCACTAGTTTGTCCTTTGATTTTGTTGTATGAAGTTAGATGTGTTCGATGGTCACTAGTTTGTCCTTTGATTTTGTTGTATGAAGTTAGATGTGTTCATGGTCATAGTTTGTCCTTTGATTTTGTTGTATGAAGTTAGATGTGTTCGATGGTCACTAGTTTGTCCTTTGATTTTGTTGTATGAAGTTAGATGTGTTCGATGGTCACTAGTTTGTCCTTTGATTTTGATGTATGAAGTTAGATGTGTTCGATGGTCACTAGTTTGTCCTTTGATTTTGTTGTATGAAGTTAGATGTGTTCGATGGTCACTAGTTTGTCCTTTGATTTTGTTGTATGAAGTTAGATGTGTTCGATGGTCACTAGTTTGTCCTTTGATTTTGTTGTATGAAGTTAGATGTGTTCGTGGTCACTAGTTTGTCCTTTGATTTTGTTGTATGAAGTTAGATGTGTTCGATGGTCACTAGTTTGTCCTTTGATTTTGTTGTATGAAGTTAGATGTGTTCGATGGTCACTAGTTTGTCCTTTGATTTTGTTGTATAAAGTTAGATGTGTTCGATGGTCACTAGTTTGTCCTTTGATTTTGTTGTATGAAGTTAGATGTGTTCGATGGTCACTAGTTTGTCCTTTGATTTTGTTGTATGAAGTTAGATGTGTTTGATGGTCACTAATTTGTCCTTTGATTTTGTTGTATGAAGTTAGATGTGTTTGATGGTCACTAGTTTGTCCTTTGATTTTGTTGTATAAAGTTAGATGTGTTCGATGGTCACTAGTTTGTCCTTTGATTTTGTTGTATGAAGTTAGATGCGTTTGATGCTCGCTAGTATATCTCTTTGTTTTGTTATTAGCCCCTTTGCTTACTTAGAGAAAGTGACATCATTTGGAATGCCACGATTTACATAGCGACTATATGTAGATATAGATTTTGAATATCGTTGTCTTTCTATACACGGGTACATGTTTTCTTCTTTAGTGGACCAGTATTCAACCTTTATCATACTTGTAAAATCATTTGATTTAAACGTTTAATCTGACAAATTTCCACACTTCAGCCGATGACCGTTGCGCGGATGGTTTTGTACAATTCAGCTGTACGATGCTGTATATTAGAAGTGCATTTTACATGTATATTGTTTTTTTTTGTTTTTTGTTTTTGTTTTTTTGTTTTTTTGTTTGTTTTTTTTTTATAATACTTCTACATGTATGATTAACAACATCTCATTGTAGAAATGTATATGTCATAGCAAACATCCATTCATACAATATATAGGGACCTAGATGTGAATCCCATTTCTATTGAGTCGTTTAAAGTTCCTTTTATAAAACTTTTCCTCATGATACTAGGATTTCGTGATCGGAGTTATTATACCTTGTAAACCCTGTCGTCTACTTGAGTAACATTAAGGAGCAACGGAAGAAAATACTCAAGCGCTTGTGAACATGTCCGCTTCTATATATAACAGCATGTTGTATCTCGTGTGACTTCCTTGGTTAATTTCAAATAAGATATTTAAACCTGTATGTGGTGCACATGGGATGGTGAATTACAAACAAGTCATTCAGTAAATATACGTATATACCAGGACACTGAAACTTTACTTAAACATTGTTGTACATTGTTAACTTAGTACACATTTTCTTTAATTCATATATTTGTGCTACTAGAATATCTTGGTCTTTGTGATTTGCTTTATTTGTAAGTTTCACTAAGTGATCACTTCAAAGACTGTAAAAAAAACACACACAAGTGAATACACGCAGCATATTTCAATAAAAGTTAGATACAGTAGAGACAAACAATGAATTAAACTGAATCATACCGCAGTCTCGTCCTTCTAGGACTCATCAGTGATGCATATATGTGACGGATACGAATCAATTCTGTGTGTGAGTCTGACTTATATTTTGTGAGGCTATGATTAATTGCCCTAGTACTCTCGCTGATATTAATTTACAACGAAAATGTTTCAGTTAAGTTTATTAGCAGAAAGTGTTAGTACAGTAGAAACCTGATTTGATGTATAGCTAACGAACATGGACTTTTGACATATATATTTATTACATTTTCTCTCTGAGAGAGTGTATATGTCATTTCTCAATAAATGTCCTCAATATGAAAAAAGTACTATGAGCGCTAAATTTGCAGAACTTCACAGACCAAATATGCGATAAAGTTAACAAATATAGCATATTTCCACGCTTACATCACTGACGAATCTTAGAGGGATAGAGATCACTGATCCATACAGTTGATGTTCCTATCGGTGTACACTGTGTTCAGTACTCTCATATTGAAAGGGGCTATTACAATCAGAAAAATGAAACATTGATCCTATTTTGGTTAAGCCCATCATATTGCGGAAGAAATGTCTTAAAATGTTTCTTAAAATCAATTGGTACCAAGTACATGCTTTAGACTTTTCAGGCAGATTCTTTTTTGAATTTGGTGTGTTTCTGGTGTTACCTGAAGTCATCCGTAAAACTCGGGTTTTTTTTTCATCCACTCCCTTGATTTATAGCACGTTTTAAAACAAAACAAAATGCACTGTTGCTAAAACCTGATACTCGTTATTTTAAAGTGTGTTACGGTGAAATAATTTGATTTCGTCCAAAAATTCTTGGTATGAATTATAGAAATTTTGTCTCAAATTGTCGGCACTTTTTCGGGGGTCGCCATGTTAATCTTGACAATATTATGGCTTGATTTGATCGATTTTGAGCTCGAATTACGATTTTGTTGTTTTATTTTATGCTGTTTTTGTCTTAGCAGCAATGCTGTGATGACTGAATTGTGACAGTGTCGTTAAATGACGTTAGCTGTTGAGACGTAAACTCAAACAAACAACTTGTATTACATAAGTATAATGTAGATGTGGTATTGTATATACGTAAGGAGCACGTTTACTTCGTACATCCTGTAACTGTATATAGCAGTAGAGAAAAGTGTCCTGTTTTCAGGCCATTAAATGCGTCACTACTGCTGCATTAATGGTCGCTGCGAGCATCATTAAAGTTGCCGACACCGATTTTTTATCAAACCTTAACCGGATTTTCTTATTGTGCAAACACGCACATGTACGTATGTGTTAGAGAATTCTGACGTATATATTGTATTTTTTATTATTATTATTATTTATGTCAAATATCATTCACAATTTTCTTAAACAGATTAAGAACAATAAGTGCATTTCATATATCTACATTCATAAATATATTTATTAAAGAAACTTAATTGTATTTCTGCATCGAATTCAGCGATGGAATGAAAAAGAATGGCCCCGTATATTTAGCATGCTGTACTGGATGTTATATTGTAGTATATGAACACAATTTAGACTGTGTTTATACATGTCGCGCTTCAGGTTAGTCGGTCAACAGACGGAAGCAGGGGAGGTGATAAGTACACGGATTGTAAGGACCATCAGTACATTATGTTGTCGCTTCAACAACACGACCACAGTTATTCACTATAAAAAAACTATAAACGTTATTTATTTTACAACAATTGCGAAACAAGTTATTTCAGCTTATACTAATCACTCTTGTTGGCCCGTATGTAAGCGCGCGAGGGGTCTTGTGGGAGGAAACCGTAGAACCCGTGGAAAACTCACGTGGTCGGGCAAGTGACCCTTACCTTTCCTTTTCACGTCCGTTCCAGGAGTTGAACCCTGGACGGCTAGGTGAAAGGCGATAGCGTTACCACTGCGCCACCCTACCACCCAAACAAATCATAATTCAAACTGAAAATAAAGGAAACGATAGAAAGATCTGAAAAAAAAATTAGTAAGGAGACCATTGAAATGTTTAAGGAGAATAAGACCATATGTTTCGTAAGGTTAAGCGTCTTCTACTACATCGACGACACACGCCATGTGAGTCATGATCAATACAAGTAAGTAGACCATAATATCGTAAACAGGGTAAACAATGAAGTCAACAGGTTTTATAGGAAACATTGACCTTCATACCTGGTATCACACAAATAAATAGAACATTTTCTAATGAGAGAATCTTGGTGCTGACTTTATAACTTTGATGATCGGAGAAGTCAATGGCAACACGCCACCTTGCGGCTGGTCTGTTCGAACTTTTTTGGTATGAATGGAATACCTGTTTACCAATTCACCTGATGTTTGGATGGCTGTCATTCAATATGTAAACGAAAAAAAAACCGGATTACAACTTCATAAGATAATCAAATATCTGACAGTATACACAACAATTAGCAAAGAATATCAAACAGATTGATCAGGGAGAAAATTATCTTATTCTCTATATTTACACATTTTTAAATACGGGCTTAAAGCAATATTACAACACCAGAACAAAACGTCGTCTGCTGACAAATCTTGTGTCCGATTACAGATTGGATTTCAATCGTGGTGGTGTCTTTGACTTTGATGAAGCAAGTAATTTTAGGAAGGTGAATTAAGCAAGAATCAGCGACATCTTATCTGTTCGATCAGGATCAGCGACGATTGCTAGCCAAGTTGCTCTTCTCCCACTGAACACTGTCACAAATCGCCGGTACATTTAATCCAAAAACGATCTTTCTTACTAGCGAAGGAAACTTAAAAAAATGTCACGTAAATACTGTATATGATTTCGGAGCCGAATTGCAAACTAAATGAATGCACGTAGCATAGCACAGCACATTCATAATATGTTTGCAAAAAGGTTTTGCCTTCGTGCCCGCACGAAACTAAAGAAAAGGAAAGAAAAAAACTATCGGAGCTTAATTGAGAGGTACAGTTCTCTTTTGTACAGTAACCAATGACTCGTTATTGTGTCAGATGTCAAATGGAGAATCTTACAAAACGTTGTTTAGAGACGTCTCTATCTAGTTTGTATGACATTTCCTTGTGGAGTTCGTTTCAATCTTTCTAAATGGTAATTGGTATGTCCTGTAGTTGCGTTGTTACATATATCTCTTTGATAACAGGCACTACTTGGATTTGACTTTGATTCACATTGTACATGACATGTGTCGTTGATAAGAATATCTCTGAGGAATTTTACCATATTATCTGTGCCTTTTCAAGGGACTCAATGTAATTTTTATCTCTTTTTCCCTCTTTTATTATCATTGTAGTTTACACATATTGACGTTTTTAGTGGTCTATAACGGCCCTTTTATTTCTATTGTTTCCACGGCGTTTGAAAATAACTTAAACAAAATAGGTCGAAATATAAAGGATTATCGAATAGTGCTAAAACGGAGAACTTTAAGGCCTCTAATTGTACTGGCCTCCTGAGCTCCAAGTCCTAATGGAATCTTCCCTAATGAATTATTTGTCCGTAAAAATCCAACAGTGTAAACATATTGATACAGAGCCTGTTTAAAGTACTCGTTTAGTGCGCAAGTTCTAGGTTTCAGTCAAATGAGAAGTGAGGTCCCAAATAGTTTTATCACGTTACAGGAAATCAAAAGCGTTCATGGTGGCGTGTGCCTTTTTCCTGTTGACTGTCCTTATAACTATTAGTGTATATAGTGAAGTAGTTGTGTGTGATCTGTTGTATTTTAGCTGATAAACAGTATCATCTATTTTGAATGTATCAGTATTAATATGTTATCATGTTTGTGTTTCGGAATTATGAATTTTCAATAGCAAATCTATCACTGTATGAGATCAACTTTCTGATGATGAATTGGGACTATTGTATCATACTTTACCAAAAGTAGCTTTATAACAGATTTTAACTTTTTAGTGCAATGCTCTGTATACAAATTTTATAATATATAAGTGCCTCATCAGTAAAATAGCTTTTTGATTTGAAGTTTTCAAGTAAACAAAACACAGTTTGGAAGTAAGCATTAGAGGACCAATTCATTATAAAACCGTTATATTGAGAAAATAGAACGTTTGTTTACAAATGATTTCAATAACATAAGATGGTGATATACTGCTACTAGTAAACTACATTGATGATGACCACAGAAAGACCCGTGTATTTTATTATGCTAGTTAAAAAGCAAATATTATTACTAAATAAATGATTATTTAAATTCAATTATTCAAAAATAATGTGTAATGTGAATATCATAAGAAAGTGTGTGTAATTCTGGTGTAAGTGATATGAATGAAGTAAGAGAGCCTTCCTGCGCGAAGACATTGTATGTTATATCGATGTATCTTTTTCTGGAAATAAAAAAATTGGTAAAAAAAAAAAAAAATAGATAAATAAAATAAATATAAATAATAAAAAAAAATAAATGATTAGGTAAATGGTTTTAAACCAGTAATGATCAAATCTGACCAAGTGTTGTGGTTGACACACCTGATGGTGGTGCTAATATGGGTCTCTTTGAGGATAAAAAATAAATGCATTTTGTAATGAAAAGATGTGTCACACAACTTGGCTGACATGTAAATACCCTAAATCCAGATATATACGAACATGTTTACGTGCCCGGATTAACAAAGGTAAACACATTTAATATCCAATGACTTCCTCTGAAAGGAGTGCTTGGAAACTGTCATTGTAAACTGTATAATGATACTAAAATAAAGTTATCAAGATACCAATAAGTGAGAAAAAGAGAATAGGAGATATTCCTTTAATCCTAATAATTTATATAAAATAAAATGGGTTAAAATTATATAGACCTGAACACATTATATACAATATATATTAAACACTGAACTAAACACTGACTTAAGAAAGTGACATGAAGATGTCTTTATAACGTATATAATTAAAGCAGATGTGCAAATACAACTTATTTACAATGATTGAAAAATAATGCTTTTTTCTATTATGGACTTATTAAATATACATTTCTTGTAAACAGAAACATATCTTAAAATTATTTTTTTTGGCAAATTTATTTAGCAATACTTGTAAAGCCTTCACTTACAGTACCGACAGATAACTAAGAAGTAAGAGATACAGGGGAAAACATACGTTACAATAGAAACCCCAATCACATATGAATCATTAGTGAAAAAGTCTATTACACAACGGCGCAAAAATTAGTATATTCTTAACTGTATGTTTGTCCAACAATTTAATTAAAATATTTACATTACCCAACACAGGAATGGATTTCAAAAAGATTCAAAAGCAAAAAAAATACATGTTCGATAAAGCCATACAATAGGTTTCAAGAACAAAAGATTTCACTTTATATAAAAATTCAAGCAAACATGAAAATTATTCATTGGCAAATTTATAATATGAATATCCTTATATGTAAGATGATGCAGTAAAAATTTCCTAACAAATTATTGACAGTAACAAGAGCGAGGTGTTACTTTCAATATATCTGTACTTCAAATATCATGTTAAGGAAACTGACACATTAGATGACCCACATTTATCATCGTGTTTTCCGACTACAATGACTAATATGTTGGCTTACATTAGTCCCGACCTGAGTTATCTGTTTCAGTGTCATAACCATGGACTGGACAACACTAAGCTTGTTCTACATTGTTCTCTTGACTACCTCAACATTACCTGGATTGTGTGGTATGTGCTTTTTTTTTTATCTTATTTGATAGATATTTTAGATCGTGCTCTTGTAATCTCTTTGTTGATTGTGATAAAATGAATATATTTATTAGTCAACGAATGAGCTTCCTGGCACTTCCCGAAGTTAGTTATCCTTTAGTTATGATCATTATGAATTATGTTAACATATTAAGCCACTTTTTACTTTGTTAACAGAGATTTTAACATACTGAGATTAAGTTCATTTCCAAATATTCTGCGTTCACTGATTGAATCTTAAGATGTTGAGTGCATGTGTATTGTTCCTGTCACAAAATTTAAACAATTAACCTACCTGAAAATCAGCCATTGATGAAGAAGCTGCATTACAATTTTACCTTTGAGCCAAATATTAAGAAGAAAGAAAAAACATTTTAGTCTTAGAATTTTCTCTTATATCTGATACTACATATTCGGGGTTACATTTCATTGTATCACATTGCAATAAATAACTCGGGTCATAATGGTTAACTTAGTACATTGAAATCCAGCTAGATTATTTGTTTGGGTCCTCGCGATATTTGAGGGATATGGAGAGGAGGAGGGGGTTCAATATTTTTAAGATAGCATGAATTTCGAAATGGAAAGAAAGGTCAGCATTCTTTGACATTAACATATCTGTATCCTTATCTACGAACGATACTACATTACCCCTATAAAAAAATAAGTAGGTTTGCTTGATAATGAATGGAACCCCACCAATACATTACGCAATGTTTCCAAACAAAATCATGTTTCAGACTTCAGCATTGGTATAATATGTGAAATTTAAAAGAATTTTGGACCAATCTTCAATACTCTTTTCTAGCCGTCGTTCTCTTGTTCTGAGAGCTTTCTTTTTCAAGGTAAACGGCATACAAATATATGGTTGTTAACTATACTAAAGCGTATTTCCAGAAAGATAGTCCAAATCAATGACGAAATATACGGAGGACGCGGTGGTAAGATCTTCCAACTGACTATTGGTATACCTATGGGAACTAACTAACCCTCTGTTGGCTGTCTTGATTTGATTTTCATACGAGGCTGAATTAATCAGCTTATGAAAACAGGTCACAAAGGGCTTGCAAAGTCGTTTAATGTCACTTTCAGATATATTGATGACGTCTTGTCTTTATAAAACAAAGAAATTTATTGACCAACGACATCAACACGGAAAGCTTTCCACCAATCTGTATGATAAGCATGGTGATTTAAATGTCACAGGCTGTTGGGAATTTGGAGGAAGTTTTGCGGTCGTCATAGTGATGTCATTGTATATTTTTTTTTGTAATTTCTTTGTGAAAAGCTCGACGTGGTTGATTTTCCTAATTTGACTGTTGCTTCCGTTTCTGTATATCTTTCTCTCATTATAGCATGTTACATTACTTACTTAGATTGACCAAGATTTACATGGCGGTGGTCGTCGATGAAGCAGAAGACGCGTACTCTTCAGGAACACATAATTCTATTCTACTTATACGTTTGCAGGGATCTCCGTGTAAATCTTTCTTTCGTTCATATTTTGCCCTAGTATAATTGAATATGAGTTTGGATTAAGCATATGTTGACATGTCGGTATTTTCTTCTTGTTTTTATTTAACACCATCATGACACCGTATTTTTATATCGATACGCAGAACAATGCCCGGACAATTGCATGGAGTGTGGTAAAGGAAATAAATGCAATGTGTGCAAATGGCTTTACGGAGGGGATCGCTGTGAGAAAAGTAAGTAAACAAATAAAGAAATTAACTCTATGATAACTATGCTTTTCTTGTAGCTCGCTTAGGTAAAGACACCGTTAACTTAAGTTAAAAACAAACCGTAAATCTAATTAAATATCCTTAAAAGGAATATAACATGAACATAAGAATCATTTACAATGATACCATGGGAGAAGTTTTTTGGGATCAATGCTGTTTGTGCCGAAAAGAAAAGCTTCGATCCTAAAATGACATTTTAAAATTTACATATAGTTGCAGGATTGTCCTGAAAGTACGTGTGATGAACTCTTTCCACTATTAATTTGGATTTAGAATTAAAATTTGTATATTTCATAATTTTCAATTATAGATTATTTAAAAAGTTAGTTTTGCACATATGCATATTATTATCCCCGCCCAACGAAGATGGCGGGGGTATTCAAATGGCTTTCATCCGTCCGTCCTTCCGTCAGGATGCTGCTTTCCTCATTATATCTTTTGAAGGACTGGTTTGATGAAACTTGGTTGGTACACTTGTTACCTAAATCCCTTGCTCAAGTTCGATTAACGGAAAATTCAGGGCATATTTAATGAGGTTGCTGTGACCTGATTGGCTGATTTCTGTAATCACTCTCCGATGCGGCTTTCCGCATATCTTTTGAATGACTGGTAAGATTTTGATGAAAATTTGTTGATACACTTGTTACCGTAAATCTTGGCGAAGTTTAGTTCAATTAACACCAAATTACGCACATATTTAATGAAGCTGCTGTGACCCGATTTGCTGATTTCTGAAACCACTCTCGGATGCTGCATTCCGCATTATATTATTTGAAAGACTAGTAGGGTTTTGATGAAACTTGCTTGGTACACTTGTGACATTAATCCCCTGGCCAAGTTCGATTAACAGCGAATTCCGCGCATATTTAATGAGAGCTGTGACCTAAATGACTGATTTCTTTAATCACTCTATGCGAAATCTTTCTGCACAATATGGTAAGATTTTTAAGAAATTTGTTTTGTAGACTTGTAAACTGTAGACTGAATTCCTTGTTTAGTTTCTATTATCAGCTAATTCGGCTAAATATTTTATGTTCCTTACGAAACTCTAACTGAGTGCTATCCGCACGTTATTCTTTGAAGGAACAAATGAATAATGATGAGACTTGCTTGGTAGACATGTTACCTTAACCCCTTGTTCAAGATTGATTATTGGCAAACTTTGTGCATATTCAATGAGACTGCTGTGACCTAATTGGCTGAAATGTTTTGCAGTTTTCCATGTTGCTCACTTTAAATGTATATATTTTACAATTAATCAAGGGCGGAGGATCTTGATAACTATGTCCCTTTCATATGTAAGAAAAGGAGCAAGTTCAGCATTACCACCACACAGGCAACATACCCGTTCACAATTAATCACTATTTATAAAAAAACAACCTACGCCAGGCTTAAATATCGATAGTACAACAAAGTTAACATACAGTACTCACCATCAATTTACGCAGTTGAAGTTGATGTCTACATACACTATGACATCCAGAAACCTCATTTCCAGAATGACGTTGACGTATTTAGAATAAAAAAGAACCCCGCAACTATCATTTCATTAACATGAAGAGTAACACAAAAATTTGAGAGAGAGAGAGAGAGAGAGAGAGAGAGAGAGAGAGAGAGAGAGAGAGAGAGAGAGAGAGAGAGAGAGAGAGATTATAATTTATAATATCTGTATGTAATATGTATGATTACTTTTTTTGATAGAATGCATAGTGGGCTTTTATTCATTGGACAGCTGTGATAAACCATGTTATTGCAATGGCGTCAATTTTGAAGAAGGATGTGATATAGAAAGCGGAACGTGTCGATGCAAGCAAGGCTGGTCAACCACAACATGCAATGAACGTAGGTAGAATGGCATTACGTTATAAAATACAAACTGGTTTTACACATCAACCGGTATGACTGACAGGACAACCGGTAAGTACAGCTAGACAACACAATCTGGAAGCACCATATTGACAGGACAACTAATTAGTACAAACTAGTAAACAGAACTTTGGTACGAAAAGGCAAACGGGGCAATTGGAAAGATAGAACAACTATTAAACACAAACTGAAAGACAGGACACCGGTAAGTAGAAGCTGACGAATAGGACGCTGGTAAGTACAAGCTGACAGACAGGACACTGGTAAGTACAAACCTCAGATAGGATACCTGGTAAGTACAAACCTCAGATAGGACACATGTGAAGTACAAAGTGGATAGGACAAATGTAGGTAAAGACCTGCTGATAAAACAACCAATACGTACATAGCTGACATGAAAAGTCGTTAGTACAAACACGCTAACAGGACATGAACAAAATTGGTATGGAAATTACAATGTCAAAACACTTACAAAGGATATGACTGGTAACCATTGACGTATATACAGTATTAGGGGGAAATGTGATATTATGGTGAATGGTGTGTCTAACCCTTATCTTTGTTATATGTCCTAACCATTTACCTGATAAAATCAAGTTTTCTATTCTTTTAATTAGTTGTTTTCATACACATTACCTAATTGACACAACGTCAATGAAGCTCACAATAACGAAGAAAAATATGCATTCAGTTACAATGGCGAAGGAAACATCATACCTTTTATTCAATGTCTGTGAAATGAACAAGGACCTTATTGACTCATTTACACTTCTCGTATTACTTTCATGTGTCATTTTAACTAAAACATACTATTATCTTTTTTTCTTTCAAGGAGACACTAGTTTCTTAAATACAACTGGTAAGTATATTATGCTTTATATAACAACAGATGGTCCTGCTATTCTTTTCTTTGATCTTCTGATGCCTTGTCCGAGAGATATGTAACGTTACACGTAATGCTTTAGCAATATCATATCCAAATTTGTTATCAACTGGTTATACCAGTTACTGTGGTTTCCAGTTACGTTTAACCATAAAATCTCATATTTATTTAAAGTTACCCTATTCGACAATTAAAAAAAAATCTTTTTCGTAGATCCCGTCATTGACCAATATAACTTGAGATCTGAATTACTTTATGAAAATATTAAAGCATGCTTAACACTTTGCGATAATACTGATGCCTTTTTTTTTATCAACATTTAAGCCCACTAATGGCAAAAGCATTCGCTAAATACGATAAAAGCATAGCCAATATTATCACAATAATAGCATTGTTCAGTAGAAATGTATATTATTAGTGAAATTATGTCATTCTAATTTGTTTTACTTGTGTCTTACATATTCTGTTTTCAGTGGGAGAAACCAGCACGTTAGGAATGATAAGTAAGTAGTAAGCCCATCCCGCTAGAATTTTTGTGATTATTATTTTTTTTGCTCCTTTTATTTCTGATTACTAGGTTTGATTATAGCCACTCCCCTGTTCCAATGGTTTATATCACTTTTTATGTGAACGTTTTCTATATTTGACCTTTTCCATGCATTGATCAATAATCTTTTATCACCAATTATTTAAATGATCTTTTAGAGACCCAATTCTTGAAATGTTTAATTTCCACATGTGGAAGATAATCAAACTGGAGAACGGCGAATTAAAAATCCTTTAGGTTGAAACAACGAAATTTTATGACAGACACCATGGTAACACTGGAAATTATATGCTACTTCACAAATTTGTCGTGAGAACGTTACGTGTTTAAAGCTGAGGTAATCTGAGGGCTATAGTTACCATTTTTTGTATGATATCAAGCGTTCTGATTAAGTTATTTACAAAAATATTATTCGTACTGTTTAGAGCTGGATTAGTTAACTATAAAACACAATCATTGTTTAATTAATTGAAGTTAAAAACTAGTTAGAACTGCTTGTTTTATTCCTGAAATATATTGCGTTTTAACATTTTCAACGTATCATTGAGCACTTCTTAGGTTCACGTACTACAACAATAAAATATCCAGATAAGCATCATCTATATGGACACATAGTATTTCCAATTTTATTGAAGTAGCAAACAACGATGAAAATATAGCTGTTTTATATTTATTCATTTTTTTAATTCTAATTTCCCTGATGAAGAAAAACTTTCGGTGTTATCACAATTCACATGTTTAAATCAACGTTTACGGCCATGCAGAGTCGTTAATTAGATATACAATCCTTTAATTGACAATAAATTTGGTTATATTAGTTACTTTGTTATCTCTGCTTGTTTTAACTGTTTCCATGTACCTTAATGCAGATATGCAATTTTAATAAGATTTTTTTTTCTTTTTTATTCTTTTAATAATATCTTCTTTAAATCCTCAATAAAGCACGTGTCATTGTCTCATGAGAAAATAATAGCTTTAAGACATATTGGCTTCAATCAGTATCATTTATTACTTGTTGCAGACATAACAAGGGACCCTATTGTTAACACCACAATGATCAGCCGAGATAGACCTGTACCGTTATTTGTTGTCGTGGCCTCGGTTATAGGTGTGACTGTCTTCATAGCTACGTTCTCCGTCTGCATTGTGTGTTTAATCAAGAAGGCACATAGGAAAATAAGGTATTTCCTTGATACGAAAATTAATGTGCACGATAAATTAAAAGTTGTGTTTTTTTATTTTGTATATATAATTTTTATATATATTATATTTTTTTGTACATATATTTTTATATTATATTTTTGTATATATATTTTTATATATATTATTTTCATGTTATATTTTTGTATATATATTTTTATATATATTATATTTTTGTATATATATGTATGAATATGGTAAATTTTAGAATGATATTTCGCCAGTTTTCTGTTTTGTGGATATACTAGTGAGATAATTAACGTGGTCGCAGTAGGACAGAGTGGCTTGTATGTGGTCCGAAATAGCTGTTGTAGGAGATTCTGAAAAAATCAGAGGCCGTAAAGTTTAATGTTGATCAATTAAAATACAAGGTTTTAAAATTTTAACCAACTACAGGTGGTGGTTCGTTTTTATATTCATACAGTGGTATTTTGGTCAAGTTTTTATCAATATCTTTGATATTCTAAGGCCTGTTCCTAATATAATGATTCCCATAAAAGGTTTATACAGCTGATGGAGAAACTTGCAACACATGATTTTGTGAAGGTTAATGAAATCTAATGGGATTTGTTTTAAACGGTAGCCACCATGGTAGCATCGGGAAATATCCATTTTTGTGCGGTATAAAGTTAGATGTGCTCATATAACCTATTTGAATTAACCAATACTTGCTTTGCCATTGTTGTCGATGAAGCAAGAGACACTCTTACAGTTACCTGGTCTTATTATTTTTCAACGTTTTCACTGCTCTCCTTCACCCTCGTTCCAAAGAATTTTACGATTTTGGTCACTTTTCAGTCGAGCAGATAGTCTTCTCGCTGTGAAATAACTTAATGCCAGTTTGTCGATGATTCGACATTTGGTATGATGTTTGATTCAAAATTAATAAAAACTTTTAACACAAATTTGGAATGAAATACGAAGATACCAAATAATGGAGTAACCGCATCATAATAGCTGTTTCAGCCTTCTATCACTCGTAAGTGATTCTACGTGTAATTCTAGCTTTACAAAACCTAGTATACTTAAAGTGATGTATCTAAATTTACTATAATCATAATATCTTAACTACTATTTTATCAATGTCTCAGATCGATCGTGTGTTCATCTTTATTTCATAAAACAACCATTTTTATTTCAGTACTTTCGGGAATGGAACAGAAAGTCAAAACGGTAGATATTTATTATTTTACATTTTTATGGATGACATTACTAATTTTAGAAATTGTCTTAATTAATTGGAAAATTGAAAAAGAAACATATTTCGTGCACAACACCCCACTGTTTACACAAGTCAACAACTTAAAAATATTTTAATCAAATACGTATCACAAATTTTGTCATGTGCACTGTTTCACTACCCCTCTATAGTTTAAATCAAGTTCAGGTCATAACATCACATCGTTAAACTCTACAACTCATCATTTATTGGTTGTCATCGGCCAAGTTGGAAAATGACATAGAGTGGTGGGTATATCTTTGAAAGCAAATATTCGCTTTGTTTTTATTCTTCCTTATATCTAACTTTTTTTACCAGATATTATAACATCAAAAACAGACCGATCAGAGTACAGCTATGTAGATGTTCCTGACAACTTCAACACCAGTTCTCATACCCCAGACAAGACAGAGTCGAATAATCAGCAGGAAGGGACGAAAGCTCGGCGCAACCGTTCAGTGCCAGGAGGAACATTTGTTTACGACACTGTAACAGATGAGTTGATACTAATAGATAAATCAAGGAAAAATCGTAAAAAGAATCATTCAAGAAAACGTGCTGATGGACAAAAACAAATTAATCTGAAAAATAATAACCTTCATGTCCACATAAATAATCGAAGTAGAAAAAGGAAAAGTTCCGGAGAAGATAATAGTCGCTTTGAATCGCATCAAGGCGATCCTTACGGATATAACAGTTTTAGTGAGTTAGCGAAGAAGCAGAAACCTGGCATAGGCGATGATTCGAACTATAGCCATCTAGAGACAGCAAGGGGAAATAATGGTGATTTATATAACACATTCAGTGATTTAGCAGAAGAAAGGGCAGACGAAAGAGTTAGCCCTGTTTTTGAATACGCACATCTTAGTTCGGTTTTTGAAGGAAAACCAGGGTCATATTCCTATGTAGGTGTTAAGCCTATATGGACGGCTCAGCAGGAAGATGTTGACGGAAATTACCATCACATGGCAAATAATATATAACCTACATAAATTCATAAAATATTCACCATACCAGATTTTTTATAGAACAAGTAAGGATTTTCACAATTTGAACACAATAAACCCTTTATAAAATTGTTTGCTGTTTGTGATGCTTGTGTCGCTGGATTGAAATTCACATTATCGCAATGCTATCTGAACGAACATATCTTTTCGATGCATGAATACATATACAATTCCAGGTACTTAATTGGAATGTTAGATTCATTGTATTGTAGTAAACAGTTTAATTGCTTTTTTAAAAGTATAAGCTCGATTGAATCATTACTTTGTTATATACAAAATGCAGTTAAATGCTTATTATTTGTAATGAAGACCAACAACGGTCGTTTTTATAGATTTACAGGTGTTGTAGACCCTTTGTCCTCGTAGTATGATTTACATTGATATGTCCCAAGAAGATATTCACTTCTGGAACATATTTCCTTGTAGTGGAGAAATCAGCACGCAGGTGTAAATGTGTGTTTTGAGCCTTGAATAGATTAGAGGATGTGAAATAAATGAAATGTTTTTCTATTTGTTTGTTTGGAGACACCTTCTCCGTTCGTGTGTTTAGATACATTTCTCTGCAGTTATAAATTATGTGCATCGAACTTTACGTATAGAGATACGTCTTCATAAGTACCATGTGAACACGTGATACGTAGGTCATTGTGACCTATAATCTTGTTTTTTTTATACAGTTTGAATTTATCTGCCTTTATTGGTTGAAGAACTTTCTTCCATTGTAGTCAAACCATTTATTTTTATGATGGCACAAGTTTACGGCATCAAGGATGATGTGATCCATTTTTCTGTCTTAAGAAACCTTTTTCTGTTTTGAATTTATTTGAGTTTTTAGTAAAGATGGACTTAAAAAACATACTGACATGTCAACAGAATCTTTACTCAAATTCAAAGTCAATGAAACCAGGGTGAAATATGAACAAAAGAAAAAAATTACATGGCGGTTAATAAATAGTAAGACCATGGCCCGTATTTATGAACCCATTCTCATGCTCAAGCATAGATTTTGTGCTCAAGCAAACGTTTTTGTAATTCATCTAAATCATATCAAATAATACAAATGTCAAATTTAAACCTTGAATATAGCTTTGACTTGAAGTCCTTTCAAAATTGTTTTTAAATCTTCGGCAAAATCGGCCTTATTTATTATTTTTTAACTTAAACAAGACACAAGGCTTGAGCACAAAATTCATGCTTGAGCATGAGAACGGTTTCATGAATACGGGCCCAGGTCTTTCGAATGTGTAAACGTTTTCTGCTTCATCGACAAGACGTCATTTAAACCTTGGTCAATATTGTCGTGTTATCAAATGTCAGCAACAACAGAACCATCATTCATACTAACAAGCATCAAAGACGTCCAACTTCATATCGAGTGAGGAAATCAAATATTACAAAATGAGATCATTACGATGAAGATAGCCGACTTCTTGTAATCTTGCACGAAAATCGTGGTTTTGGTAACAACGCCTTGAAGTTAATTTCTTCGGTGACATGTTTTTATACTTTTGAGGTACTTTAATAATATTTAGGATTTACATAGTTTTGCCAAGACTCGACCTAAAAACTCCTCTTTAAACACTCAAACTGCTAGGGTACAGGTGGTCCTGTTTATTTGCAAGGCTTGTCGTCCTGTGAAAGGGCCGCCCGTCACACACCATTCAGAGCAATTTGATTAAATTGTCATTCTAAAGGGCACCACCACGAAAACATAGACAAAACCGTTTTACGGCTTATGGAGAAAAACAAATCGTCAACGGAAGTGAGATAAAATCCACACATCTTTACTGTTCACAAGTGGTTACCTAGGCCAGCGCTTTACCGATATCATCGTCGACAAATAGAGACAATGATGAAACAACAGTGTGAAGGTAGCTCAATGATTGAATGTGTGTACTGGTAATGAATACCGGAATATTGTCGCCCAAGGTTATTTTCACCCGTGTACCATTATAAACGAATTCATGTTCATTTCGACCACTAAGTGTAAGAAATTTTCGACCCATATCAAATTCGTCTTCTCACTCCATGGACATAAATTTTCCCGGAGTGCAATAACTCGGCTTGATAAATTGTTACAATGGCAAGGAATAATTTCAATGGTGAAAATTATTTCACTGTATGTTTTATATGTTTTCTACGCTGTTGTATTATCACAGATATGATTTTTTTGTATGAGAATATATGTCTTTCATTTACTATGATGTTAGGAACAAATATGAATTTGTGTTTATCACTAGTTAAAAAAAAATGAAAAATCCCGAAACAGAAAATATAGTTTTTATTGATTAATCACTTTATTATAACAATTAATGTTTTTTAACATATTGAGTAACGGTTATGTAAATATCGCGATAATAATAATATGTTAAATGTAATAAGCACACAATATTTGTATAAAGTAACAACAGAACCAACATAAGAAACAAATATCAATGCAAATTTATATATGCCACAATACAGTGTTCTAACGGATAGTCGAGATGTAAGTATATAAAGTATAATTTGGAATGACATAAGTCTTGTAACCGACAAAAAAGGCCTGTTTTCAGTAACCCAATGAACTGTTGGCCGGTTACTTTTCAGAGGTAACATCAAACGGTATTTGCTTGCAGGCACGCACGCCTTAACACAAACGTCTTGTATATACCAATCAACCGAACGAGAAGGAATCTTTTCTCGTATAATATCTGACTGTTCTTTTTAAATCGAAATAATTGTTATGCGGGTCTTCAAAACGATAGGATCTGGGAAAAGGCACAAGAAATGTCATTATCCATTGTGTATTTAGGATCAAAGCGACATTTCCTTTACACCAAAACCAGGGCAGGTGTAATAAAAGAAGGAAACTCAAGTCGTACAAATTGTAATCCGGATAAGTGAAAGGCTAATTAGGCATGATATTCCGGATAGGTTAGTACCAACGAAATCATCACGCATCCCTACTACATCGAATAAATAACTTGAAGTTCTGTTCCTTAATTGGTTGTAAGATATGTTTGAACTTGTATTGAATGGTACTATTATGTGTCTTTTGTAAAGCCTTCATATTGCACATTGAACTAAGATATAATCATGATGTCTACTATTCAATTTATCAATCAGCTTTTAATCAAAACCTTGTTTTCCCCCTTATGGCAATCATGATATTTAAGCATTTACTAAAACATCGAATCGTTTACGACATGTAATATGGTATTATCTAGAAGTGTAAAACGTCACAGAAAAATTGATGTCGTGACGCCTGTTATACGGTATATTCGCATTTATTATCAAATTTGTATTGAAATGTTCTCAAAATTTAGTCTTTGTAGTTTGCAGGATATCCGCATGCCACGTTTTAATTCACATGGATTGTAACAGTGCTCAGAATATTCACATGTATTTGGCTCTACTCATTCAATATCACAAGCGTGAAATTTATTGGAGTTTGTGGTAAGTACATCTTACAATATGTGTCATTCTTGTTTAACAATTTTGTTTTGTTTTTCTCATCTTCTAGGTTTCAACACCTTGGGTCCTGGGCAGTTCTATGTATTGAATTGGTATTCAGTTGTGGTCTGTCGTACAATTCTTTGAATGATGGCATGGTTCACACGTAATTGACCTAAAACTACAATAAATCGGAAAATTAAATTTCACTTGAAAAATGACACGGTTCCAAGCATACACATGAACTAGACTTTTCATAAGTTGTAAGATTACTGTTTCTTTCCATCTATATGCATTTTTAACAAATAACCTAGATCACTAATATACGAAACAGCTAATGTAGAATACAATTTTTTATTTCACATTACAATATTTAATGTTTTTTTTTAATACAAAGTAATCATAAAAATCATGTAAAACAGAAATAGGTGACTTAGTGCTGCAGTATGTTGAAATAACACAAAATATGTCGATAATTTCTATAACGCTTCCTTCAAAATTACATGAAGTTATAGTTCTAACGTGAAAACAAGATGTTTACACTTTCATCTCCGAATAAGATACCAAAGTATTCCCTAAATAGTAGTACGTGATTATCGACTAAACAAGGTGGGTCCTTTGTGTAAATATATCCGTACAGTGGACAATGACACTTTTGATGAGTCATTGTACCGCCACCATCATCATACATCCGAGATTCATACCATACACATGACACGAGAACTAAGGGCCGGATACTGTATATTTTACACACATTCTTCCAATCACGGTTTATACAGTGTATTACACTACTGGACAGAAGGCATGAAGGTCATTCAAAGTAAGTTGTTCCTCTGTCTTTATTAGAAAAGTAATATTATAATGATTTTTTCATATTAGTGTTTTATGTTGATGACCTTAACTGCATCAACAAATCTTCAATATAATTTTAATATTGTAATTATACATGTTTGCTTCATCAATAAATTGTAAACAAACAAAAATATACATTATATTACTAATTTGTTTTCTATATTAATTTCTTTCTAATTTTGTACTGGTTAACGTTTTTCAGTTACTTTAGTCTTGTGTCTAATCTCTGTAAAATGTTGTTGCTATCATATAACTAATTCACATGAATTTGATCATAAATCATCTTCTTTCCTTTGATTTACTAGATTTACAGCATTTACCTTGTTGTTCTATTGCATTTTCGAATTATCACTACTGTTTCCTTCATTGAATTGAATCCCTTCCAAATGTATTTTAGTTTCTGAGAATCTCCGTTAATTCATTACAGTGATGTTTTTATTGGTTTTGCTATTTCTGACGTCTGCCGCTGAAACTGAATTGCATGGAGATAATGTGTGTACATTCAATAATGGGTAAGGAAATACAAATAATGCGATATTACATCTCCAGACAATTACATCTTTTTAGACAAACTTCTTCCTAAAAAAGCTTTTAAAACATAAGTTTTCCAAGTTTCAAAGGGAACTACTTATTAAAGCGTCGCTATAAACCATTCGGATATTTGTTTAATATTTCATGTTAAAGACACGCCTTCTCGGCTCCAAGGAAACAATGTTTATTGCTTTTTGGACCGAGATGTATTGACTACCGCCTTATGATTGCTTTTTGTATATCTATTATACTTAAAAGTATAATGTCCCCTTTCTTATATGAGAGATATTTTGAGCGCAAACAAACGTTAACTTGTTTGTTCTATTTCGTTAGCATAGTTGCTTTGTTCATGTTCATAACAACGGGTACAATTTCATTTCAACATATCATCGGTACCACCTTTTCCCAAATTGTTCGTTAATGAAAACATGAAACGTTCAGTCATTAGACAAAATTAACGCTGTTTTATAAATTTAAAAGCGAATTCTGTTTAAAAATTCGCGATATTAAGTGTTTATTTTGTTTCAGGACACTGCGTTATAGAACCATATATAAAACGGTCAAAGTTGAAACTAAAGAACCACATTGCCATGCAGTTGCAACTTATGGCTGCGCTAGATGGGAATATTAGTAAGTACTACTCTGCAGTCTTCAACCTTGTTTCTATTGAACACAATCTTTGTGTGCTAATTCTCATGAGATAAAGACATCACAGGCTAAATATTGATATACAATTATTCTGCATGCTGATACAACAAAACGCCGATAGACTGTTCACAATCCATCGGCGTAAACCATAGATGTCAGTTATTCATTCAACAATTCATAACAACTAGAGCGCTAGAAAAGTTTGCCTTGATTTGTTCATGTCAACATAATTGTAATAAATTATCTACTTTGTACATCTTTCATTGTACCTTCTAGTTAGTCATTTGTAATGACATTATACGACGTTCGTTACATAAGGTTTTTTTTTAAAAAAACTGTTTTTGAAACGAAATATTAATGATATTATGATGGTCGTCACTCTATGGCCCCAGAATATAAAGGAGCAACTGCGCCGTCAAAACAAAATCAATTAAGATATGTCACATTAAGGAGTAACTTTCAGTTGATAATTGATTGATATAAATGTGGACAAAGTGTCTAGCAATTACTTCTAAAGCCCGCATTATACATCGAAAAACATTTAATACAATTTTGTTTATAACTGTCAAAATTAGCCGTCACAGAAAGGCTTTTCATTTTCTAAATACAAATAGAGCTTCAAACATCTATTTTATTGTCGAAAGAACAACGTCACATTCACTTGATAAATGATCCTCTAAACCTTTAAATGGTGGCAGTTATTACGTTTACGGCTTCATAACTATACCCCAGTTCTTAACTTGTTCAAATAACCTTGAACTATTCGAAATCCTTACAGCATATCTTTTCGATTTTTTCTTCTTCTTTGCTTTTGCATACACAGGTTTTCTGCTATCATTCTGTTAGTACTATTTAAATGATATATGGTGGTCAGGCGTCGACTGACGGACATTTCGTAAAACATAGTTTTATTGAATTTAAGTTTGGATTATGATTATGTTGACATGTTGGTATTTTCTTGGTGTTCCTTGATATTATTCAGCTTTTTATTACTTGATGAAGACAATCGATAAATGTTTAGTGAAACATGTGTTATTTCACGTTTGCCGTCGTGAATGAAATATAGCGTGATGGAAAATTTTCGGCGAAAGAAACCTTAACGATCACTAGGGGGTATTATTTTAGTTTTCACTATCGAATATCACTTACGATAAAAATATGCACGTGAAATTAGTCAATTCGTCAAAATGTCAAACTTGACTGTTAAGTTGTCTAATTCATCGCCATTCTGGGAAGATCTCTAAGTTTTATAGAGCTAGTGTTGGAGACATAAACCAAATAAATTGCAAAGTAAAAAGTATAAATTATAAACTACTATTTAACAGCCAGAACATTGCAAACTGAATATTTGATTGGATAAACTATGATTTACGTAGGAATTGCTTACAAAAGAACAATTATTTTCGCTGCATAGTAACAGCTTTCAGAAAATAACCCCCCATGTTTTAATTGCAGTAAAAATGTTTCAATTCCCGTTAATGAAACTTACATGGAGAGCCATCTTGTTCAGGCTTGCTGTCTGGGTTTCCAGCCGATCAATGGAATTTGTGAAGGTATGTATACTTGCCTGGATATGTAAAGGAATGGCTCTGTATAAACGCAACATAGATACGTTAATAGGAAATCAAATGTTATCTTAAAGTATTGATTTGTCAATCATAAGGACCAGGAAAATCAGTATACATAAGATTTTTCTGTACATTTGTGTATCTCTTATAAAGGGTACTAATAAGTTTTCTTTTTTCTTTTTTTTTTAGAAAAACAAAGCATTGGTTTAACACAAATAATAGAGGAACTCATATCTATCAATAATATATATAATTGACATTGGCGCCGTGCACATATCGAATATCCTTATTTATCAAACAAATTTCCCATGTCTTTTTTAAATCATTTTTATTGAAAAGATAAGTCATTAAACTTGCTCTTTCTCTGGACATCATTTATTATTGACTTTGATATAAAAATTAGAATCGTGTTGTTTTGACTTTTTTTTTTCAAATTGTGCATTTTCAGTGTGTAAACATGGCACCTTCGGCTGGTTGTGTGAACGCAAGTGTAATTGTCCTTCGAATTCAACGTGCTATCCAAAAGACGGCCAATGTTCCTGTTTACCGGGGTTAACTGGCAAAAACTGTGACGAAGGTAACAAAACACTATATTTAACGAAAACGCAAAAGATTTTCCTGTTAACTTCATTCAGAACCCGAGTATGTACTATGATTAATAATGATAAAAGGTACTCAAATGTGAAAATTACTTGTCAGTCGCAAAATGACTATTTAGCTGATACGAAAACAGATCAGATAAAGGTTTTTGTAGTATAGTAAACATTTTCGGAGTTTTAACAAAAGCTTAAATAAAAATAGACACATTTTTACGCAAAGGGTCTCGTAGTTCTATTTTCACGGTATCTACTCTTTGTAATTTAATTATACCCTCCGGAAAAATGAAAGGTATAACATCGATGAAGCAGAAGACGCTTACCCTTTCAGAACATCTGGTCTTATTCTACTGGTGGTTTTTCAGGAGCCTCCGTTTAAATTATTCTTTTGTTGATATTTTGTTCTAGTTTGATTGATTAATTTGAGTTTGAATTAAAATTATGTTGACATCGCATTTTCTTGTTGTATTAAAAAAAAAACAATAACCACAAGTAAAAGGTTTTAAGGTATTTGGTGAAATAATTTACAATTATGTATCTTTTTTGATAAATGGTGTTATTATATGTACATCGTAAAATATTACAGACTGAATAAAAAGAGGAAGTACGCCTTTTCGACGTTAACAAAATGTAAAGAATATAATCTTTGTCGCAATTTCATTGCACTTTGTATGTTTAGAAACAAATCCTATAAGGAAATGATATTATTAGCAATACTCTCGTGGCTTTGTGGTAGAAGTACAATATTGATTTCATTATCACTAATAAGATATAGTATATCAAACAGTGCATCCTTAACGAAAAAAAAATTTTTTAGTCGTGTAGCTTGATATTTTCAATGCATCCTCGTGTAAAATCCAAAGAATCCCAGACACATTTCAATATTTTATTGCTGGATATATTTGTTAAAAATCTTTAAGTCCTTGAAGATACTAATTCTAATGGGATTTCTAAAGATTCAATCTCCTTGCACAAGCCATCGGCATGAAACATGTGTTCTTTTATATACATCTTATAGATTGACTGCTTAAGCTGTGTGCAATGGGCTTTTTAAATCTGTAGCTTTCGAGAATATACCTATTTACCGCCTTTTAATGTCAAATCATTACTTCAAGGCAAATGTATACTATACACACAAGGGCAATTTATTATTAAAAATATACGCACAAATTTCATTGATCCCTTGTGTATCTGTATTAAACTGTTCTCGTGTTGGTATGTGACATTGTATAATCCGTTATGTGCATTGGCTTCGCTGTAGCTTTTTTTTTTTTTTTTATTTATTTTGACGACGTATCGTTATATGACACACCTATGTTAAGTTTACATATTATTCAGCGATGTTACACAGTGAAAGTTAACTTCCATAGAACGAAACGTGTCTTAAATGAATTAACAGATATTCTTCAATATAGAATTTGCAATTCATACAACAAATGGTGTGTTGATTTTCTAAGAAGATAGAAAGAACCTTCTTTTTGCGGGTATCATCACATCTTGTAAACGTAAACTGTCTAAAATGCTCTTTCATTAATTTAGTTAAAAAAAGACGTAAGTTGGCAAACATTCATTAATTACTTGTATTTAACTGGAACTGAGATTTATTTCAACAAAGGCGTGATTTCATGTAAATCATGCATAAATCACAAATGAATTGTTTTTTTGTGACTTCGGTCAATTGATGTTAGAGCGACCTGAATTTTTCAGAGTGTCCCATGGGACTTTACGGCTCTAACTGTTCGTTCTCCTGCGATTGTCTATATAGTGGGGATTGCCATAAAGACACGGGCAAGTGCTTTCCTGGACCGAACCAGGTCAACGAGCACTCACAAGGCGAGTATATGTTCCAACTGATATTTCTTGTTTTTCTTTCGTTTAACAATTTTGTGTTTACCAGACTTCAACTTCAATTCTTTCTCGTTGTGACTTTTTGTTTTGTGCTTCCATAGTTCAAATTGTCGTATCATGTCACTTTGGTTTTAGTGTATACTTTTACGTAAACTATCAATGAGGATTTAGTCATTGAAGTGTTTCTCAAACATGTTTGTTGTTTAAATGTATTTAGTCTTGGTAAGCTTCTAAACGTATACAAAACTGCTTTCGTATTGATAGCTTTGATATTTTTTTGTCATATTCTTTCTTAGTTTGTATCATTTTTGTTCGCATCGATTAAGCTACCGTCTCTGATTTGCTGACAAAATACTTTTCTGTTACAGACACTTCGTCTCCGAGAAGAGCTTCTTCTATCATATATTACATCGTAATTGCTGTACCAGCTGGTTTTGGACTCATCATCATTATTCTAAACATAGTTCTAGTCTACCGGTGCAGGTATTAAAAAAGAAATAATGACAAACAGAATATCAAATCTTTATTCCAGTGTTTCTTTTTCTTAATATGACCTTATTAATGACCAGGTGTATACATATATTTTCCAGCCAATGTTTTTAGGAGAGAGGGGAAGCCGGGCGGGAGCTGTTGAAGGGCTAATTAATGTTATTAAATTAATCTCAATTTAGAATAAGCGTGTTCCCATCAAAGGTACTGAAAACTCCAAAGTCATACCATGGTCACGATTATATAAATGATTAAAGTAACATTTCCTTACTAAACAGACAATGGAGCCTGCAGATTCTTTAAAAGGGGTCTAATGACACTTGTCAGTGATTTGGAAACACAATAATCCATAGCTTAATAAACATTTTAAGACATATTATCATTTCAATGGCCTTGAGCATTGTTACATTAAACGTTTTGTATCTACTCAAATAGTGTGTTTCCTAGAGGCTTTTAATGCTTGATGTCTTTTTTGTTTGTTTATGAATCAGATTAAGAAAGCAGGTAGCTGAACGGGATTGCTCACAAAGAGGTAAATATCTGTAAAAATATTTAAAGGTGCTGTTAATGTGTCGTATGTGTCGTTACATCCATTGATTTATGTTTTTAGGAGATAGCAACTGCGACATGTGGGACTCGTGTCTCCAGTCTAGGTCTTTCTTATATTTCTATTGATCATAAAATGCCATTAATATATTTCGAGAATACAAGCGCCAGAGAACTAGCTGTCACATAACATATAGTTGCAATGCTATGAAGACACGCTTTCTTGTAAATACAAACGTTAACATGGTGCTATGTTTTCTTTTATCATGAAATATGATTGTTCCTGGAACAAGTTTCTTCCGTGATGTTTGTTTTTAATTTCAATTCGGTAACTACACTTTCGTGTGTATTGAAAGGCCCGCTTTTCATTAATGAGTTATGTGATATATTTCTCTATCACGTCCCTGGTTTCTTAATTTTATTAATTTTCCCTACCTATCCGGTTTCAGGAACCAGAGAGGACTACGAAACTATTGACGACCATTTCCTTTCTAACGATTATGTGGACATGCCGCACACAGGTGATACTCCAGAGTTTAAGGTGGTCGATTTCAGGTTTCCAGACGAAACTTACAACGAAATTCATCCAGAAATACATCATGTTCCCCAAAATGGAGATCAATACACGGAAGTGACGTGCATTATAGAGAATAGGAAAGAACGAGAGTATTTGATTAGTCCTCAAGGAGATAGAAGTGTCCCAAACAACTACGATACAATGTCCCGTTCATGGGAGAGAAAAACTTCTGATTCTGATGATGTTGACAAAGAAAACGATTATAATCGGCTTGAGAAAGATTTAAAGTCATATGATACGTTTCAGAGTGTGAAAGAGGCGTCATCCATGACGTCACTTCCAGCGTTTTTGGATGACAATTATAGTAATGTTAACATTTCAGAGAAAGGTGAAAATTTGTTAAGTCTAAAGGAAGAATCTCCTCCATCATAAGACGCTGTGGCTATTCGTCATGGAAGCTTCTAAATTTATATCAGTAAAATCGCGATATCATATTTGTGACTTGTGATAATTTTAATAATGCTTTTAAGCTTAACTTAGACTGTATTTTAAAATTCACCCGATCAAATTCTAGTTAAAAGAAGTTGTTGCTGGAATGTGGGATGATAGGAGACATTGTCGTTTCGCTTGTTGAGATACACATGCTTCTGTTATAACACGTCACGTCACGACAGGAAGGAATGTGGTCAGAGAGCTGATCCCGCGTGTTGCCTGTTAAGAATTTCCCACAGCGTATACAATGTGACGATCAAATCATGACAGAAATGTCTGTATAGAAGTTTGCTTCTAAACAGACATTTCTGCCAATATTGGATCCTCACATTTCATGTCCCTCCTGTTAAGAATAAAATCTTTTAATGTACGTGTGGCAAAAATCAAGCTCAAACGGCATCGGAGGTATAATAGAATTGAAACGTTTTAAGATTATAATAACAGCTAATCATCAGTACTGACATTTATCGCGTATCGTGAACAGTCCGATGGGTGTTGATGTAATCCTTCACTAAAATATTCCGACTAAATCGGAAATGTTTATGACTAAACAGGCTTCTTAAGGAGATAATTTATATTCAGCGTTCGAGAGGTACTACATGTTATACGATAGAGCTTATAGTTATAGCGGAGATAACTACAGGGACTTCATGACTACAATTACGAGACTACTTCAATGTCAGTATTGTCACTTAGTAGATCATACAAGTTTTTTGGAACAGCTTATCTATCACACAACACATTTAACAGTTTACATAATATAGAACAGTAACATAAGGCTTTAATATGAGACCATTCTTATATGTATTGCCCATTTTCTACAATTTATTGCTAAAATTTTATTCTTTTATTTCAAAATCTTTAATTTTTTCATCAGCAATAATTTAACATGCATGTTAAACGAAAACTACGAAAACAGACACGCGAAGAAGCCGGTTATTTTTGTCAGTAACTTCCAAGCCTTTCACCATATTTTACTTGATTTTCAGTTGTTTTTTTTTTTTGTGTGTGTAAACTATTACGCATTGTCAGGCTATGTTCCACATAGTTTCACGATTTTTTTTTCGAAACTCATTTGAAAATTTGTTCAATGTGTCTGCGAATAGTATGTGGATTTGTCTTACGATTCTAACCTGATGACGAATGGTGCGATGACTCCTTGCAGAAATACCTACATATGTAAACCGCTTCAGTTTGTAACTGTTCAGGATGATGCATATGTTCGACAGATAAAAACGTTAAATTCTCACATAGTGTTTGTATAATTGTAGACATGGAACGAACGAGGTTTAATGTCTTCTTAACAGCCAGGGTTATATGAGGGCGTGTGCCAATTTGGACACATAGAGTGGAAAATAAAGTACAAAAAGGAAAAGTAAGATAAAGGAAATGGAAAAAAGTACGAAAATAAGGTGATAAAAAATTAGTTAAAAGTAAAAGAGTAATAATGCAACACAAATTATGGATTTTTTATCAGCAGTTTTATTATCAAAGGTGAAGTTTATATACTCGATTAAAAACTGTTTAAAAAAAATCCGTTGAGTTAAATACAACGTACTTGACATGTACCATAAATTTCAAACATTCATTATTCATATATTAATTAGAGATAACAATATTCAAGTTAATCAGAAACCCAGACAGGTGATGTTACTATGTAAACAAATGGCTTGAAAGACATGGAAATAAAACACAGATACATAAACATTATTATATATATACATAAATTAAATTTGATTATTCTATTTTGTTTTCCCTTAAAGCACTTATAAATGCGTTTTTGCTGTTAAGTAATAGCAAAGTGCCAATTCTGATAGGTTCTGATAATTCTTGCATTATTTTCGTAAAGAGGGGCCAATGTCTTTTGACCTTTTGTTTCAATATTTGGGTGTCAACCCTTGCCAGTATTCTTCCAGTTTGATATGTGTTAATTAATATTTTAGTATTTCAAACTGGTTATAGTTATTAAATTACACACACCTGATTGTTAAATTAGTAAAAGAAATTTATTGAAAAGATCCGTCGTGACAGCTCAACTAGTTACCAGCTGGCGACGTTGCAACTCCCATCCGGGACTAACTTCAGTCAATATTTTGAAGATATAACGCTTTGGTGGACAGTTGTAGTGTGCGTATGCATGAAAAATCAATCATATATTTATATAAGTGAACGGAGTTTCCTTTCAAATGCGTTTAAGTTGATCATCATAAAATACATGAGTGGTGTATATATGCCAATTAGAAGAATAATGATTAAGTTATGAGCGGTATCTGTACATATTATCTAATCATCGGTCTTGCTATTCTCAATCTATCGAAAAATAAGCCTACTTTTGACAGACAAAAAGTTGTTTTCACCAGAATGGGACAAAAATTGATATCTTAGTTAGAATATTACCAAAAATCGTATCAAATCCTATTTCTTAATCTAATTGAATCGTTAAGACTCCTTTATATGAGATCCTTGGAGAAATTGAATAGATGGCTTTATAACCTTGTTTGATTTAGGCTTAAATTAAAGGAAGACAATTGTCTTATACATGTTGCACACTAGAGACCATTAGCGGGATTTGCATTCCTTTCGAAAATGGCAAAAAATCTCGAAAGGATTAAATGTCATTACTCATTCCCTACTGTTAGTAAGGAATCTCGTAACATAAAATCAGTTATCCCCAAGCACGCGGGTAAGTACATACATAAGACCCGCAAATGTCGTTCCTGTTCTCTCTCTCATCGATAATAGTTTATGTTTCTGTGATACGGGAGACTGCAATTATCATCAAGCATATAAGGACGAGACATTATATAGACATGTCTTCCTGGCATGCGATATTGTCCACACATCAGAGTCCTACTTATTCTATAAAAATCATTATAACGTGTATGCTACCCAGTAGAGTGCCAGGAACGACGAAAATACAAGTGGAAACACTATCTTAGAGATGTTGTCAATCCGCTGTGCTCGGTTTTGTCCTATGCGTTCTCTTACACACGGCTTCTTTTCCGAATTCTGCAAAACGAAACGAAAAAATTAAAAATGTACAGCAGCTTTGATCATAGGTTGCGATCGAAGTATAGCTCAACTTATCATGTGTTCATTGACTTCCACTTTTATGCAAAAAAATATTGGATGATTGACGAAGGCGCAATACCAATGCTTGTTGATAAATTGTTCAACGTCATCAGTAATGAACAGCTCCACTCATACGAAATTGCTAGGTATAGCCAGATTTCGTTCGATGCGTTAAATCGATTGACCCTGTAAATGTGTTTTTTGCCGATATCTGCCTGGCGCACAACTTCGCCTCTTTACTCGGTATGATAAAATAATGTATCACTTGTCTTATTCTTTCAACACATTGACAACTAACTCGGAAAAGCGCTACAAAAAACAATTATCTGTGATATAGCGTGGCATCTGTTCCTATAATGTATCCCTTTTGCAGCCTATTAACATGCGTCTGCTCCTCTTCAGAACATTGTTTTTAATAGCACACATTAATATACTACAATTTCATTCTTGCACGCCATTTCAAAACCATCATTAATCATCAAATATTCACAAAAAGCACAATAATATGTGATCTGGATAAGTTCAAGGGAATATTCTTCTGGAATCACAAACGAATCCTTTATAATGTCTTTGAGAATACCCCTCGCAATGATAGACTGACAATTAGCAAAGAGATGCTATAAATATTTCACCATCCGTCTCTGGAGTGTGGAGGAAACTTTCGGTCACCTATAATTTCATAATTTTTTTAGAATGGGATACAAGTAAAATATCATACTCGGGGCAATATACAGAATGGATATATCGTCACATGTCTTTCTTTTTACGTGATTTAGAGTATCATTACGAACCAAACATACCTTTCAAACATTACAATACGATGTATGACCTAATATAAAGTGTTTGATTTCATAATGATGCATCCAGTGATTATATAAATATGATTCCTTTGTTTGTCGTGAAAATCGAGATTTTTATGTTAAATATCATGATATTACGTTTTTTATTTAAACTAATCCAAAATGGTAACGTGATGTTATTATTTAAATACTGCCCGCGAACTTGAGGAACTCCTATGGATTTGATCAAACTGATTTCCAATGTTTATGGTAAAACAGAGATTTACAGTACAAGTTGTATTCTAAACCTGAGGTTTATATTGTTCCAGAAAATCATCAAAATATATCGTAACACAAACTCATACTGGTCTGTTTTCATGATTTCTAGAATCAAATCATGAAATATATTTTTCAAACACACTTATACTGAAAGCACCAAACATGTTATACTTACCTGTGTTGTAAGAGAAAGTAAGCAAACAACAGGGTAATTTCGATTTTTTTTGTATTAAGCTTAGCTTTATAAACATTTCCTGATCAATTGATTCAGAATCGTTTTTCATACCTTGAATATTTCAATTCGGGAAAAGCAAGTAACTTCAATTGAGTGCCTTTTCTCAATCTGTTTATCGTAATTGAATTATCGATCAAAACTGATTCCAATTAAAATGCGAAATAGATTTACCATATAAAATAAGCTTCATTTTTTTCACAGGCAAATCGTTTAATTGTTGTACACTATACATTTATATGAAACGACACATGTAGGGGATTACTTACTAATGCTTTTTCCTCTTCAGCTGCGACTTTCGATTGTAGTAACTTAACGTCTCGTCTTTCCATGACGTATACGACCGGATACTCCAACAGTGCAGCGAATACAAAGAGCAGACACATGGCCATCCACACATCCAATGCCTTAACGTAGGATACAGGGGGCATCGACGAAACCGAGTTTGTCCTTTGTGTAGTGACAGTAAGCACTGTAAGAATACCCAGAGAAATTCGAGCCGGTACAGCGTCAATACTCAGCCAGAACGATACCCATGACAGCAGAACTATCAAGATGGTAGGGATGTATACTTGAATCATATAGAACCCAAGGCTTCGGGTCAGATGCAGTTTCAGCTGGATGCACGTGAAGTTTCCTAAAAAAAATAAACAATAATAAAACTATATTCTATTATAAGTGGTCATTTAATCGACCCATACTATTAGACTTGCGATTTGGAATACGTACCTAGTAGGTTCTAACTATATTTTTATGTGAATAGGATATTAATAAAAAGATATTGCAGGATCTCTGTCTGACCATCAACTCATCTAGCCGAGGGTTAAGACGCAGATGAGTAACTGAACACAGTCCTTGGCTAGCGCAAATATAAGATTATATGATACGGTCTTAATGTCTAGAAAACTTTCATTTGTACATCGATGTACCTTTGTTTTCTATGACCATGCCAGACTTGATAAAGAGAACGGTGTAATGAACGACTGATTAATGCAGAGTTTGTACCAGGTTTGTCATAATATTTCTTTTTCATCAATATGCTTATTTCTAATAAGAATCTAAAAGACTTATGTATACAAAAACTTCGGACAGACTGCAGATGAAACATACTAAGTAAAGTTGAATTCTATATTACGCATGGAAAAAAACTGTCTCGAAAATTAACCTTCGTGAGCGTCTACTCAGAGAAGGATTCCACAATTGCATTACAGCACTTTTCATTTGCTCATGAATTATTGAAGAAAAAACCAAGTACAACTCTGACATTAGTTGCTGTCTGGTTTAAGTACGCTAAATGTGTGTTTAGAGGATACGAGGAAAGTGTAAAATGCAAATCATTATTGTAGACGACCTTGTATTAAATGTAACTGATCAGTATAAGCATCTCATAGGGGCTGTGACATTTAACTCAAAGTAAAATGTTTACGTAATGAATATTGATAGTATTGTGGATTCTTATTATGGCTCTTCTAGAACAGGAAAGCTGTAAAACATTTTGATCTATCCGCAAGTTAGCATGCAAGATTATTTTGATTTTATTCCGGAATGATGATATGTCGACACAAGTTTTTAATTTGGTGTTAAGTGTTGTACATATGATTATATAACTGTGCTACGCAAAGAAAGAAATTCGCCTAAAGATTGGTGGGGTTTGTACCTGCCAGATCGTCCGTCCCATACCCTGTACAGTCCAACACCTCGTGGTTGTCCAGGTCGAATTGCGGCAGTTCCAGATGTGCGTTTGTCCTTACCGGGTTATTACCTTTCCACTTAAAGCGTAGCCGATTCCGCGTGTAGGCGACTGTGGAAAAGCACATTACTTTTGTATTAAAATTAAAAAGGGGACGAAATATCGGATCAAATACAGAGTAGAATATTAGCTAATGCTTAAGAAGTGTTTCGGTAATTAGATTGCATTACAGAAATGTCAAAATCCAGATGTGGAAGATTTCAAGTGAATCCATGTTGCACCTTTCAATACAAATTTCAGAATCAGCTATGGATTTGTTAATTAATAAACTGCATTATACACTTCTTTCACCCTTCTATCACTAATCAGTGATGCTTGGGGTGCAAGTGTAGAAGAATATTGTAAAAAAGACAGGGAAAACATACACATATGGAATAAGATACAGAAGAGCCAATATTGAATTTAACTGTATTATTCAACTTGTTCGTCCTTCTATGGCTTATCAGTGATGCCAATTGCAGACTTTTTGTAATCTAACAGAGGAAAGTTTTAAGTGATAAAGAAAAGATATCATAATCAACTCGGGAAGATGTACTGACACCATTTTTGAGATAAATTGTAATGTTAATACATATCTAATAATTTCAAAAGAATGTCAAGTACATGTGTATTTTCTGAAATGCCCCAGTATTCGAATGATTTAAAACGCAGCATGGATGGTACGTCAAACGTATGGGATCAAATAATCCACCAGCAGTGCCTGCCATCTGCAAATTCGAAGATTGTACAAAAGAAACACAAACGTATAGCACCTTTCAATACAAATTTAGCGTCAAATGCAATGCAGCAAAGATGAATCAAACTTCATCGTACAGCTGTTTTGTCCTTATAGGACACTTCAGTGTTGCTATTGGCTTAAAGTTTAAAACACAAAAGATGCCTAAGGAAAATGCAAAGGGATCGAAAAAAAAGTCGACGTCAAAATATACAAGAGAAGGTGCACTTTTCCACTTATTTCATAAATTTAGTAATTTTCAAGTATCTGCTCAACAAAGCAGGCATACAATCAAAATGAAAATGGTTTAAGAGATATGTAAAAAGCTAGTTTCGGGAGGTGTACAAAATTCTAAATTTTCAAAATTGAACGATTTCTAAAGATTGTAAAAGTACAAATGTTATATTGAACGTTGTCTCTCTCTCACTCTCTGTTTGAGTTAATGGAAACGTGTCATACCTTTTACTTGAAAAATGATTTTCTTAATGCAACCAGTTATCGCCTATTCTGAATTAACTGCTCTTAGATGAATAACGACTATGATTAGATAATATATATGTATATCGCACGTCGAAAGCCATGTGTTGTGCATATCAAGCATGATAAAATTTAACTTTATCCATCGGTAGATTGATATAACAGTTTCGAAACAAGTAAGATAGATACATTTGATATTTTGTTATTGTCAATATGAATACAATTTGATTGTCAGATAATGAGGATGTCGTCCGTTATTATCTCCCAGATGGACTACATTCCTCCTGACAATAATCATTATGCCACCGCTTAATAGTAATTTGACATATCCAGAGATCATTTTAAAAGGATTTCTTGGTACTTTTCTAGAGATTATTTTCATCGTGTCCTTTCTGAACATCAAATTTCTGTGTTAGTCGGGTGGTAATGCAAAGCAATGATGTAATAGATAACACATTACAAACAATAGTGTATTATTGTTAATTGACCAAGAGCGCATCTAAAATCATGAGAATGCAATCCAGATTAATATTTTTTGTAGGTGACAGCAGCACGAAATGGCAATATAGACGTATTTATATACATCTAATCTTTTGACTTGTAGTGCCGATGATTCCGTTTCATGCAAAAAATGACGAATTGAGTTTAACGGTACTAATTATGAATAGCTGACATTGTTATTACTATGCAAACATATATATGTAACAGATATGACTCAATGTTTTTATGAAAGAATAGTAAGTAAATACTTACAGCTCTGGAGATACAGCGAGCACACCTGGGAGTCAAACGGATAGCGGTGGAGATTCATAGGACAGGACGCTGTGACAGATATTCTGTGAAACAAATACACTCTTAATGTTTTGGAATGACTCAATATCATTTGTAAATGTTTAAAAATTATATAATTTGACATGTTTTTGTCAATCTATTGTTAAAAGAAGTCGTCAAAAATATTGTGACTCAAAAAGGACAATGTAATTATCATACATGTAAGTTATACATCCTCATATACCCGCGTACCAAGTAGATAATACATCAATTTACATCAAGTTGCAAATCAAATAATACATCCTTGCCGTCCACAGTATCCTGTTATTACATCATCGTACCATGTCGATAATAAATCATTTTACATTATGTTACTATGTAAATAATACATCAATTTACATCAAAATCATACATTCTTGTCGTCCACGCTTTCCTGTTAATACATTCTCACAATCTCCGTACCTGGTAAATAATATCATCCCGCACCTACCCAAACAACATGAATAACATTTTTTTTACCCACCGTAACCGATAAACAATACGACCGTCCTCGTAGAGGTGCATCATTCGGTTGGGCATTGTGACTTCATGGAAGGAAGCTTTCTTTTCGTTGGTGAAGTAGAGATCGGGAACCCAAACATCGTTGATCAGCTTCGAGTCAAGTTCAAGGTAGCTTGAATCGATCAGGCCGAAAAATTGGAGGCGAGGGTCGTACCACTCTTGTTGAATGAACATGTTCATCGTATAGTCCTGCCAGAAAAAACATAAAACCTCTGTAATGGTTCTTGAAATGATATTATGACTTTTTCACAAAGAACCTTTACCATAAACGTTCTACTTTCCTTTTAAGCCAAAAAACTATGTAAATATTAAAGGTATATATCCACCCAAGTTGCAGAAATGATTTGTTGGTCCATTTGTTTTTAATGTCTCTCTTATGACGTTTAAAATCATTGTTCGTGTTAAAATATCATTCATGTTGTCTCGTCGGACGGGCGAAATTGGTGGAAACAGTATAAAATTTGAATGTGTAAATATAGCACATTTATGATATGAATCGTTTTGAAAGCGAGACTACCAAACAAAACCACGATGTCGGATGTAAATAGCGATGAGACGGCAAGTTTATCAGTAAAAGACGTTGTCCCGTCATATTTGTGAATGACAACACAAACTACATTGAAATGACAATAACAGATATTGACATTCCTGTAAGAAAAGTAAGGATGGCTACAATAACGATTGTAATGGGTCCCGCAATGGTGAATTGGAATTCAAACGCTCCTTGCATTGTTTTGCACTGGGTGTTCTCTTCCATAAACTGCAGTCATTTCTCGTTATGCTTCCCAGTTGTAATGCTTGGATAATGTCTCGCTCATTTCTAGTTTCTCCTTTTTTCACTGACGTAGAAACGTTTTCTCTCGCCCAAAACGTGTCTCCGTGGGAGTCGCCATTTTCGTTTGTTTACAGTGCATTTCGCAGGCGCAAACCTGTTGTGATGTCATCAAGGCAGTTATAACATTTGTAAACAGATCTAGCTAGACCTAATCGAATTTCCTCAAATAAATGGCTAAAATTTAATTTTGGGGGAAATCTATTCGTGCATAAGAATATAAGTAGATGCTTTTGTTTCTCATAAAGAATGTTATGAAATCCTAAATTGAGCGGAATATCCCTTTCAATAATGCTTTCGTTTAATGAAGTGATTTTTTTTTTAAAAAAGCGAGTATGTACATTTAGCTTACGGAATATTACTATAACCATAACTACAAAGAAGACAAAGAAAAGAATTGGTCCGTTCTTTTTTTCGATTTTTCAGAAGGTTACATTACTAACAATATATAGTGTTTGTCAAGGAGAAAGTGAGAGATCGACTTCGTAGTATAGACAGAAAACAAATTTTACAGAGAATGCATATTTGGTTTGTTTGACATGGCGTTGTATGTTATATACATAACTTAATACAGAAATGTACTGTAAAATTGTTCAAACAAGATCAAACGGTTGATGTGGAGACTGTACTGAACTAATCTGGAAAATTTCTGGGTTATTTTCCTTTAACGATGAAATATCAATCATACGCAATATACATATATATGAATTTTCAAAAGATGCAATTGCTTCAGATGGGTTTATGTTCGCATTCATTTTGATACATCGAATTATTGTTGTTTTGACAGATGTGATATGCTACCATGTTGTGATAGCTATGCGTTATTCGACAGAGTTCGACCATAAGAACCCGAAACAAAGGTGTATTTCGCATGCTGCATATATGTAATTGCAAATAAATTGTACGAAATGTATAGGAAGCAACGCGCAAAAAAGTTATCGGATGACATCAAAGACTGAGAAGTCGCTGATATAAAAATGTATATATGAACAATTGTAGGGTCCAGAGTGCATGCGAACCCTTTTATAACACGTCTACAGCCAATGAAAGGTGAGCTGAAGGTAACGTCCTTCTAAAATGTGTGTTAAAATATATTGACCTCGTGCAACGTATGAATTATTAAAATGATCTTCGTGAATAATATGTATTAATCACCACTTGGTATTTTGAAGACGTTGTAATAACAAACTACTATCAAGTTACGAAGTAATTCCATTGAAAATGCTCATTTATTTCTTGCAGTTTCTTTTACCATTGTAAATGCTTAAATAAAACATGTATGCAGCCAGTCTTAGAAAAGAAAACTCAATCTAATTCATCATTTTATATTGCACAAGATATTTTTTTCAGAATCAGTGAAATCACTTTCTACAGAAAAATGCAAACGAAGAGAAATTGGCAGTTCTGTGGTTTTATCTTACAAAGAATGGCTCACATCTGTTTATGACTTTTCTAAAACGTTATTTACTTTCATTATATTCTAAGGTGAATGTTTTCATGGAAGTTTGATTCAGGAATATGATAATTTACTCGAGAACTGTTGACTTGGATGAGTTTGTGAGTAACGAGTAAGAGAGAAACATTTTTGTGTATTTTTAAGTATCACTTAAAAATGCGTTTTGCATCGTAAGGAGCAAGAGCAAGTTATTTGTATCGCATTAATATCTTGATCTGAAGGCATACCGCGGAGTGAAAAAAGAAAAAGATTTTTCATGTGTCGAATTTTGTTTTGATAAATAAAATACATAACGCAAAGTCGGCATTCTTTATTCGATGTGCAGCAGTAAGTGCATGCACATGTTAAATGTTAAAAACAGAAGAAATTATCACACAATTTATTTTGAACAAAGATTTGAGACTACCGGAGATAGCAATAACTCTTATCCATTAAATCACGACGGTAGATCTGCTGAATCAGCCAAGGACTGTGGATAATCCAGTTGTAAAGGTTTCTTATCATTGACCGAGGCCCGATGAATCAGATTGCCTGGCGACCTGTAGAGCAAGATCTGCTAGCGTAATTGAAAGTTAGACATGCGTCCTAATTCTATCAGCGTTCTCAGCGGGTTAGGATGAAGATAGTACATTTGAATATGCTTCTTTAATGTATCTGTCTCTTTGAAGCAATATCAGCATGCGACTGTGGTACACAAAGAAAATAGGCATTTTTTCAATAAAAAGCTACGACATGTCACGTAAAGTTAGCCAATAACTGACTGATCGAAATACATGAATAACAAATCTGGCTGTTTGATTTGTACTGCGGTATTGTCGTATAACCAGGACGGCTGTATATGGGCCAGCCTAATGTCCCGGAAAGGATTACTCCCAGATTGGATTCCAAACAAAGAAACACAAAGTTGTTATTGGTATGAAAAACAATAGGAAGACTAGCAAATATACTGTGTGCTCTGACCCGGGTCGATATTTTTCATTATAATGCGTAGACAATTAGGATTTGGATTTAAGTAACATATAACGAGATGTCAAAGTAATGTGATAGATTAGTATTCTAAAAACAATTCATGTATTTTCTGTGTAAACATGTCATATACAACCATTGCTGTCACCTCGTTGTATCAAACTATTCATCGTATAGATCGAGTGAGCGAACATGAAACTTTGTTTGGATAGAGTTCTGAAAAATACTCGTATAACTGGTACATTGCTGCTAAAAGTTCGCTCGACCAAACGAATGTCCATTGTGAGAAGTACTGGTTTGTACAGACGTTAATAAACAATTTCAAGAACTTGCATAGCCCAAAATCTTCGTCAAACCCTGAAGCTGTTACTGATAAACAGAAAAACGTAAACTAGAGGAAAACATCCCGGAGGAATTTTGTATAAAAGATGAAATTTTATTTTATTTTTGTTTGTTGATATATTGCAGCAGTGTCTCAACATTTCCCCTGTCAGTAGATATATTTTCGTATCAGACTTATCTATATATACTAATAAACAAAAAACACGTTTCCTACAAATACACAGAAGAAATACACTAAACTTTGTCATGAATACTATGCCAGCAGAAAGAAGGCACTCACCATGGTTTTTTCGCTGATGGAGTCGATGCTGTTAATGAACACACTGACTTCTACTTCGGTGTAATTGTCTGGAAAAAAGGCAACGATGTCATTTGATGCGACACTGATTTACGAGTGTTTGTTTGGTTGGATCAGCGATAGGTCCAGAAATATGTGACATTTTGGTAAATATCACATGATAATCCTTTATAAAATGCTTACGCATACAAATCACTTGTAATAACTAATTCTGTCCTAATACATGAAACAATAAAACGCATTCAGTGATAATATCTAAATAAATGAGGTATAATATTATTGGTATTGTGTTTCATTAATGTCTTCTGCCTGATTAATTTTACTGTCATGAACATTAATGTTATAATGATATTGCTAATGTCATTCTGAACTTAAAATTCTAACAGGTCATCAAATAAACGTATTAAGATACTCGAAAACATATGAGCTCGACCGAATATATTTTACAACTCCCTTTAAATACCTTGTTACGAGAGTAAATCAGGTAAAATGCGTATAGTATAGAATGGTCAAACATTTCAATTAAAATCATAGTGGTAGTATAAATACTTGAGTACATGGTTCTAAAGCGCGTCACAATTACTTTAAGAAGAGTTCAAATACTATATAACATCGCATAGCGTATCCCTACGATGTGTGGTCAAGATACTGAATTACGATACTGAACTTTGCGTCTTTGTTGATTAAAAAGTGGCTAAAAAGTGTGAATTCTTCGCCTGTCAAGATTTACAAGGGTGTGTAGTAGCGTTGCTTCTGTTGAACATATCATCACTTAAGATATACCACACCTTTTTTACATCCAATATAATAATATCTTGTATGGATGAATCGTATGCTACAATGGTATATTGGAGTGGAAAGCTCGAGGGTTGCAGGCACAGGAAGGTTAAAGGTAATAATAACAGGTTATCAAACTAATTGGTAATAAGTAATTTGTCTTTATTTGATGATGTGATATCACTAACACCTCGACATCAATGATACAATGCCGAAAACAATTAACGGGATATTTTTTTTCAGATAGAATAGTCAACAATATTTCTAGTCTTTAGTTCTCAGCTTTAATACCACAAATCCTTATTCTTTATGACTCACTGGATCAATCGTAATTAACGTAGTAAATTTACTCTCTATGACAGCGAAACATGTTAGATAATTCAATCACATATATTTTTACATACATGGCAGTCTTCCGTTTAAACACTCATCATCAAAAATTATGCAGTCTAAGCCATGCCAACTTTAAACAGTGTGTATCAAACTTGTGTGTACTTCTTTCGACTAGCAAGTTATGTGTTTGGTATAATGGACTCCAAACTTCTACAGAACAAAATTTATAGTTTCAAAATGTCGACAGGTTTGAAATATTGCATGCTATTAATTTCAGTTATAAATCTTAAACAGAATGATTCATTTTGGTAATAAGACATGAATCAAATGAACCGATTTAATCAAACAAATGAGCAAATGGTATCCAAACACCTTAAAAATGATTAAATTTTCCTGTTTTCCTCTGGATTCGAAATATTTGTGATTCGCTTTCATGTTGATGAATTAACGCCAAACAAACCACGACAGTCCAGACGGCCACTTTGAAGTAGTGGTAATCAGTATAAATGTTTTAGAGGTTGAAGTACATGGGCCTTTATCACTGTCACCCAATTATAGTGAAAAACGAGCACCATTAATGCGCTCTGTCGATGGAATGGTATTCGTGGAACTGGAAAGATTGGATAGAGCTCCATCAGATCATTGGGGGTCCAGTAGATATCAACATCAAGCACAACGTAGGCCACCGTATACATCAATTTTAAGGTCCCGGTAAATTAGCAGATGTCAATATCATATCAGTAATAAACAAAGTCCTTAATTTTTTCTGGTCATATTTTTATATTAACTTAGTAATGTTACCTTGATATTCTGCTTTAAAGTATTTTCACAAAATTATCACAGCACTCTAATTACTTTATTGATATTAGCAATATATTAGATTTTATCAAATCCTATGATGCGTGAAGTGTTAAAACAGCAGCGTTAAAACTCATATAAGTTAGCCTTAATGATTTCAAGCAATGCTGCCTTCCAATCGCTACCGAATAAACATATTGATTTAAAACGGACTTGGTGTTGTTTTTTGCTTTGGGATTTAAAGGTGGGCGTGTGTATGCTCTTGTTATATTGTCATCCAAATTAAATTTTGTTAGACTGGTTGTCTATCCAAATGAATAAATGCTATCGCATTGATGTCTTTTCTGAAAAATGATAAACAGAAATAAAATTGATATGCATCAAAGGAACGAGGACAGTGTGAAGACTGAGAGACCTTGTTTTCTACTGGTCTTTACGAATATCGGTGAAACTTTTTTTAAAATTAGTATTCTACTACAATATTACTCTAACTGTATAACACCCTAATTTTCACATACTTCGCGTATTCGTATGCGAATTTAAATAAAGAAGCTTAATAACACTGCTTAGTATCGATCATGAAAGACGAGAAAAAATTAACGTAGTCCTCCAATCCAAATCCCAAAAAACAAGCGAATGGTTTCTTTTCACAATAGTTCTAGAAGGTAGATATTGATTTAAGTCACATATTGTATATTGACATTGTGAAATCGTTAACATTTTTGGAGACTTCTATTCTTTCGGAAATGTACTAAATGCTTTGTTACTCTTGGCATGACATTGTAAAGGAATATGAACTGTTTTTCCGAATATGATTATACTATTGAGTGGCCAGGCAAACGACGTCTTCTGTGATAAATGCTATGTCAAAATATAAGGAAATTGCTATAAAATAGTAGAATAATACTTTAAAAAAGAAATAGTATGTGCGAAGTTTTGATAAAAATCAAAAATCAAAATATCCTATATAAAGCGTATAACCAGTGTTGTAATGAGTTCTCGGCTGTTAGACTTCATGATCATATGCATACTAAAAAAAACCAATATGTCAGCATATACATTATCCAAACTCGAAAATTCGATGAAACTATGGCAAAATATGGACAATAGAATGATTTACACAGACGCTGGAAAAAGAAAAAGGATAATAAGACCAGATATTCCGGAAGACTAAGCGTATTTTGTTTCGCTGACGGAAGCCGCCATGTAAATCGTGATCAATCCAAATCAACTCAAATAAATAATGTCACATTCTCAAACGAAAACAATGTACTCAACAACGGAAACAACAGGCAAGCCATTGAGCACCAAATAGGTTGGGCATGCAGGGCTTCCGCTATCTAGAAACGGAAAATTAACAACAGGGTTGGAAAGCTATATATTTTGGTTTCGTTGTAGGAAAAGATCGAGATAAGCGGCTGATGGAGAAGAATCTGGCTTGTCCTTGATTTCCAATTTTAGTGGATTTATACGATGGGCGTGGTCAATAACCTGTTCTGATAAGCTCTTCGATGAATTCAGCCTCGTATGAAAACAAAGACAAATCAGCCAACAGAGGGGCACGGCTAGTTCCCATAGATATGCCAATAGTATGTTTGAGTATCCCGCCACCAAACTCGACGAAAATGTCGTCAACCAAAACCTCGATCAATATTATGATTTCGTCCTGCTTATATTTCTTCTCTGATTTGGAAGTGTTTTTCGCGAAACACGCTTCAGTATAGTTCACAACCATATATTTGTACCACCGTTCGCCTTTCTTAGAAGAGAAAGTTCCCATAACAAGAGAACTAAATCGTTCTTTTGAAAAGGGTGTTGAACATTTGTCAAAAGCTATTTGAAAGTCTTTAATATCCACATACCAACAATTGGACTTCTAGAGTTAACTTTATCACAATAATACTCATAATAAGAATTTAGCAAGATTGTTCATTCAAGATTGTTAGAAAATACCCACCGTAAAGCTGCAATGTCAAAATTTTGAAGAGGTCAAAAAATTACTTCCTATCATTTTTTTCCGTTTCATTTACATAATACCACTTTTCAACTCTGTAGTACCAGGTGAGCTCGAGAAGTTTAAGATGTATTTTCAAAATGGCCGAATTGGGTTTTGGACCGAACGAAAAGAAGTTTGTTTAGGTGCTCTTCACTTGTCTGTCTTTAATATAATCTCTTGGGACCATTCCAGATAATTTTGAGTTGATTCACATCGGGGTACGACCGACGACAACCGACGAGACACGAATTATTTAAGTCATAGAATATCCAATATTTTTCAATTACATGTCCCAAAACATATAATATGTAATAATGGATAAACGAATTCCAGCCGACGACTCCTTGTCTCGCATTACAAAGACGTGTAGGATATTGTAATTGAACAATTGTCAAACACTAAACTAAATGAACCAAACTAAATTACACGCCCATCAATGTGATTCTGGGGCTATCTGTTATTTTTAAACGATCATCCATTCACTTTTTAATCCTTCCCAAGGCACCACTAACGAATAGTGCACACTACAACAATTTACCGATAAATTTCAGAGAAAAGATAAACATGACAGATAGTTGTATTTCTTTTCAGGAAAACACCATCATTTTACAAAAAGAACGTAATCACTTCACAACCAAAAAGTCATCACAATGTGCAACGTATCCTTATCACGGTGAGACGTCATCGATTTTCTCCATTATTACATGCACCATTGATAATGGCGCTTTAAATTGTCTTCAGTGTAATGCAGATAAAGACCATTTGACCATAAAGCACATGCCTGTTGTATCTTAACGTGTGTAGTAAGAATGGTAGGAAACAGTAAAGATCCTAAGTGTAGCAAGCAGGAAGCTATATATATCTATATATTCAATATTTCCTTATTAGGAGAAACGTAAGCAACACTCAGATTCACCTCGGCGTCCACTTTTACAATGTAATAGCCATCAATGACCGGGCAGTATCTGTTTAATGTCTCCCTAACCAAACATCTCAGAGAAACACGAACCTTTTGATCTGCAAGGGTACACCCGCAATTACATGTAGTAGCAATTTTCCTCATTAAAAGAAAACAGAAAATTGCTCTTGATTGCACAAGCTTACAACTTGCCAGAAGTCTCCGTGCACACCTGTCTTTTGCCCATATTTTATCATAGTTTTCTTCAAATTGATTTTTGATTATGGTTGTATTTTCTTGGTTTTCTTTTTCCGTTTTTCCCTTTATTTCAGAAGTACATACTGAAAGGTACACAGACGTTCAAATAAAATATTGAAAATATTTAATCTGGAAAGCGATATATATGAATATGATTCTTTGAAGTTGACTGATGTTTACGGTTTTCCAAATTCATTTGGGACATGAATTATGATAAATCATTGTAAGCGCACTTACAATATATCGAGAGAATCCCTAGAGAAAGAATTACGGGAAACTCAAATCTTCTGATACGACGAAATTACCTATATGGAGCTGCAGATTCTGGAAATGTAAAGTCATTGTCGGTATTAAAATCACAACAGATTTTCCACATAGGATCTACGTTCAAAATGCAAATTGATGCAAATAATAGCAAGACAATGACGGTCATTATAGTGATCTCATCGAGAAATATACTGTTACATTGTACGCTATATGTATGATACTCGTTAGTATGACTATTGGTTCCGTTGTTGTTTACTTTATTCTAATTTCAGAACATGGCATTATTAACTTGAATGGACCAATGTTTACATAGAGGGTGTCGTCACTGAAGCAGAAGACGCTGACTCTTATGGAACACCTGGTCTTATTTTCATAGTACTTTTACAGGAAACTCTGTATAAATATTTCTTTTGTTTATAATTTGCCATAGTTTTATTGAATTTTCGTTTGGATTATGATTATGTTGACATGTCAGTATTTTCCTGTTTTTGTTCAAAAAGAATTTGTACTTCAGTTGCTAATTTTTTATGTTGAAAGCTGCCTACATTACAGCCATACTAGCGATACATTTTTCTTCGGTTATTTTATCGTATCAAAATAAATGGTTGTATTAGACGGAAACCTATTGTTATAATATAACGAAAACATTCAATTCAGGCACACAATTTCTGGTGTAATCTTAGTTTGTGTGTACTGTATACGTTACACGCTAAAGAAAGATTGAACTTATTCAAATCGATACTTAAATGGGTTGTCTTGGACAGTTTATAACGTATTGTATCTGTAATTGTATGTCTAGATCGCAGCGCACTTGGATATCAAATTCCCACTTACATATATTGAAACCTAGATATGCTGTACTCTTTGTGTTCTTAAGGGATTCTTCATTTAAATACAAAAGTATTTTATTTTTTCTATGTTTTCTTATTTTAAAGCCACACTAGAAAAAAATCAGTGCAATTATTGTCGAAACTTCAATGATGGGCTTCATTACAAATGTAGTAAGTATTGTTACTAGGTTGCAAATCTCACTACTGTATTATGTAAGAAATACAATGAAATGTCTACTAAATATCTAGAAAGTTGCTCATTTGATGCTAAACTTGAAAAATCTCTTTATCTCCATGAACTTAGTCGACTTTATAATAAGAGCAGTGGATGTATCCAATTAGTTAATATCGATATAATCAAAGGGCTTACGTTCGTGGTCAATTTACACACTCTTAACTGCTTGCGAGCTTCCTGTAGAATAATTAATATCAATTGACATTTGTGGAATTTTATACGAATGTTTTTATTTGTGTTGGGGTTATCACCCTCTTTACAGCCGGTTTAATTTGAACACGGTGTACACGATAGTGCTTTTATAATGATATCAGATTGTAATGTGATAGTCTGGACACTGAAGCTTGAAAACTTTCCTGATCACATCATTGGGGAAACCAGTCAACGCTCAGCGACAAGTAGGGAGCATATTATTGACTTTTCTCACGGAAAGAAACAGAACCGATATCCTGTCACACTTAGCCGCAAACTCACACTTATGCCAAGAATAAGGAGGTAATAAGGTGGACATTTACGGAAAAGGGCAAGAACAACTTTTAAACATTATCTGTTGGGTTGAAAACCATGCGAAGCCAATAATTAAAAGGAAATAGTCTAGCTATGTGCTGATTGAATAGAATCGATATGATAAAAGGAGATTGTACAAAATACACAAAAGTGAATAGCACCGTTTGATAATTTAGAGTTATATACAACGAAACAATGAATAAAATTTCATGATACAGATGTTTCGTCTTTCAATGATGCTATGGGCCTCAATCTGATGTCTAAGAGGCAACCGGAGAAAATACAAAGTGTTCAAATGAAAAGTAAAACACCCAGACGGAGACGCGCAGCAATCCAATGATAAAATCTATTCTGTAAATTTCATATGTAAAATAATTTTAGACAGCGTCAAGTACATGTGTATATTCTAAACCGTGCCACTATTTGAATTAATTAAAACATGACATGCAGGTTACAGCAAACCTCGTGGAAGCTTTGTAATTATATTGGAGAGAAATGACTGTGAAAAAGGAATTTAAGTGCAGATATCAAAATACTTACTTTTTTCAAAGTTTGGAGGGATCCGGTTGTCATAATCAACTATTAGAGCACCGACAAATTCAGCTCTGAAAGGCAAGCAAACGCTTGTAAGAAATGATATATTCATAATAAGTTTTGTTTTATCTATTGTCATATCTTATAATTCAATAGGTCAAAGCTAAGGAAACTTGTTTCGTAACCAAATGGAGACGGATTAACTAAATAAAAATAATAACTAGATCTCAAAGCTTGGTAATAGAAACGGTTTTAACTACAGAAGAATGACAACAATACAGGTGCGGGTTAGATAATAGGACAACCAGAAATGTCTGCTGGCTTGGTAATCTAGCAACCAGGATGTGAGAGGTTGATATGTACTTTACCGTGTTAAATATTATCACTTGTCTAACAACCAGGATGTTAGTGGCTGATATGTGCTTAACAATGTTAAATATTATCACTTGTCTAACAACCAGGATGTTAGTGGCTGATATGTGCTTAACAATGTTAAATATTATCACTTGTCTAACAACCAGGATGTTAGTGACTGATATGTTCTTAACCATGTTAAGTATTATCACTTGTTTAACAACCAGGATGTTAGTGACTGATATGTTCTTAACCATGTTAAATATTATCACTTGTCTAACAACAGGATGGTAGTGGCTGATATGTATTTAACTATGTTAAATATTATCACTTGTCCATGAGAAAAAATGTTAAAGGTACCATATATTTGCCTAAGTTCCTCATTTCTAGTTATTTGTTCAGTGATATTTAGCATACCTTCCTAAAAGTTGATTGTTTCTTGATGGTATCTGTTTTGTGACTGGACGGTTATATATACCTACTGTCGTTATTTATATTTGTCTGACATTTCAGAGTATCCATAAAATAGGTTTTGTCATTCTGATAGTATTTATTAACTTAAATTGCGGAGACATTTATCATATAGCAAGTACTCCTTGTAATACAAAACCGTTTCACACGATTTATGAATGTCTTAATTACTCACCTTCCCGGAGATACAGGTGGAATTGCACACTATCTCTTAGGATGTCGTATCATTTCATAACAATCTTAAATCTAATCTTAAGACTTGTCTTCTGTTTAAACATTTATGCTTCACGTTAAATTTTATATAACACATCGATGAGCGCAAATATATATGAAGTGAATAGGATAACTGAACAAACATTGATAAAATACTTTATTATTAATAAGTTTTCAGATAAAAATGTTGTGAGTGTATTAAAATCGAAATTTTAAATGTAAATATTATTATTGTCAGTCATTATAATGTCATGTTTAAAACTATGGAATCTTCCAAATGAAGTTTGTTGAGTGTGCTTGTAGCAGTGAAATACTGTTTAATTAAATATATTAACACAACAATTAAACGTTTTAAGGATTAAAAACATATCGCTATTAATATTTATTGAATAAGATTATTTGTTCGAAAAAAAATTCTTTAGCGGCGTCTCTTCATTTATCTTAAAGTGATCTCATCTGTTGCGTTGTATCGGCAGGACAGCGGGACAAAAATCCTAACGGCGACTGTAATACACAATATCGAAAGAACATCCGTTTCCTTTTCCTCCTACAGATATGGTCGACCCGACGTCTACATTAAAAAATGGCTGGAATTTGGAGACAATTAGGAGAATTGATATGGCTCGGGCGCTAATGATATTTTACTGTCGTCACAAATGACTTTACGGATTGTCTAAGGGTCTTAACCAGCGATCTGTCATTTCAAATACCCTATAGAGTATTACATTATGTCTGGAGACCATAGATGTTTCCAGGGATCAGATCTGGCTTTCGGAAATTGTAAAGACTAAATAAATGCAGACATTTCAAGACAAAAATGGTCACTGCTGAACAGTTTTACCAACATATATTAAATGTGTTTTGCTTCACCTATTTACGATAAATGTTTTATTCAGGACCGTGAATTGAAAGAAACTGAAACATTAGAAATAACATTTCACTTTTTCTCCATCTGTATTATAAAATATAAAATCATTAACCGTTACATTACATCCTGCATACGTGCAGGATATTATCCTTTGATATTGACAAAATGTACGATATCATCTAATAATAATTTCCGGCGTATCAACTTTATCATAGAATGGGCGGGTTTTATATGAAGAACAAGTGAAAAGGGTTTCAAAACCTCAACTTTATCAGTCACCAATGGAATAACGGAGTTTCAGCGTGCTTTCCGTTAAAATATATAAACCTAGTGCTCATGAGATCTGCAAAACGTCGTGTATGGGTATGAAGACGATTGTGAGGGTGTTCAGGGGTATCTCCAAAGTGCAAAGTCGTCTTGTATAAAAATGATTCATATGACAGTGTTCAGACTAGAGATCTTAGACATCTAACTCTCATCAGTCCCTGGGTACCATTGTTATTTAACTTGTAAGTCGAATGCACCTGCAGTAACAAATTTAATTTCAGTATTGGAAAGATTTTGATTATCAGAGAAATACTTCTGTTGCTTATTTCTCGTCGGTTAAGATAATTATGGAATATGAAGTTTGTGCACGGATTAATTGCAAGGTAAAGCAATAAATAAGATATCAGACAAAAGATGGATAAAATTATATATTTTCATTACCCTTTGAATCACAACAATTGGCTTAAATGTTGCTGACTAAAACGCGTTCCCGATGATAATTATATGTGTAACACTTACTTGTGCAATCTAAATCGCGGCATCAATTTCCTCTAGAAACCCAAATCGACTATTTTGTAATCTGAAAATGCTGTCTAGTTAGAATCTCATTTCCCTATACTACCAGTGCTACAATAAATACGGCATTAATCATTGCGTAGGCGATCGCTGTGCTCCTCCTGTACTGCTACATATTCTGTCAAATAATATTTCTAGCACGGTGTATCTACTAATTGTTAATTGTTTTAAATTTGACGTTTTTTCAGCTAAGAAATCAGGGAGATTTTACCGCCTACAATATCTTCGTCCATCAAAAAAAGAGAGAGGAAAACTATTTTCCTCTTGATTACTATAAATGAACAATTCCCTGTGGTACTCTGCTAGTTTCATCCACGTATTTTTTTTTATTTTTTGAGAAAAAAGTGCCTTGAAAGTATGACTGAGAGACGTTTTGACTTCAATCTCCGTTACTGTCAGATTAAAGGTCTTTCCGATTGTTTCTTGTAAAATTTTATGGTAAGCGTCACTTTCAGATATTGTTTAAAATGAGAAGATGATATATGTTTAGAATAATACAGGTAACAATGTATCTCTGCTATGGGATTGATTTAGGGTACTTGTTTACTCCATATGTATTGTGCCATTAGTCTATCTGTGTTATAGACAATTCACGGTAGTTCTTTACAATGAACGTCATTAGAATATTGAACCGAATGGAAGAAATTACCCGCTAGTTGCCTTCGGCAATAAACCTCAGTGAATAGCTCTAATAAAGCCGGAATCAGTTCTGCACTATCACAAAGAGGGTTATACTTATCGCAAACTCCAAAAACCACATGCACGCAACATATCCACTGACCTCATATACTACCGGAAGGCCTTAGTTTACCATAGATGTTGATAGGACAATAATCAGTATTAATCCTAGCCTTGTGTACTCTGTACCGAAAGACATCCTTGATCCAATGCAAGCACGATAAAACAGCATTTGAACTGGAGTGATGAAATTGAGGTTTCATTATTTTGAAAACAATGTTTGGTTCCCAATACAGTGAATCAGCCAATCTTTCAGACAAATAGTCCGAAGCACGGCTAGCAATGGCTTGCAAACATCACCATTCAGAGAGCTTTTATATGACGTCAGTGCAAGATAGTAGTACATATGGAGGGAACATCTGTTTCGAAGTAAGAGGACACGGTATGAAAATAGCATGCATGTTAGTACATGGCGGATAAAGCAGAGCAGGATAAGGCCTTGCTATAACAAAACTTATCTCAACTTTACAAATGTATATGTTATATAATCAATTTTTTGACAATGGTTTCTATATTTTTCCAACAATAATTGAATAATCCAATGCACTTGTCACTAAGATGATCTGGGAAGTATATACAAAATGTATTTTTTCATTTATGTGCAGCTTATTGCGTTCATAAGCAATTGATCGGTAAAGTCAGAAATGGTTATTTATTACAATATCAGATGAATATGAGAATTAGCAATACAAATGCTTTAGTTACCAATAAAAACAGGTAGATTTTGCTTGTCAGATCAGTGGCGTAGCAAAACATTTTTAAGAGTGTATGCTTTCAAGAGAGGATCCAAGGGCGAAGCCCCGGTTAAGGGGGTCTAGGGGCGCAGTAAGGTTAAAAAGTAGGGCAAATATATCTCAATGGCATTCGAGTGTATGTTTAAGCATACAAGCATACATTATTGCTACGCCTCTGCAGATAAACGAGTTTATTTTAGAACTTACTGATGTACACAATGTACCTTGTAGTCAAAATGAGTCGTCATTAGATTAGATTATGAGTGCAATCCTTTGGAGACGACATGCATTATCAAGAATACTATCACATAGATTAATTCAGGAACACGTGATTTGCTCTGGAGTTACAACTATTTATATATAACAAATATTTTACATATTTACTGTCATCTGTGGAATAACGGTTCTTTGTAGCAGACAGACAATACGCCTTTTAAAAGCCTTTCCTATGACCAATTAGGTGCATCACTGAACATTAAGATAACCAACCAAGTCATTATATATTGTTAAGATAGTAACCAAGTACACCATAGAAAACTAATGGAATTGAACAGAGAGTGAAAGTAGTAAACCAGGAAATAAAATGCAGACAGTGATATGTAGGATCAATAAATGTAACAACTTTGATTTAAAATGATCGTGTATACCTTCTGATGTTTACTAATTCAATTAATCGATAAATGTGTTTCAGAAATTACTGCAGACATGAATCGCGGCTGATCAAATTTCCTCACAGTCGATTGGCCGTGAACATAACATGTAAAATAACTGATACATTAATGTAATATGGTATACTATGAGTTGAAGTAAATTTGTTTATCAATGTCGAAAGTCATGCATACTGTTATTCAATGTCAGATAATGTGACCCAATTACTTTCTTATTCACTTTGCTACGACATCAGATATCATATCTTTTGACTTTTCATCACTATTGTAAACGTTGTGTCCTGAGCAAGGGACATTGTGCCTCAGACAATTGTCAAATTTCCTTGTTTTAAATGTCGAGTTTGCTTTTGCGGTGAAATTGAATTAAATATCAAACATCAAACAAACGTCTGCACGGATCCAATTTATCAATATATCATATTGGATCAAATTCTCGTGAAAAGATCAAGCATTATGATAATTCAACATAATCAAAATAAAAAAGAGACTTTACTTTATAAATTGATAAAATTCTAGATTTTAATCCATATAACTAAACGTTCGTCCGTTAATGAAATAATCTAGTGATACTAGATATTTCATAAATCCCCTTTATGAGTTTGTCACCACGGACGCGTATATTAAATGTCCCGGTATTGATCACCTTCTCCGGTTATATTATATATGGTTCAGAGCTTGTATATCTAGCCCACGAAGACCATAACTGAAATCTATTGATTGAACAGATCACTGGCTAAAATACTGATCGGGTCAAAAGGTAGAAATAAAGGGATATTTCTTCAGCAAAAAATTAATCAATTAATTATTGAAGAAAGAAAAAATGTTTGTGAGTTTTTTTAATATAACTAGTTAATGTTCAAAACCTGACATGGCCCGGGTATAAGTCAATACTATTTTGTTTAGTGATCAGGTGATGAGGAGGATGTAAAATATCACTGATTGAACCGTAACATGATAATATAATACCCATTAAAAGTCTTCGCGTCAAGCATTAAAATGTTAATAATGTGTTTACCTACTCATGTGTCACGTTTGTCAATAATTTACCTAACATGCTTACTGGCACGTCAATAACAAACTCTCATTTGTTTCCAGAGTATTCTTAGAAACGGAAAAAGGATGACGGCGGTTACAGATCGATATGTATACATATAAACGCAATATGAATAAAAATGGATCGCAATTAGAAGAATCATCTCACCTTGTTTGTGCTCGTGTGTAAAGCACGTGCTGAGAGAAAACTCCGTATAACAGTATCACCCAGTACATAGCGAAGCAAATAGTCTATCACAGTTACCACGTGTAGATAAGCTTGTGTTGGCCAGCTCAGGAACGCTTTGTCGTCAGATGCTGCAACACGTGTGCGACCACAAGAGAAAACGATCTCATGCCAACTCTTTAGAAAACACTTCTGTCAACTGAAGTAGCCAAACGATTGCGCGTCCGTCGAGTACTCCGCCGTAGGAGGTCACGCCAGTTTGATGTGTCACATGGTTACTTGTGTGGTGTATCATTGGTGATTACAGCACCACACTGTACAAGCAAGATTTCCTTTATAGTAACGTTATAACAATATCTTCACACCATTCTGTATTGGTATTAATTGAACAATGAGGGACAATTAAGTGTTCAGTCAATATATAGTATGTGTCAGATGTGCAATTAAATAGAAATGAATGTGCTGATAAATAATGCAATGGTCTGCTATACATTAAAATAAGTGTAAATGTTTCTTTCACGCATAGCTCGATACCGGGGATATTTTAAAGTTTAGACAGTTTATTTTCAATATTAAGCATATTTTTGTATTTTGTGTGATTTCTGAAATATGTACTTGTTTATATAATACAATATATAACAGATAACATTGCTATGTAGACGTAAAGTAGTATCCGTATCATAAGTACACATTACGTATTTATATCATATTGTCAATGTCTGCTATTTTCTTGTTATTGCAACAACCAAACTAATTCCAGATTCCAATGGATTTTACAAATCCTGGACCCATTAAATGATGCTTATAACGACGAAATTGTTTAGAAACACAAATAGATGACTCATCGTCTACGTATCTAATTGGCATCGCATTATGTAACAAATGTTTTCGGAAGTCTCCACTTCAATGGTAATTTGTGCAGATCGTTTGATAGGATGGACTTTCCGCATCAATTTTCATTTTGAGCCGAGCGGGACTTATATGTAACTTCTTACTTAACCGCTCATGATTTCTGCCATGGAGTGATTGTTCTGCTACACATACTGTATAATAATTATCGTGATGGTGATCTATAAAAGCTATTGTATAACCTTTGCGTGACATTTGTTGTATTGATAGTATGTCCAGACAACATTTTGACTTTTCCTGACCTGGCGTTGTCCTCCGAAACCACCATCTCCTATATCAATGTACTGTGTTTGAAGCGTAAGAATACGTTATGGCCCTAAAAAATCCTTACGGTGTTGATATGATAATAAAAATTGTTTAATCATACACTGTATTTTGCCTGATTAGCTTAAGAATAAGACATGGCAATACATTATTTTACTGTGTTGATATGATGTTAATTAACGTTTGATCCTTTCTACCTGTTTGTGTTAATTTAGTTTGATGTACTGCATGACCATTGTTTTACCCAAACGTGTTAATTGAATTCTGATTACTGTATGGGACTCTATAGTACCAATTTGTCATTTTTAGGGTTTTTTTTATCAATTATTACATTTTTAATTGATTGAGATTTGAATTCTGTGTGAAATTTCTTACTTGTAGTCATTACATGCTTTTGTAGGTTAAAATATTATTGTATTATTGCAGTTTCCTTTTGTTTATACTTATTGATCTATGTTCTTGTTTGCAAGAAATGATAATATTTGATCGTGCAAAATCTATGATGTTAAGTTTTCGATCTTATTTTACCAAAATAATTAAAAACTGTAAGATGCCGTCTTATCTGTGTTTATCCGGGACCGTTCAGAAACGCACCTCTGCCAGGGCACTTCCACGACACTTAAACTGGCCTTCTATCCTCATTGCAACTCTTTGTTACTGGATCTGTTTTCTTTCTTCCCTGTCTACTCTTTCTTTCAGCGTTTTGTTTTTTTTTCAATACTGATGAATCTCCTAACCTCTTGACTGTTGTATTAACTGTACGGACTTTAACCGCTCCCTACCCTCACAAAATGGATAAGTAAAATAACGATGAACATAGTCGAGTTTTCAACACTGTGTGATCCTATCACCCTTACTTTGTTAACAGGGTTTCGCCGTATGATATAACAAAGAATATGGATGTTAATACAAGATATGAACCTAAATTAGTCCACTGTATGACCTTAACGTGTTAATCGACCGTCTGAACCTATGTAATGTAATGGATGAACTAATTAATTAAAAAAGACGATTAATTTATAAGTGCTAGTGCGCAGAAGAGGAGTAGATTTCAAATTTCCTGGGAAACTTCTAAATTGAAAAAGAAATCTAGATTTTTAGGAAAGAAAACGAATCTTGCATTACGTATGATACAGAATGTATCCTATTAAGTCGATATATGATGGAAAAGTTTATCCTGTCGAACACCGTACCGTAACATCATTTGCGTTTCGATGCATGAATCAACATCACAGTACGACGATTTCGATGCATAATCTTTTAACACTGATACTAACGCTAGAGTAGCAAGTGTTATGTAATCTGCTAATCTGTAATATGCTAATGAGCGCTTTGGCAACAAAATGTAAAATCATTGTAGAACATTTAAATTCGATAGATTGGAAAAGTTCAAAGAACAATGACAGGTGTATTGATTATGATAAATTCACGAAGCAATTAAGTTGAAAACAATTATTGATCGACTAACAAATGAGAAAAAGAGTATTACAGATAGGTACATTTCTAAGTGTTCCTGAATATTGTACAAGGCATACATATAAATAACTGAAAATAAATATCGCTTTCAAATCAAATACAAAACGTTTAGTGCAGATAAGACATTTCGGTTCACTTGAATAAACTTAAACTTCCTTTTCAACTGAAACCCAATCAATCTTAATTTGTACATGAATACTTGCCAATTTCCAATATTCTAAATGACATGACTTCTTTTTAATTCCTTGGAGCAGAATGGATCATGACCGATATGGTCACAGGTATCGTTGAAATAGGCTTAAAAACAAGCATAGGATTTTATAGCAGAACAGTCAAGCTTCACTTAATTACTTTGCTAGTGCTTGGACAACACTAGACTCATCATAAGTGAGTAGTTCAGGAATGTGGGTGCATATGTAAAGACATGAAGAGTGACCAGGAAGCAGGTTAAGGAAGACATAGAAAGCAGACTTTGGTACAAAGACATCATCAGGACGGTATGTTAAGGAAGACAAGGTCTGGGATCAACATGCTGACAACAGTGCGAAATGACAGACTCAAGAGAATGAAGGTGACTGGTACAGAGTGAGATTTAAGTTTAGCAGGAGGAAGTAAAAAATCTGTGAACACTGTTAAGGAAATGTGCCAAGTATGAGGACTTGATGGCAGAATGCCGCAGCAAAGACGGCAGACTTGGAAAGTTGGAGGCCGGATAGAGCGGTTTCCCTATACAATCAGCGTGAGGATATGCAGTGCAAAGGGAATCATGTTAAAGGAGAGGAAAGAAGCAGTGCAGAAGCTCGCAGGGCAGCTGAAAGTGTCTCCAGTGGAGTGTGGGTGAAGAGAGAGGATAATACCTAGCGGTCAACCGTTGGGACACAGTACCTGATTTCTCTGTACTCATGGCCAAGAGTGTTCCGAGGGGTTGAAACAATAAGTATAGGATGTACACGGATGACCATCTAATGGACTGACAATGGCATATACCATCAACAGAATCTTTATCATGTAAATTACTCCAATGTAAAAATGAACTGCCTGCAATTGCTACAGCTTCATAATCGCGGAATATAGAAAAAAAAATCAAATTGATGCGACTTCAAGGATTTATTTCTCAAATCTAGGTAAATTAAACCTGCTTGTAACACAGGCAGAATTGAATACAAATGTTTAGACGATTTAATGTCTTTAGTCATTACAACACAATTGAAGAAGTATCAAAGATACTGATATTAAAACAGGCACATCGTCTTGAAATGGCAGTTCCCTGTATCAATCTTAGATTTAGAAATACTTTCAGCAGTCCCATTTCCCTTAATGAGACCATCTCTTTTGTAACCGTATTTAATGTTAAGATCCATGAAAAATGAAGTATCTTGCATGAGTGTTTGTCTTTTATTTCAGTGCCATTGATCAGTCCAGGGGAATTCAGGTAAAAAAAGTGTTCCGCTTTTATTCCAATCTTTAAAACTTGCCACTTTACCTTGAAAGTCATCAGTCAAGGCAATGTCATTAGAGGATTTGCATTCCATCTTTCCTAATATATCTCAGATTTTTGGCAATTTCATTCATATGCAATATCAGATTATTAAAAACTTTAATGTAATTTAACCATGGACGTTGGATGGTAATATATGACACCAAAACACACACAGATGAATAAAAACTTTCACGATAAATTTGGAAAATGGACATTAGATCCGTACAACGAATTACTGGAAATTAAAAAAGTCATGTTTTTGTTGTTCCGTTTTTCTTGGAATTGTTAATAACACGTGTTAAACGGTACAATTTAGCGTATAAATCTTCTCTACTTTATATATAATTCGTGCGATTAATATTAAAATCTTGTGACAAAACAAAATCACCAGAGTCAGAGTGTATTTTTCAAGCAGATAAATTCATAATACAATTCGGCTTTGCGATGACAATCTCAAATGCGTAAAATGCTAGGTTTCAGAAGTTATCCTGTAAAACAAACACTATTTATTTACGGTAACATAATATTCAATGTAGTTATTTTCTTAGGTAAGCATTATTTCCAGTTTGACGAAAGGATATATTTTTGTTATTCTTCAAACACCAAACATTCATTTATCGTTCCTTTCGTTTCTAAAGAATATCAGCGATGAAGAAAAAATGTATATTGCGACAGATTTGAACAAATTTAAGTTTTTCTATATCCTGAATGACAACTATATTCCACTTAGTTTCGTAACATGCCTATTATTACCACTAATGAAAGAAATCTTCAAGCAGTCATATCTGTGAGACTGACTTTGTACATGTAACATGCTAATAAGGCATCAGATTTAGCCTCCGAGTGTCATAATGCTTTGCGCATAGCACATATAATGATGAAAACAACTTGAACTCGCCCGCATCACGCTGGATTCTTACTTAGTGTTGATATCGATGTCAGCGGAATATCGTCCAGTAGTAATACGGAAGCATACAATTGCACTGTCTAATATGACTTCTAAATATCTATAAGCTATTTGCTTTTGCATATGGTCCATTTGTACAAGTCAATGCACTGTTCATTCTATGATAGACCTGAATCAAATCCTGCTTGTCACAACGTACTCTTCCATTTTTGGCGCACCCTTATTTTTGTTGATATAGCCTTGTTTTCGATACACATCGTCACTGTTCTAAATAACATTTGATTTTTTTTTCAGAGAAAATTACTCTCTTGTTCAAGCTGGAAACTCAATAATCCTATTCAGTAAAATACAGGAACAGACATCTGCGAGCAATACCAATCTTTATAGGAAAATAGTTTGCCTAGGTTTTATAATGTTAGCGTTGACCACCTTTCAAAGCCTTTAAAGCAAACACAATATCAGATATAGATTATAACTTTTCAAGAAAGAAAGACTAAATTTTAGAATGGTTGATTTATAAATTGTGCTCCTTGTATAGAAGACGTTAATCACTGATATTCTTTTTCGGCTCAACTAATTCTTCACTTCTTAAGGATGTGTACGTGATGACTGATGCCATTTGGTTAGTTTATGTTGTCACTCTAAAGTAAACAAGGCAAATGACGCTGATAAAGCAGTGATCTAACATTTGCATGAGAAAGGTCTTGGATATCCATACTGATATGGTAGCAACACTAGAGAATGACGGTTCGTCTAATGATACAGTAAAAAAGGTGGGTTGCGGTATTTAAACGTGGCAGGCAAACTTTGGTGATGACGCTCTTTCTCGAAGGTCTGTCACTGTTGCAACCCCACAATGGATCAATAAAATCCATGATATATTTATGACTGACAAGCAAGTTACAGAAAAATATAGAGCCAGCACGGTTGGGTATCACAGGAAAGAGTACATTCCTACGGCAGATGTTCCAATGAGAAACGTCAAGTCCGTGGTATACCAAGAATTCTGAAAGTTGATCAGAAGCACGCCAGGGGGACTTTTCTCGTGCTATTCTGGACCTTCTAAGGTCACATCCTGCTAACTTTCTGCATAGGTTTTTGACCATGTATGAAAAGTGGATCCATCATTTCACGCCAATGGCCAAACAACAATCTAAACAGAGGAAGCACCCTGGGTCACTGCCGCCAAAGATGGCAAAAACAGTTCCGTCAGCTGGACAGGTTATGGCCTCGATTTATCTTGGGATGCTGATTGTAGATTATCTGCAAAAGGGACAAACAATTAATGGCACATAATATGCATAATTTCTTCAGCAGTTAAGAGAAATGATTAAACTGAGGCGCCTCAGTTAACAGTCCACCAAAATTCAAATCCTTGAATATGAGGCTTACAACTTATCAATCAGCACTCCTATATCTTATTATGTTTTTGTTATCATCAAAAAGTACACGTATCTTGACTTTGTTGCTCTTTGATCTGATGATTGCCATGTCAGAGAATACATGTGAATAATCAGATTTTTATAATTCTATTTACTGTAATTGGTTATTTCTTTTAGATTAACGGAATATGACTTAGTGAACGATAAAAACAAAAGATAGTCATTAATATTAAAGGCATCTTCTTAATAACTTAATATTATTTTGCAAAATGTCCGGAATGAATTTCATGTTGCTCCCTTCCAAAACTCCTTTTACAAGTATTTAAAGCATGCATAGTCGACGTGTTCCGTTAAAAGGACAGAAACAAGTGGTTTCCACTTAATGAAAATAATAGCGAAGTTACGCGGAGCTATCTTCCCGTCTGTATTTTGAAATGCCATCAGTTTTAAGATCAATAAAAAGGAGACGAAAAAGAGGAATTGCTATTGCAAAATTTTCTCATATCAAGATAAATGTAAAAGTTACGTGAGTCATAGTGATCTCATTGAGAAATATTCTATTTTAGTGCGATATGAAGCTGGCTGACGATGTTGTTTCCGTTGTTGTATACTTTGCTCTAAATTGAGAACGTGGCATTATTTACTTGGAGTGACAAAGATTTACATGTTGGGTGTCACCAATGAAGCAGAAGACGCGCTCGCTTCCAGAACACCTGGTTTTATTCTTCTTGTACTTTGTCACATGAATCTTTGTGTAAATCCTTCTTTTATTCATATTTATCTCTAGTGAATTTGAGGTTGGATTATTATTATGTTGACATGTTGGTATTTTACGTGTTTTGTTTATTTCATCAGACATACAAATTAGTCTACAACAAAGTGCAAAGTATTTGTATTTAATTAAGTTAAAATTGCAAAACCCAATACATATCTTTTTAAACACATGCAAACGACATAAATTGGGCTTTGGTATGACAAGGAAAATGCAAATTCACAATTCATGAAATGGCTTTCCCGAAATAATTCGAAGCGTTATTAACTAGTAATTTGTTGCCTTAAAACCTATATTTGCTATCCGTAATTTCTTCTTTGTCCAGGTGTTGACTATAGTCACACCGATGATATAAATTAAAATGTTTGGCAACTTTTCCTGCAAAAGTATTGTCCATAGATTTTTGTGCTTTTAGCAAACAACAGGAAGGCATATTACTTAGAGTTTATCAACATTTGGTGAATGCATATACTATTCAAGATCATGTATTAATGACCGAATCCTACTTTATAAACTATACACTTGCTGGAAGGTAGGATTTAGATATCGATATCGCTATCAAGAGGCGTCTCCCGTTATAGTTCGTTTCATTCGTAATTTTGGCTCTTGTTTTATCATTATATAATTATCGTACTGGGGGCCATCGTTAATCAGTAGCTTTTCAACATTGTACATGTACTACAATTATTTAAACTTGAACATAAAGATATAAAAGGCTATATTACTGGTAATCAGTTGTCGCAATGTACATGCATGACCTGTTTCAGTTCCCTATTTGGTCAATAGTAAAAATTATCTTCCATGGTTGTGCGTCATAGTGATATGCCAGACAGACCTCTCTTAATTACTTGTTCAAAAGTTAAATTGGCCCTTTAATATGTGGGTATTTTCATTTTCTTTCCTCCGAGTTTTAAAATAAACATTTAGGTTGTTTAAATGCATACCTGCATCAATAACAGCAAATTAAGACTGAATGTAATGAGAGCATTGTGATTTCTAAGTGTTAGTTTTCTGTGTAAACGAATTGTTTTATGATTCACTAGATATTCCAAAGAATGTGAAAGTGTTCCCATGGACCAACTGATGTGGTTTAAAAGTGAAACAAATGAGTGCATTGTTTAAAAGACAATGCTCGTATATAAATGTATTTAACAAATGAAACAACAGGTCAAAAGGCACGAAGTTCGCGGCTGAAACCACATTTTTATTTAACCAAACTTTATTCATGTTTTTACACTCTATAGTTTTTTTCTTCTTCTTTTTAGTAAAATATTTATGAAGATCGTTTCAAAATATATATTAATTTGAATATTGATTTTGAAAGGCAGGTCAAGGTATTTATGCATATAATTTCTTTCTCGGCCTTTTACAGGTCCAATGTCAGTATCAATATATCAATATTAGATAAAAGGTCACAGTTATACAACGAATATATTGTTACGTCACGGAATTTGAAATTAAAGGTTAAAATTCAACAATTTAATAACAAAAAATTAATTCTACGCAGCAAAATTACAAATATTGCGATGGTGTACAGAGGTAGCTACTAATTAATCAAAAGTCAGAACTTATCTTTCGGTGGAAATCCACCAAATCCAGAAGAATACACATTAGAGAGGCTAGTCAACGAAACACCGAGTAGAATACTCATTAGAGAGGCTAGTCAACGAAACACCGAGTAGAATACACATTAGAGAGGCTAGTCAACGAAACACCGAGTAGAATACACATTAGAGAGGCTAGTCAACGAAACACAGAGTAGAATACACATTAGAGAGGCTAGTCAACGAAACACCGAGTAGAATACACATTAGAGAGGCTAGTCAACGAAACACCGAGTAGAATACACATTAGAGAGGCTAGTCAACGAAACACCGAGTAGAATACACATTAGAGAGGCTAGTCAACGAAACACAGAGTAGAATACACATTAGAGAGGCTAGTCAACGAAACACCGAGTAGAATACACATTAGAGAGGCTAGTCAACGAAACACCGAGTAGAATACACATTAGAGAGGCTAGTCAACGAAACACCGAGTAGAATACACATTAGAGAGGCTAGTCAACGAAACACCGAGTAGAATACACATTAGAGAGGCTAGTCAACGAAACACAGAGTAGAATACACATTAGAGAGGCTAGTCAACCGAGAAACACCATTAGAGAGGCTAGTCAATGAAACACCGAGTAGAATACACATTAGAGAGGCTAGTCAATGAAACACAGAGTAGAATACACATTAGAGAGGCTAGTCAACGAAACACCGAGTAGAATACACATTAGAGAGGCTAGTCAACGAAACACCGAGTAGAATACACATTAGAGAGGCTAGTCAACGAAACACCGAGTAGAATACACATTAGAGAGGCTAGTCAACGAAACACCGAGTAGAATACACATTAGAGAGGCTAGTCAACGAAACACCGAGTAGAATACACATTAGAGAGGCTAGTCAACGAAACACCGAGTAGAATACACATTAGAGAGGCTAGTCAACGAAACACAGAGTAGAATACACATTAGAGAGGCTAGTCAACGAAACACCGAGTAGAATACACATTAGAGAGGCTAGTCAACGAAACACCGAGTAGAATACACATTAGAGAGGCTAGTCAACGAAACACCGAGTAGAATACACATTAGAGAGGCTAGTCAACGAAACACCGAGTAGAATACACATTAGAGAGGCTAGTCAACGAAACACCGAGTAGAATACTCATTAGAGAGGCTAGTCAACGAAACACCGAGTAGAATACACATTAGAGAGGCTAGTCAACGAAACACAGAGTAGAATACACATTAGAGAGGCTAGTCAACGAAACACAGAGTAGAATACACATTAGAGAGGCTAGTCAACGAAACACAGAGTAGAATACTCATTAGAGAGGCTAGTCAACGAAACACAGAGTAGAATACACATTAGAGAGGCTAGTCAACGAAACACCGAGTAGAATACACATTAGAGAGGCTAGTCAACGAAACACAGAGTAGAATACACATTAGAGAGGCTAGTCAACGAAACACCGAGTAGAATACACATTAGAGAGGCTAGTCAACGAAACACAGAGTAGAATACACATTAGAGAGGCTAGTCAACGAAACACAGTAGTACTTTAGAGAGGCTAGTCAACGAAACACAGAGTAGAATACACATTAGAGAGGCTAGTCAACGAAACACCGAGTAGAATACACATTAGAGAGGCTATGTGTATTCTACTCGGCGTTCCATTGACTCGTCTTTAATGTGTATTCTACTCGGCGTTCCATTGACTCGTCTTTAATGTGTATTCTACTTGGTGTTCCATTGACTCGTCTTTAATGTGTATTCTACTTGGTGTTCCATTACCTAGTCTCGTAAATGTACATTCTACTTGGTGTCTAGTCTCTATACTGCACTAATTGTAACCGTAACTATTATTAGTCTTCCCGCAAAATGAATGCAAAAATGTTTTACCTTTGAATGACTGCAAAGTGTTTTGTTTGTATATGTAATGATAATGACATATTGCAAAGTATATTCATCACCTGAATGCTTTTTCTATGGATGCACCTGAGGTATCCGGAAAAAGTTGAACCATTCCAAGAAATGGATGACTTATTGCAGAATAAACACACCGTTAATAGCACATAGTGGATTTGAACGTGGATTGCATTTATCGAAGGCGTACATTGGCTCGAATGCTATTACCTTATGTCTCTAGTCCTTCAGATGAGTGATAGAATTATCACATCCTGGTAACTACTAAAATTTTTCAAATAATTTTGGAGAATGATAAATTCGAGATGAAATCACACGTGGGAAATTAAGGTGTGATGGTTCATAAACAAGCCCATGGAATTACAGACAAACTATGGAGGAGACAACTGCGTCAAAAATATTACGAGGTAAGAACTAGAATATTTACGACGATGACGATGGAACAATACGCCGTATCCCATTATAAAAACAAAAACACCTAGTCGTTACAGAACCTCAGTACTGCTGAGTTTTATTCCTTTAAGAGTTTTGTTTAGTTGTATATTATTTAACGTCATAACAAATAATATCCGTCTAAGATATGTGAGCTGAGAACATGTGTTTGTTGGAGACAGCGACATGTTCGTGTAAATCTGTTGGTGATAGTGCTACCATACTGCCGATTGCTCTCAGAAGGACAACAAATCCAAACACAATTGTAACGCTACTGCAATAATGAGCATTAAGCAGGTAGCATTGACTACCATTTCGATAGAGATCGTAAGTCTCGAGCAAGTGATAGACCTGGCGAACGATCAACGAAAGGACTAATGCGGGGCAGTGTTAACGAAATAAAAGAAACCATTATCTATTAAGAGAAAATAGTATTGCCACGGATGATATAATGTTCCTGTTAATTCTGTATTTAATGGAGACCCGTGACACTGAACGAGAAAACTAGTTCATGACGATTCTGAGAATATACATTATATTTTCTAGAAGTAGATGAAGTATCCCAGATATTCTGAAATGAAGGAAAATGTATATGAATTCTTATGCTTTTTACTCCTACGACGCCATATTTACATACTAATTATATAGCAGATCACAACATCAGCTCCTGTATATAATGTGACGGAATGGAACAGTCTAAACAAATATATATTTTAACATAGTGAGTATGTAGGGTAGATACATAATGTATCCTTTTACACCGTTCATGCAAGTCTTAGGACTCACGCAAGAAAACCAACCACTATAGGTTATAACTTAGTATTTTAGTTAACAATATCAATATTTGAAGTACAACACAAGTAAAAACTATTTCGATACATAGAAACATACCAGTCAGAGGTTACAAATTGCCTAATTTAGTAGCTTGAATGGCATCTAGGACTGCCATCGCCTTCAGAAATTAGCAACCGGAAGTTTACAAATGAATCTAATTAGCAATTTAGAGAAAACCTGATATTTTACACTGTCTAATCCGTCCCAGTTACATTGAAATGTGTTAAAGCAATACATTTTTATGAAGCCAGAGCAATGCATCAATGCAGATTTCTTTCAGCTATCCTAAATTATGAATGAAAGTAAAAAGCTCAATTAAGGTAAGCACTCTGAACAGGATGAAACAGAATCCAAGTTGCTCGCTGGTTGATTGAGTTGCGTTAGTGTTGTAAATGTTTCTGCATAGGCAGTAAACATGTTCTGTTTTTGTTTATTTAGCAATTGTTTTCTCTCCTATATTTCCCTCACAGTTAAGCTAAACAAGGCTGTCCTACAGCCCTGTTAGATTAAATCAAACTACGTTGAGAAATTTTTTTTTCTAACTTATATCAATCGTTCTTGATGTTCCGGATAGAAACGCCAGGGTTTTACAGTAGGAGTATCCGATGGAATCCTACGTGTTCGGGGAAGAGATCCCATACCTTTCCCGTCCAGGAATTGAACTACGGACGTCTAGGTGAAGAACGGTGCGTTGCACTTCGCCATCCAACCTACGTTGATGTATAACAGAGGAAGAGAGCATTGGTGATTAACGCATGCAGTGTTAAGCTCTTGTTTGTGGAATGTTATGAGTCTGGAAATCCAAGGATACTTGGAATGAATTCCGTGAAACATGGAAATAAACCATAAGATGCTTGGCGGATGTACCAAACGTGTTTTCCGTTAAAAGAAACCTTGAACACTTCTCATAAACATCAGGAATCCCCCCTAGCCGAGTAATTCCTGAAAGTGATAAATGTAGTGAGCTCTTTAGTCATGCAAAAGATTTCACTCGTGCGCCCTCAGTGCAAAGATTAGCACAGCCGTGTGTACATACCGTGGTGTTTTACCTCCAAAAGACACTTCAGTCTCATCAACATCTAAGATAGGTCAAGGTAAGCTAAAAAATCATTATATTTGCTATTAACCTAACACGAAAAAAAAAATGTAGTCTGAAGGTGAAAGACGTTCCGATTTCATGTCCTGTAAGGTCTGACACCTCCATGTCTTGTAGAGTCTGACACCTATGAAATGTTTTGCAACTTAATTTCCATTCAACATGAAGTGAGTCATTTTACCAGAATATTGTAACAAATCACGTGTAGACGAAGACAGCGGTATCATTGACTCATGTTTCTCCCGTGCCATATACGCAGTTAGAATTAATCTGGTAGTTATCAATTATGATCAATGAATGTTTAGTGATCATTAGAAGACAATCCTCAATACCACCAAAATGATATGTTGTATTCTAGAAATGTTAACAGAGTAGTCACCTAGGTCAGTCTATACTCACAATCCACGATTGATATTTCTACTGTTCTATATCTGTTAGGTACATATATGTATTATATATAATTCAGGGGGTGGGGGGTCAGTTTGTTTTTAAAACTTATTGTGTATATCAAACTATTATCTCCTGAACATCCTTATGTATGTAACTTAAACTTTGGAAGTGTTTATGTCCTACTGTACTAAGTGTTACTTTGTTCCATTGTTGTTTCATAAACTAGATCCTCTATACGTCATCTCCATAAATATCTGTAGTATTGCTTCTTTCGTTTTTTCAGTCGTCTACTCTTATAATATATATATATTTTCATGGCAAAGTTTTACGTTTCTGCTTTATGGCTTGTCAATTTAAAGACCATATGATGTATAATAAATATGATGTGCACTAGAACTAAAAAGAGTTAAAATGTTATAATAAGATTAACATCTTGTGCAACTAACTGTCGGTCCTTCCCCGAGCGGCTAAATTGATTTCTAGTGATGATTAACGAGATCAACAGCACATAAACATCACATAGCAATCATAAACATACAAAATAATTAGAACTATTATAAATTTGCAAACAATGCGGAGATATCTCCCCTGGCTTCTGTTCTGTGAATAGATAAAATTGTCGTTAAGGAATTAACGTTTAGGAACTTTTTCAAATCATCAATTTATTTCTACTCAATAGACCTTGGGGCCCAATAACAATGTTCTTAAATCGGTTCATAAATCGGCTTTCATTATCGGTGATGCAGGCAACTGTGAGCATCTGTCACCTATTGAATTGATCGTAGCACATACGAAATTAAATTGTAACCTATTTACGTTCGTTTTGTGGATAGGCTTCCTTTCGTTTCATTAAAACGAACTCAGATAACACTCTTTGTAACAGAATTGTGTGCCAATGTCGACAATTTTCGTCAGGTAGAATAAGATGTTCGCAGTGAATTGACATTTTCATCGGATGCAACTGTCAAACTTTTTACATAATTTTAGAAATCGAACATTTCCTTTCCAAATTTTCCCTCTATGTTGAGGTACTTCGTGACAAGTAGGACGATTTGGGCACAACGCTTCCCGAGTGGCAGCGGTTGGTGGTTACATAAACCTGCATACAAGTGGTGTATTTAAGGAATGGTGTGTTAACATTGATGTAAAAATGAGTGACATTGAATAGAATCCAGTTTCCCTTTTATGTCATGATGGCTCGTAACAACATATCAACAGTTGGTCATATTCTTTTATTAGAAGTTACCGATATGTCAATAAAATCGTAATTCCTCACTTTCGATAAAACTTATGGAAACTTTGTACAAAAGTCATTTTTTGTACATGGGTACAAGTACGAGGAGGATTTATCGAACAACCACGACGACAATAACGTGCGCACAAAAGGTTCAATATATACAATGGTGCAGGCTCATTTACCATCACACCATCCCTCACGAGCACATTACAAAAGGATGACAAAAAAAATAAAAAAAAAAGTAAAAAAAAATTAAAAATATGCAGTTTGAGATAACAAAATGGCAAGTCACATATCATTGTACCGACCGTCAGCTTGTAGATAGTCCAGAATTTTTCTTACATATTTGTTGCCTCAAACAGAAGTTTGCGACTTGTTATGTCGCCAAAGTGTTTTTTCTCGACAGGGTTGCATGTCAGTGTTGTCCAGTAAAAGGTGTTTTATGTAAATGGTTCATTACGTGTAATGCGCCTAGACTGGTCTTTGCTCTTAAGTATACATCAGTGTGTAAAATACATATGCCAGCAAAGGACAATCTCATCTCTACAGCAAGGAGACCATACACTGATAGTTGTTAGATTGAATGTGATTTATATTTATCAAATAATCGTACCCGTTATCCAGTTAATTCGCAAATTATTTGTTAGGTATATGTCTATAGTGTAATATATCCTGGTGCGTTCTTCTCACTGGTTGCGCGAGTCACCAACCTATTGTGATGTCACAATATGAATTATGACGTCACGTCATTAATTGAAAATTCTACAACAAAATGGCTTTTTATGTTCCCTTCCACATTCCCCCACACCTTTTATACTTTATGATATATTAGAAGAACCTTGGACTCGCAATTGTTTGTTCTTTATCAGTTCTTGAAAAAGTTGGATTTTTTCTCTTCTTTCCTGTTTTTTTTTAATCATATATTTTTTAAAAATTCCTCTTAAAGAAGAAATAGCGATCATAATCTTTTAACTGTCAAATCGAAGATGACCAACCGTCAGCCGTCTTGCTTTTCTGATCAGTCCTAAAAAGGACACCACTAGGCACCCTGCAAAACCACCATTCATAGTCAGAATCATAGTTAGCCACCTACCAGCCTTTTTCCTGATCAGTCTAAAAATAAAAAAGTCACAAACAAGCGACCAAGGTGAACCTACATATAATGAAATTTGAGAGATCCAAAGATCAGCCCAAGGATAATGTTTTGTAGTCAATTTCAAAGAAAACCATTTTATGTTTCTGAACATTTCCAAATGAACATAACTTGGCACCAAGATAAACGTACATAATTGGAAAACTGGAGAAGGATCCTTCCAGCACTTCTCCATACAGAGTGATAACAATTACCTTTTAACAACAAAGATAACCTCTCAGCCATGTTTTCCCCGATCATTTCCAAAATTGACCATGCACAGCAAGGGACAAATGAGTCTACATATGAAGTTTGAGGGTGATCAAGTGCTTACCTACAAATTGCAACAACAATATACGATTGTCACACACCAACAGGGCCATCTGTCACCTAGTTCCGGAATAGACATTGCACAACCAAAAGAAATTATCCATCCAGTGCTTCGACGACGGACACAGAGTGATTTGGATAGCCCACCATCTGATTATTTTTTTCCCTTTCATATATGATTTTATGAAGCTCGTTAAGGCTAGCAAAAACTCACGATTCTATATATATAATGCATCAGACATTCAGACACATTCACATCACAATAACAACAACATATTCAAAAAATGTCACTCAACAGCTTGGAGGTAAGAAGATTTACCATTTGTGATGAAACTTTGAATTTCTGGCCGACAACAAAATTGAATGTTACCTGAAATACAAGATGTTCACTTTCACAATTAAAAATTGACCAAAAGCGAAAAAAAAAATGAGAATATTTAGCACTTAATAATTCTCACGAGAGCTTTAGCTATCGTGACAGGGCGTCCCTTTCAGTAATGAAATACATGTGGAAATTACGCTTTTCCGCTGCATCTCGATTTGACTTGTTATGTCATCTCGAGATGTAGTGGAAAAGGGTACTTTTTCATTTCCTCCATCTTTTTTCAAAATATTAGTATGATTGACCTAAGAAAATATCTTTCCATTGAAATATGTGTGTTGACGAAAACTGACACTTGTCTCCATGGCATGATAACTTGGTACAAATGCTTGTATAACCTTTAATCAATTATATAATTCCCAAATCAAATAGAAATTTCTACAATACTGTAGTTACAGTTCGTTCTCCGTAAGGCCATAATTGAGTTTTATTGATGCTGTTATTCCGCTTGAGACGAAATCTTACTTTACCTACCATAAGAATATTTTTTTCTCCCGTCGCCGAAACAGCTAAATGTTTTTGTTTTTTTAATTTATTGGTAAAATCTAATAACAGAACTGTAAATGCTGTACTCTTTCTCCATCCCTAGTTCCTACAGGTAACTGCTTCAGCTGCTTCGGAGGAAACTAACGCGGGTTCACCCTCAGAAATATGCGATCGTTCTCTCTTCTAAAGATACGGTTTAAATCTAATTTTTTTTTTGGAATGAATGATACTCCCCAGTCCACCGATCATTAGTGTATTTATGTGTTGTTGTTATGTCATTATTCCAATGACGTCATGTTGTTTACAGCGGTAGTGTGAAGTTTGTGGGAGAAAATCGGTGTTCCCACAGACCACAGTAATCGATTGTGTTATCTGTAAGGCCTTATCAGTGATATACTGTTTTCTGTATTACAGAATTGTGTAGGACCTATTCAGCTGTGCATTTATGTCAGGTGAACAGTGTAATTGTAGGATATTGTCAACTGTACTTTTTCAACGGCAGTACCTGGTTATCTGCAGATCCTCGCCAGTTGGGCATTATCTGTAGCACAGTGGTACAGGGTAGTGTTGGGCCTAATTAGTAGTACATGTGTATCAATTGCATAGAACTACATGAAAGACCTAGTCAGCCGCATATTGTTTTCAGTGTTAAAGGGTTATCTATAAGTATTCAACCGTACATTGTTACCTGTGGTAGTGTTATATGTAGGCCCTTATCAGCCGTACACTGTTACCAGTGGTAGTGTTATATGTAGGCCCTTATCAGCGTACACTGTTACCAGTGTAGTGTTATTTGTGGGCTCTGATCAGCCGTACACTGTTACCAGTGGTAGTGTTATATGTAGGCCCTTATCAGCCGTGCACTGTTACCAGTGGTAGTGTTATATGTAGGCCCTTATCAGCCGTACACTGTTACCAGTGGTAGTGTTATATGTAGGCCCTTATCAGCCGTACACTGTTACCAATGATAGTGTTATATGTAGGCCCTTATCAGCCGTGTACTTTTACCAGTGGTAGTGTTATATGTAGGTCCTTATCAGCCGTACACTGTTACCAGTGGTAGTGTTATACGTAGGCCCTTATCAGCCGTACACTATTACCAGTGTAGTGTTATTTGTGGGCTCTGATCAGCTGTACACTGTTACCAGTGGTAGTGTTATATGTAGGCCTTTATCAGCCGTACACTGTTACCAGTGGTAGTGTTATATGTAGGCCCTTATCAGCTGTACACTTTTACCAGTGGTAGTGTTATATGTAGGTCCTTATCAGCCGTACACTGTTACCAGTGGTAGTGTTATATGTAGGCCCTTATCAGCCGTACACTGTTACCAGTGGTAGTGTTATATGTAGGCCCTTATCAGCCGTACACTGTTACCAGTGGTAGTGTTATATGTAGGTCCTTATCAGCCGTACACTGTTACTGGCGGTAGTGTTATATGTAGGCCCTTATCAGCCGTACACTGTTACTAGCGGTAGTGTTATATGTAGGCCCGTATCAGCCGTACACTGTTACTAGCGGTAGAGCTATATGTAGGCCCTCGTCAGTGGTACACTGTTACCAGTGATAGTGTTATATGTAGGCCCTTATCAGCCGTACACTGTTACTAGCGGTAGAGCTATATGTAGGCCCTCGTCAGTGGTACACTGTTACCAGTGATAGTGTTATATGTAGGCCCTTATCAGCCGTACACTGTTACTAGCGGTAGTGTTATATGTAGGCCCTTATCAGCCGTACACTGTTACTAGCGGTAGAGCTATATGTAGGCCCTCGTCAGTGGTACACTGTTACCAGTGATAGTGTTATATGTAGGCCCTTATCAGCCGTACACTGTTACTAGCGGTAGAGCTATATGTAGGCCCTCGTCAGTGGTACACTGTTACCAGTGATAGTGTTATATGTAGGCCCTTATCAGCCGTACACTGTTACTAGCGGTAGAGCTATATGTAGGCCCTCGTCAGTGGTACACTGTTACCAGTGATAGTGTTATATGTAGGCCCTTATCAGCCGTACACTGTTACTAGCGGTAGAGCTATATGTAGGCCCTCGTCAGTGGTACACTGTTACCAGTGATAGTGTTATATGTAGGCCCTTATCAGCCGTACACTGTTACGAGCGGTAGAGCTGTATGTAGGCCCTCGTCAGCCGTACACTGTTATCAATGGTAGAGTTATAGCCTCGTCAGGTATATATTGTTAGCACATGATCAGAACGTCTCATTAGCGGTACAAAGTTATAATAGGTACAAGGTTATCTATTATTACTCATTAGTCGTTAAGTGTTAGGAAATAAAAGGTAAGCGTGACATTCCGACGATTACATGGTCATCTTCATCAGATAAATGACCGGTGTGCAGCGTTATATCACTTACGTACGTAGTGTACGAGATAATAAGCAATAGACCAACCGTTACGACTGTGCTATAATCCTGTGTACACTAAGGTATGAAATAGTGTGTTTGTTTAGATGGTTGAAAGATTATAGAAGACAATACAGAAGATGATTACAATTTACTACAGTTGATTCGGCTAGTGCTATTTGCTAAGGTATACTATTTTGTTTAGTTTTACCATCTCGTCACACTATTTTCGCTACCTCTATTTCTGTCCTTTTTTCGTACCCATGTGAGATTTACATTGGGTTCTGTCCCCTAGCCAAGCTATACCTGTCTTAACAATGTAGTTATATAGTGATCGCGTAACAGCCTATGCTCGTTGTTGAATGATTCCTAGACAAGCATTCCCCGAAAACACGCACATACACCGAAAGTCAGTCTTTAAATATCGAATTCATCCGTACATTCTTATCAGTATTTAATAATTATATGTACAGGTTATTTGTTAGAACAGATAAAGTATTTCAGTCATAAAGTGTTGTTTAACTATCAAATTAAGATAAAACATTAACCACACCAGTTGTAAACGGTTAATGCTTAAGACAATGTGACTCGCTCATGCATTAACAAACTACCAGATTCGTAAATCGTGTATTATCTGCAAGACCACGCGACTCTGTGTGGTGTTATCGGTTGGAGCGCATCAACCTTACCCTGCTGTACTCTTTTGTCGTTAAGTCTCCCAATCAGTTTATGACGCACGTAAAGTCACGTCATTAGATCAAATAAACATGTTTCAGTTTTGATAAATAACACTTTTAACAATCACTAACCCAAATCATGTGGACAGCTTGAATGCTAAATAAATACCGTTCAGAATCTTTGAATAAAAATATATATGTTTGAACGTTAGGTTCTGTGAATACTTGACATTTGGATGTAGTTAAAGCCTACTGATGGATAAGGTCCTTGACAGTGCGCAGCTTCAAATCCTCCGCGTTAGATAATTAAGAAAAAATCTTTAGATGCATTTTCTGCATGTATACGCTGTACATTTCAGTGTGGTTAACAATCTTCAGCAAAATAATCTTATCTCAAAGTAAAACGAGCACAAATGGTAATTAATTTCATGTCGCATCTAATATACTTCTTTAGGGACAGTCGCCTTAGTCTGCACTGCATGTCTTACGTCAGTTAAACCTACTCAGCGTAACACCTGATCGTCAGAGGCAAGTAAATTGAGTATTGATTTTGAGTTACCGCTCGGTATTATTAAACGAGTTATAGCAGGACTTGAACCCGTTTCCATTTTATGACCGAAATGAGTGGTTTGGTATCATGTTTAGAGTGAATCTTTACAAGAGCGTCCAACAGTAGTCACATTATGCGTGAAAGTCTTCAAACGTCTTGGCGGCTGTAGTGAGGATATTAAACAAACAGTCTAAAGAATTTGCAGTGCAATCGATCTCAACAAAACCCTTCCCTGTGATAAAAATACGAAAAATGCACTCATCGCCACCAAACCAAACAGGTACTACAGATGCACTCACCTCACATACATAGGAAAGCCGTCTTTAATTGGCATAAGATGCAGATATCATATTAATCCATAAAAAGGTAAGAAAATAGAATCTGACTCTATAATGTAAAGCCATTCACCCCCACTAAATCGGCTTTGACCCGCTGCAGAATCTAGTTTTCCCCCCTTTCTTCCACTGAATAGACATTGAAGAGGAAATAAATTTTCTGCCCCAAAGCAATATTATATATGATGGTGATTCCTTTCTTTCCTGTCTTTGTTTTCTTTGTATGCTTTGATTTACTCTTTGTGTCATTCAGGCAGGATGTAAGAATCTTCACTGTGCCCTCATCGCAGGATCGCAGGGAACGACTGGGAGTTGAGCGTTCGTTCCTATATGAGGAAAGCTTTGTGTTTTATCCCGTAACTGAGATACAAGGTCTATAAAAGTATGTACAATACTAGTGACGAATGGTTTGCCCGTTTTCAGTATAATGTTACTAGGTGTGTAGTGTTCTTCTTGGCACCCTCGGCAATATACTCCAGTGTGTTAGCAAATACAGGAGTCCCTTCCTCACTAATACCAGGTGCCTTAAAACAAACATATCTCTGAGGACGGTATTAAATGGCCATGGCTATTGACGTTAAACAATATATACTCTCTATCAAACTATTGTACATTGTGTCCCAATGGCATGCTCGTTCGAAACTACTTAATATCTCTTTAACACCATCTGTACTTTTGGCTTTAACTGAGCATCCACCCTTGTGAGGAAGGCTTTGACTTATATCCCTTGGTTCTACTGTAACTGTAAAATTGTTTTGAAATGTGCAATTCAGTTGTGTGTTTTTTTTTTTTTTTTTTTTGCAATCTTGGAAGTGTGCATGAAATTTGTTGAAAAAAGAACAAATTATTAAATCAACATAAACCAAATCAAGAGTCAATAAAACTCGGGAACATGATAACAATGTATACAAAAACGGAACCAACAGGCAAACTACCGAGCATGATACACGTCCAACTTCATATCGCACAAAGAAACTGCCTTATAATTTCATCAACCTGCATGCTTTGAAACCATGTATTGCGAGTTGTGTCTTTCAGTTGACTTATACATATACTACAAAAATTGTATGTAGATGTAAATGTCAAGATACATTCCGCTGACGTACTTGAAATTGATGTATGTATAATGTCTTGTATACCTTTTGAATTAATTACTGGTAATTACAAGAAAGTGTTATCTATGAATCGACTCGGTTTAATATACAAACTAATTACTGGTAATTACAGGAAAGTGTTATCTATGGATCAATTCAATTTAATATACAAAACTAATTACTGGTAATTACAGGAAACTGTTATCTATGGATCAATTCAATTTAATATACAAAACTAATTACTGGTAATTACAGGAAAGTGTTATCTATGAATCAACTCCATGTGATATACAAGCTAATGACTGGTAAGTACGGGAAAGTGCTACCTATTGAACGATATCATTGTACTTGTTGATATCATACTCATGTGCAGGCTTAAATACAATTGTTGAATAATGATATATGATGAAAATCCCGAGGTAGAGTAAGCGGCTTCAGTTTCATTGACGATACACGCCACATAAAATCCAGGGAATCTAAGTATACGTCGTATAATCGACCTGTACAGTAAGCTGGAGAATTTAAGTTTGCATGTTCAGCTATGAGTGGCGAAGCAGTTACATCCGATTTGATCATCAAAAGTCCAGATGCTTTACGATCACTTTAACATATCGGTATATTCATACATCTAGCACATAATGCATTCATTTTTAGAACATATAATCCGTTTTATTCACCGTTATATACTTGATAGATTAGCGGAAAACGTTAGCTCTACAGGAGTAATTTTCAGAACACTTGTCGAATGCGGTGATCTCTGGTAATATCTGGTGATATCTGGTCATATCTGGTGATATCTACTGTCAATGTCTTATGCCGGTTATGGTTATACCTTCCAAATATAAAATGTTCAAAGACATGATTTCCACGTGTGCTGATTCGAAAGGTGTACGATAATCTGACCGTTTTTTATCATGCAATTGGCACTGCCATAATCGTAATGCACCTACTTGATATAATTTTCCTGTATTCGGATTTACTATAGCACGTGCATTGATTCGATAAATGACTTTCTGATTTACTTCAATAATTATTACATTTACATAAATATAGATAAACGTTTAAATAAGCGATCTTATCCCGCGTAACATATATATTTGATTACGAAAATTAATGAGACCTATATTATCGAGAGGAACAATATTAGGCACACGACAACAAGGATAATTCCGCATAATGACAAGGTCAGGTAAACAAAGATTGAGCAGCTAAATGTTCAACACATGAAGTAGGATAAATAGAATATACGATCATTGACTTGTTGTATCAAAACGGAATAAAATAGACAAAATAGTCACGAACGCACTGCACATAAGAAAGATCAAGATGGGCCCATCGTTACGTCAAATGAAAATTCATATATGCTTCGGCAAGTCTTTCAACGCTGGTCTAAGGCTGCATGCGAACTGAAGGGGTTTACCTATGTGCAGTGTGTCAGATAGGATATAACAGTCTCTGTAATTACAAAGGTCATCTTACATCCCATGACAAGGTTTCCGTTTAGAATCATGTTAAATGGAAATCCACATTTTAGTATTGGTCTGCGGAATTGTTGAACACAGGGAAAGATATTGTTGAAAGTTTTGGGAAATTTTTTCACTGCGGAAAACCTTAAGATGCACACCATTAATGCACATGAAATGAAGAGGGGAAAATGCGCAAGTTTCAGTCAAGTTTTTGCGTTTCACTCCAAAATGGTACAGGTGTCAATCGGGATAAATTATTTCTAGTCTAAAAATATTATTTCCATTTGACGACATGAAATAACACACATTCTATGTTTCAATTTGGCAGTTTTTATTTGATCTAAGTTTATCGAAATTCATATAGGTTTCTAAATGTCGCATTCGATTACATAAGGTAGCATGTCAGTAAGCACTTACATTGCTGTAATGTCCGACTGAAGTGTTCCTGCTAACGGATCGGGTTCATAAAGTACTATTTTCCCTGTCGTGACTGATATTCCCCGAACGCGTCATCAAGGGGTGCATTAACAGCTTCCAATGCTATCCAAGTATCAAAATCTAATTATCACAGGTCGATTGCGACCTCGATTTTTTCAGCGTGTGCATGTGAGTTCTACTGAAGCGTTAGAATCCACTTGTGTTGTTGAAATTTAACAATGAATTATCATTAATTAGAGGAAAAGTATTGTTCAAATTAAGTTTTTATCTTGATGCAAAAATAAAAAGGGATAACATCAATTGTCCACTGCTGAAGACAAAACAAACATTGCATGAAAGTTTTACAATTAAACACGGAAACGACGTATTCGCATTTACCATGTTCAAAGTGGCCGTCATGTCGCCATTCTGCCGTTCACAACTCACAGTTGCATTAAATGTACCAAAACAGATTTTTCCAGCTGACCGCACATTTCGATGATACACGTGAATTAAGAAATGTCGCGTTCTCAAATAAGAACAATGTCAACAGTAAAGAAACCATAAGGCATATTAACGAGTTTTTAATGCATCAAACTTCATATCCAAATATTGATATGGGTTCCGCTTGGTTAAATATCTATGCATATATGCTTTCAAGTTAGAAAAAAATATAAGTTTGATAAATATCTGGAGTTGTTCTAGTAGAATATCTATTCTAGTACAAACTTGCAAGAAGGTGGTTTGTCAGCCAAATACTTTGAAATATGTACTTTAATACCCAATACTGTTTGTAGTTTTGCATTTCATTACCAGCAATTTATTTAATATCTGTGTTTTCAAACTGTATTTATGATGGAGACAATTATACATGGTTTACGTAGATATAAAGTGAACGGTTTAGTGAGAGAAACATTTGTCTATGATTGCAGATGCAATGTTAAAAGATCAAAGACAAATATCTGATTGCATAAATTATATTGACGGAATCACTAGTACTCATACACCTGTATTCGCTTAAAACACGTAACTTCAAACATCTCTTTTATCTAACGACGGCGAATATGTTACCAGGTCGATAACAACTGTTCCGATGTTTTCAAGTACACTGGTATTAGAGATAGAACCTATCTTTAAATGGTTGCGAGAATGATTCATATTCTGGTCAATCATGTGCAAGCTGATGTGAACGGTGGAAATTGTGGCTCAGGAATGAGACGCATCATTCAGCTCATATATATCCCTTTCAGCAAAGTCAAGTACCTGACGAATATTATCTTTGTAAGATTCCGAATCGGACTGACATGAAACGATTTTACAATGTTCTGAATCATTTAAATATGCCAAAGAGTGCTTTTTAATTCAAATGTTTCTCAACGGTGATGACAGTGAACTAAAGGGTGTTGTTCAGAAAAAGTAAATCTGTGACAAAAGCCAACAAAGGGCTAATTCTTCACAAAATAATGAAACACAGTAATGAGATGAGATTCGACTGCTCTTCTGTCGTTTGATCTGCTCCCAAAATACTGTCATGTCCCTAGTCTGTTAGTATGATGTAACGTAAGATGATGGAAATGATCGCCAGGAAGCGATGACCAGAATGAATGAACAGAAGACAAGACCTGGGCAATGTCAGACTCGAAAACGTAATTTAGAAAGCTATAGCAGACATCCCTGGCATTGATGTGAACAATAAAATTGAATTCACGTCGAGATGATGTGATGTTTCAAGCGAGATTCCACATGTCGCGCCCCAAAGAAGACAAGTTGGTATGAAAAATCCCAAAAATGCCGTTCCTACTGGTTAATAACAACAGCACAGGCACTTGTTGTGATTGGTCAATGTTCTTGCGTGTCAAATAACGCAAATGAAAATATCAATATAGAACCTGATACGAAACAGAAACAAAAAAGTTAACCAAATCATCATGATACAAGCATTCCCAAAAAGCTGAATGTCCAAACCAATAGGTGTACGCAATAGCTTAACGCTAAGCACTGACTGGGAAAGCAGAAATGAAAATCGACGATACAGAAACCGAACGAATAGATAACGACCCAGATGTAAATAACGGTAAAGACTGGAGACAACACAAAGACTATTTTACCAAGACATGCAGCGGCTACATTTACAATATCAGAAAACAAGCACAAAAAATGAGGGAGGACGTCACATATAATGGCATTGAAGATATGCAGAGTTACCTGGTTATCGGACTTGAGCTAAACTACAAACTGCCGATCTATATAAATTTGGTATATGCATGCCACGTGACAATGATACGAACCAGTTAATAGACTTGAAAACCCAGTACTCGGTCAAAGATAAAGTTGATTTAGCAAACGAATTCAATTCCTGATTAAATAAAGATTATTTATGTTAATATCAGCTCCGTGAATATGGATAGCATTACCATCAGCTGCATATACACATAAGCGCCATGCATAGCTTGTCTTGGATTATAAATCCCCGAAAGATAATTCTTAAATGGTGAATATCGTAACCTTTTTCTCTACAACTGACACAGATACACATCTTATCACCTTCCGATGTCCTATGATGTTAAAGATTACGGACAGCGTACTGGATAGCAAACGTTTTACCATAAAACTACCATTGAACATGTAATACTACTACAGGTAAAAATGCTACAGGTATTACGAGACAATATTCTATACTAGCTTATATTTTTAGCGACTAAATTGCTAAAGAATATTTCTGCTTTGTAGTACATAGCGCTACAAAGTCGTATACTAATTACGTATTGGCCTGAAGTATTAAGTATCGCTTCATCCGTCATTGTTTACATCTATATTGTATATATAACGGACAGGTCATTAGAGTAAGCTTTTGTTCGAATTAAATCATCATATTCTTGTTGTTGCCTAGTAGACTGATTGATACATTTCATAAGTAAGAATACATAAGTAGTGTTACATTGTGCATATTTATGTACAAAGCCTATCACTATAATAAATTTATATACGACACTTCATGTAGTTATGTTATTATGTCTATACTAGAAAACACTACATATGAGTTAATCAACTCAGATTTTAGAAGGAATAAGATAGGATAGTTGAACACTGATTCTTATATTGTGATAGATCTCTTGTTTACGTGTTATAATCATCTCCAGAGAGTGAATTACCAGCTCAACAATTTTACAGTTGTTGTAACGAGCCACGTACCAAGGACTTCGCGCGTACATCGTGCGTACATCGTCCGCACACGCACTAACATAATCTATTTTAAGTGCAGAATTGCAATGTATGGTAATAGTGTGGTCAGCAGATACTATTGAAATGATTTGATTTTTTAGATTTGTCTTCTTCTTCAAATGATGTCCATTATGTCTGTATGTAACGAATGCAAAGCTTTAGTGAACGTTTCTAGCTAACTTACAGACTTCAGGTACATGTGTACTAACATTGATCTCATAAAAAAAATTAATGAACCTGATCATTTTGAAACATTACTTTGCAATTTCTGTGAACGCACTTGTTACATATAAGAATGTTGAACAGCGGTGAGTTGTTTATAAAGTGTAAGGATTACACTGGTTACACCGAATTTCAATACTGAGTTATCATCAATGAAAGGGGAAAATATTGTTCAATTTAAGTTTTTACCATGATGCAAAAATGAAAAGTAAAATCTTCAATTGTCCACTTCTGAAGAGGAGGCATGCATTACGTGATAGTTTTATGATAAGAAACGGAAGCGATGTATTTTACTTTACCATGTTAGAAGTGGCTGTCATATCGCCAGTCTGCCACTAAACGACCGAACGCACAAACTTATATTTTTCCAGCCGACTATACAGTTCGATATTGCACCGTGCAGTAAGGAAGTCACACTCCCAAACGAGAACATGGTTAACAATTACGAAACCATAAAGTATGTTTGCGAGCATTAAACACATATAACTTCATATCATGGATATTGTATATTCCTTTTAGTCAGAGTAAAAATTCTAGTGACAGATTTATAACATTTCTGGAGTAGCCATATCTCTTCAAGTATCAAACTACACGAAAGCGTTTTGTCAGCAAAATATCTTGTACGTGTAAATGGACTGAGCGAAATCTTTTTCTTTATTTAATCCTTAATTAACTGACATCTGAAAGCATAAATGATATACGGTGCTACAAAACATCTTGATATACATGTGCATTACTACACATCTCTAGCATCTATCTTATCTAATAAATATGGAATTATTACGTAAACAGATCTAAAAGTCTATGAAACTAACAGCTATTTTCAACCAAGAAATATCTATCATTTCCTACAAATACTCAAAGTCCACTTATTCCTAGCTCTTCAGTTACAAATATAGAAAAAAAATCCTGCATAAACGTAGCTTATGGACTCTAATTTACTGGAAATACCGGCATTACCCAAAATAATGCAAGAATTTATTCTGAAGGGGGCAAAATGTCTCGAAACGAAACCTGTGAAATAACACGCAATGGGAATGTATTTCACAAAATACTTATGGATTGCTAGGAAAACTTGGTAATACGATTTAATGTTGCGTTCAATTCCTTCTCGAAGTGTATTTAATCCGTTGGTAAATCTTTATTTTTTAAAATGAATAACCATTAAAATCTAAAATAAATACAAAGCTGAAAACCACACATGACAATCTGTATTAAACAAGTGATAGAACCAGCACATAAAATGTATAATGTTATTTTCTGCATACAAAACGAACTGGGTCTGGTAGGTAGTTTTCCAAAGACAAAGCCCTAGCTAAGCACGCGTCAGCGGCACAATTGGATACATCGACTTTACAAGAATCCGTGGAACAAACTTTCTTTGTTGACTCGTCTAGTTTTTTAAAACTAGTTTTTACTTTTATTTTGAAGCCTACAGTAGTTTACAGCCTTATTTAAAAGATATCAAGTAAAAATATTATATTTGTAGCTGAGTGACATGTTGATTACATACCCAATTATTTCTAGATGTAATCTCAATATTCTCAACACCCATAAACCATCCTGAAGGTCATGTTTGACCGGGAAACCCTGCTGATTATAGTAATTATATCATATATATAAATATATATATTATACGTTACAACAAATTCCAAAACCAGGCAGTCACATTTGTTTGTGACCAGAGAAGCTATGTGAATTAACAGCAGTGAAAAAGACTATTAATTCGTTTGTTTTAAATTGTTCTAACAGCTCAGACTTATTTAGCATATGTATTTATTGTTTTTGGTATTTCCCCATTACATGTCATACCTCGGGAAAAACTTTGAAAACACCTGCTTACTTGTCAACTTTGATTTGCTAAAGCATGGAGTGTTTGCTGATCAAGACGACAATTGTTATACTGTTTTGAAATCCTACTATTTTATCGGTAATACTAATCTTCAGACAATCCAAGCACTACCTGACAATTCTTCACTTTTTGCGAATGTAATGACAAGTGGCTGCCGTTGTTATCCGCTGCGTCACACGGGGCACCATACTCTTAACAGTAACAAGTTCCTCAACGAAAGCGCATTCATTTATTTTGAAACTTCAGCTGTGATGGAAATTTCCGGTAAATCTTAGTTTGGTGAACAGGAATTCTATTTTTATTTAAACAGTTAAATATTTTTTGTTTATTTTAATTCTCAGTCTCAGGACCAATGGATTTGTCATAGTAAAAATCCATCTTCGAATTTCACAAATTTTTGCCCCAATTTTCTAGACTTACCATAGATTTTGTTTTAGAAAGTTTGTATATTAGTTTGTATGTAATATCATTGACTTTTTCTGTCTAAAAAAGGAACATCAAACTTCAGGGCGAACAGTTTAGTGTTCTCCCAGCACATGCCAATACATATCGTAGTTTATAAACTCTAATGAAAGTAATTTATGTTCCAAACACAGAAACTAAGCTAACAACACGTTCCTTTTGACGTTACTGACTTTACGGGGTTGTACAAAACATATGATAGATAAAAAGTGTCACTTCATTAACTTAATGTGAAGTAAAAAGGAATTCTATTGTATTTCTTATTAGTTTCTCGTAACTAGATTATCTTTCCGCCGACACTAACCGCATGCTTGACAGCAATGCGTTCTCAAATGATAAATTACTACTCCTTTAAAAGGATCGAGTTTCAACTGAATAATCAGCCGTATAATATTTATAAATCAGCCATTGCAACATTGTATTTGCTACACCAATTCATATGTTCATATGTCTTATTAGAATCAGAACATTCTACCATCATGTCTTCGTAAGAAACTCGAACAAACAATGTTATTTCTGAATAAATGTTTTCGAAATTATTCCTTCAAACTAATAAGGCTTTTTCAGTTGGTATGGAATAAATACACGGTTCCTCTGCAGTAGGCAACTGTCTTAATATCTTAATATGTAAATCAATATGGGTGATATATGAAACAGACAATATCCACCACACATTGATGTTACTTAATAAACATTCTTACATAATTTTATATTGTGTATTATACCTATTAGTCATTCTTGGCGATACCCGATGCTGAATTTTAACACCGAGAAAAAAGAATACTTCAGACACCAATACTACACCAAACACAATACATTCACAAAAATAAGCTTTTAGACATTGCGACACCAAGCTCAGACATCAGACACTGTAAAAACAACCTTAGACATCATCCGCATATCAGATTTTGTATCACCTAGGTCAGATCTAGTAAGACAACACCTGACAGTAGATACTGTTATATATCAGATTAGGCATACCGTTACACCAACCAAGACCCAAGATACTTAAACGCCTACCTGGATCCGAAGACATTGTGACATGCACGGATACTATTACATTCTCCCCAAACTCTAAATACCGTAACATCCAACCAAGACTCCAGACACTTACAACCATTTAAAGCCTCATACACTGTGACATCATTCCCAGATCATAGACATGGTAACATCCACCGCAGACCCCAGACACTAACATCCATCCCTAAACCTAGACACTAACATCCAAACTTAAACCTAGAAAACGAAGCAACCACATCAGACCCCAGATACTGTAACATAAACCTTAGATTCCTGACAATATAGCGTTCATTCGACACCCAATAACTCTTATACTTAACCCGAGACTGTGAAACACACTTAAGAACCCACACACTGTCATCCCAGAGACATTGTAACGCTGTCCCTTGACAATGCAAACCATCTTAGATACTTTAACCATCATCCTTGACTTACAGTTGTGTGTAGACTAATTTGTACATTTTACCACCAGTGTAATGTCTGAAGTCCTTACCTGCATAGCATCCAGCAGTTGGATCAATGACATTTTTATTTATTTCAAACCACATTCGAAATGAAAATAAATTGAACAGCTAAAAACTTGAATTGTACAATGTGTTCGCATGTATGTGGAGCTATTTATGAGGGGATTAATAATCTAACAATGGTGTTACACTGATTAGCTAATTGTTCTGTGGGTTGGTCATGGTGACTAGATGGTCAAAGTTAACCTGTAGTACAGGACTCCATTTAAGTTTTAGTTTCAAGAGATTGGGAACGGAAAGGAAGGGGGTACTCTTGCAACCTCTGACTCTGACTTCCCAAAGAAATAAAGCAATATTTAATGTCGGAACGTTGAATTATGTGGAGAGATTGTGAGGAATGTAATAATAAATAGTTTAGACAGCAAGATATTTCATATTAATCTAAAAAATATCTGTTATATAAATTGTATTGAAATCTAACACTCAAATAATTGTATTGTCATTGCCAAGAAAACGTTTACTCTAAATATTAATACACGATCACTGGACGCCATGTTACATGTTTATTCAAATATCGTTTTGTATCAAAGAAATGTAATGTATTTCTAATTCTAACGGTAAAGGGATTTCAAAAAAAACCTCTCAGCTATAAACAGCTATTACCCCGCGTTTGAATCAAATATTTAAGATTTAAAAGTTTTACATACCATTTTGATAATAATATATTTTAAAATACTTATTCATTACATTTTTGATATAATACCAAACAGGTGCTATAAGGTAAACCATTGATAACATTGGTTGGATTAGTCCTCAGGCAGAAACATCAGGAGTCCATGAGCCCATTATGTATCAGGGATTTTTTCATATCACCTCTGTGGACCCAGGTGCACTTCTAGTTCACATGTGGTCTGTTCCTGGTGAACCAGTAGTATTTTCCTCGTAAACAGCAAGTGAACTTATCTGTAAAGAATAGTCTACACACAGCAGTAACATTCTACAATACTCGCCCCAGGCCCTATAACTTATGCTGCAGACAATGTAACACCCTCCCTAGACCATAGACACCTTAACACTCACCGAATACCCGATACAATGCATAACGCACCTTAGAGCACAGATATTTTAACCCCCCCCCCCAGTCTTCAAATTCTGAAACACCTTTCTAAGACCCTATGATACTCTCTGCAGACCTTAAATGCACTGTTATCCCAATCATAGACCCCAGACATTACACAACTTTCCCGAGACCCTGTACATTCATCAAAGGTCCCAGACACTGTAACGTCCACATATTTCTTTCCATCAATTTTAGTTTTTATTAATTGCCTCATAGCGTATGATGCAGTTTAATTCATTATTTGACTGTATGGTATCTAACTCTAAATTTGAATTAAAAGGTTCTTTTCACTTTTGTGTCTTTTGTACAAATTCAGGTAAAAAAAACCATTGATGGTGTGGTTTTAGTCCCCGAGATTTGTCGTGACCTGCACGACACATCTAAATCCATTCGAATAGTTGTAAGGTTCAGAATATACGGATTAAAGACATCTGACGTTTGACATTACTCTGAAATTTTCGCAATCAAAAATTTACGAAAGTCATTAATTATGAGGCTAGTGCGATTTCCTAATATAACTTTTTACATTTCTTTCAGTCTTTGCGGTTTCCTCAGTCGCCTCCTAGGTTTCAAAATTTAGGACCTTAGCATCACTCACGAGCCCTAAAACGATGAAACTGCTGTAGGATTCACTATAATTAGCTCTACTCTATCTAATTGTAAATTTGTATCAAAATATGGTATTAACATGTATTTCATCGTAAATCATCTCCGTAACATATCAGAGAGGTGATAACTGAGTTAAGATTTTTTATCAAATCAAAGGTGAATGTTGTGATCTCATATTTAATTATGATCTGAAGACGACCAAAAAACTTTTCGATCATACCTATCTCAATCGATAACACTAGCACCACGAAGAAAGTGTTCGTGATGGGAGCATTCCTAGTTCGATGACTAACTTTTCACGTCTTTAAGTCCAAACGAACTTGTCTTTTTCTCATTTGTCAGGGGTTTTAAAATGTCAATTTTAGTCGACCAATTCTATTTCAAAATAAATCGTTCGCATCTGTGTGCCTAGTAAATTATTGGTTAACTTTCTGAGCGGCCATCACCTCGCTTAAATTAGAATATTTATGGAGATGAATTGACAACGGATTTAATTAATAATCAGCTGAAACGCTTAAAGCACGATTGATTTTATTTCATTGTTTTTATTCTTCGTTCAGAAAATCAATAAATTACAACAAGCTAGTTTAAGCACTGACATCACAGTTCACTTTCTGTTTGAGATATTTTTTCTTGTGTTGGTGCATTGAATAATTTTTTCTGTTAAACGGATCCATCTGTTATGTCATTATACAATTACATCAGCTTCCATTATTACAGATTTCAGAAGCATGTCACAGAACGAAAAATTATCGTACAAAGATGTTTCATTTAGTTAAAAATCACTTCCCTTATATGCATACATGTTGACAGAAAAAGAAATAAAAAGTGACATTTATAATGATGTGTTAAAGCTAAATCTAAGCTTTTGTGACTCAATCAAAATGAATATGATGAATATATGAACTTGTTGAACTTATTGATAAAAGAACTTTTATTTTTCGACAAGTGTTTACTCAAATCACGTTACTAATTTGTATTCCTTAACAAATTTGGAAGTCCTATTCGATTATTGAATGCCAAAAATATTCAAGTTTTTCAGAAAACACATTTTCATTCGAAAAACTGGTTTTTATTGGACGGTCATTCCTTCCTCAGCAAAATCATTCGGAGAAGTATTGTGGTATAACGAGTATAAATATTTGACATTCTTCTAAATCATATTTTTAGCAATAAACATCCTTTATGTCCTTTATAAAACCGTATAAGCATGATGATTCCCTTTAATTTGAATTTTCCATGTATATGTATCAACATGCCTGCTTCCCTAACCGATGGTGCTTAAATGCAGCAGTTGAATAGATATCTACGCTCTTGTTCCGTATATCATGATTTCCGCGCAAGATATTGACATCTAACAGATAAACAATCAGTATAGTTTTTTTGAAAGATGCACCATGATGATAATATATGAAGGTCACAAGTGTTGCATTGGACAATATAATATTTCATTGAGCGATACGACGTTGAGGGTGTTTGATGCGCGATAGTGCAACCGTTGGTTCCGTTGTTGTTGAGCATGTTCACATTTTAGGAACGTGGCATTACTTAATTGTAAGCTCGCCTGTCCGTTATCAAAAACACATATCGGAACAAACTCACAAAAAAACAAGACAAAATGTAGATACAGCTACAACTTTATTGCAAGTTGTCCAGGATAAGTTAGATAACCAGTCTACTCGGGATTAAACGGCATTAATACAAATCAGTTAAATTCTAGATGTTTCGTTTTCATGCATCTGAAGATGTCTTCCATTATGGCTATGAAAGAAAGAATTTTTTTGTCGCCTCTTGCCGTCAAGCACATATAAATCATGTACAATTATTCTTTGTCGTTATCTACAGGACTGCTATGGTCACATAAGCGAAGCGTTAAAGTACAACATGCAATTTATTTCATAAATCAATTAAAAAGTAAAGTGGATTCATGGGCAGAAATTAAAAGTCGCACGGTAAATTTATAAACAAATTGGAAGTATAAGTGTTTTGGACAGCTCTTAAACACAAACTCTCCTTTGTCCTCTCTTTTCAATTACGAAGATTGGATGATTTTCTTCTGGACTAAAATTTGAATTATCCCCACTGACATACAGTATTTGTATTGATGCAACTTCATCGCCGAAGTTCCTGTTCTCGGTAATCTATCGCTGTGCTTCGACCGTGCTTCTCACAGGTGATCCATCACTGTACAACAGAGGTAGGTCTCCAGGTAGTTCCTTCGATAAACGCATGACCCTTTTCTGCTACTTGTGCCATTTCCCCTTACTTTTTAACACTTGTATCATCGGTTTATGCACCTGCAGCACAAGTATTGAACGGTTGCTGAAACAATACATTTTCACTGCACTTCACTAGAGTGTCTCACGTAACGCGTTCGTGCTCGTGTGGGCTTTGATGTAACAAAATTGTCAGCTTAATTACAACGATTTTGTTTGATTTTTGTCTTGCCTATATCCATTGATTGGAAGTCTTGATGATCAGTTTTCTTTACTTTTTATCTTTAGTTGAACATTTGCAACTGTGAAGAAGGCTTTTGGATTATGTTACATGGCCGCGACGTTACAGAATCTTTAAAATGGCAGTTGCTACTCACCGCTGAACGTTCAGTATTACGAAAAAGTAATGACTGGTTCGCCTGTTTTAGGTGTAATGGGACCAAGTGTGGTGTCCTGTTGGGATAGGCTAGCACTATAAAGTCAGCTTTAATAACGTACAATCACGCGAAGGTTTACATAAGCTTTACAGCCTTCCAAAATCACACATACTAAACATCTGCATTTACCACGCGTATATAGGCATGTCGTATATAAACGAAATAGTCGATAACTATACTGTACTACAGGGCATTTGTCAGCATTTAAAATATGAACTGAATAATTATGCTGGCAACACTTCACTGCAAACGAGCTCATGGCAGATGTATGTCATTAAGTTAATGTCTTTAACAATTTACCATTTGTTAATTCAGTAAGGAATTGAGGGTTTTCGGACTGGAAAAGAACGAATAAAAAAGGTTCCGTCAAAATAGAATGTACAAATCTATTGTGTATATCTTCAACCATTTAGAAGAATTAACAGTAATATAACGATTTAACATGGGAATTGAAAACCATCCTTTAATAATTTCTATTTTACTTTCTGTTGACAAATGGTTCTCGATCCACAACAATTCAAACAAAGTTGAGGAATGAACGAAACAGGAGGAAGTTCTTTGTTCTTTTATGTAGAGCAATTATATTAATTTAAAGGGGTGGAAATATGATGTTTGTCATGAGTGCGCTGGAAAAGCGAAGTTGTCAAACTGTCCATCCCACGAGATGGAATGTGAACTTGTATTGATCAAGAAAAAAAAAAGTTACATTTTCCCCACCTTTCAGTGATGCCGCTGTGACTAGATCTGATATTATCAATACGTATACTACGAGAAATAGATTGTTTCACATGTAACACTCTAATAATTAAATACAGATTCAAGTAAAGCAAGTTTTTCCTATAATTTCATAGAGCTATCTCTACAAGAGTTGTCGTTCCTGAAGTCGATATAACTCTTGGAGCATTGCTATATTTAACAGTGAGAATGTAATAAATTCAATGTCCAATCACAGATCACACGAAACAAATGTTTGTTTCGGGAGTGAAATCCTTAAAACAGCTACGTAACGACATCATCGTCTATGATTGACTAGAAACAAGAAAATAATTGTATTTTCCCATTTCACAGACGGCATACCAATTTACAAGCATAGTTAGGTGTCTTCAACATCTTATACATCCTAGAGGGACGGAAACACTTCACGATGGAGTCTAATTCATTTTTTTCGCTATGCAGCAGCCAAGGCTTAATTTGTATTGACTGGTGTATCCTGTTACGATATTTGGCATACATAATGTTTGTTTACACCCTCTCTTGGTGCTGAGACTAATTGTACGGCGCCTTAGTACATCAAGGCCTGTTACCGCAATGTCCTCTATTCCGGGGAAGTTCGGAGACTCCAGAAAATATAGTCTGCAGCCTTAATAGAATACCTTGTTTGGTGCTTCTACATTATTCTTCAGTGGGGTACCATTATACAGTTGACTTCATTTCCACTCCATAAGGCTGGTATTGATAAATCGCAGTCACCAGAAAATGCTCGCTTTTAAGGCATTGTGTAGACGTCCTCAAATGTCTATAGTTGTTGATAAGACAAGAAGGCATACAAAAAAAAAAAAAAAAAAAAAAAAAATTGGCGGGTTTATTTTTTTTTTAATGGAGATTGCAACGAACTGGCAAATGATAAGTTCTGGTATTCTGAAACAAAACAAAACAACGTTCCCTGATACTACTGATAATTTGGTGGCCATTTTATAGTCATCATCCTGAAATATCGTACCATTAGATAATGGTATCTCAAACGATCACATAATACCGACAACAATATAGTCAGACATCCATTGTAATTGTTTCTTTATCTGAAAATCATTGGGTGAATGTCATGGAGAAACAAACGCCCCCATGTCATGATAGACAAGGTAGATTAATGACTGTAAAGTAGATGCAACAAGACAGATTTCTGGTACCGTGGAATCATCCGTAATCTTGTTCATTATGATTCTAATGACTTAACAAGACAAATTTATTCTGTATATAATGATGAGGCAGAGAACCGTGTTGTTTTGATCATACCGATACTGCAGGAAACAGAACTTCCACAATCCATCAACTTTTGGAACTGCGAACTGCTGGAAGCAGCGACGGCATACACTTTTTTCTGCAAGCGAGAATGTGAAAACTTCGATATAATCCAGATTTCTTGAAGCGATCTCAGCAGTTAATTTAGGGTTTGCAGTCCATGTGATGTGATAATAACATAGTAAATGATGAAAAAAGAGTAGAAACATTTTATGAAAAACAATAGTGAGCGACATATTATTGTGTTCAACTATGGTTAGCAACTCCTTATTCTGATAAACAAAAACACGAGATATTGTTGTATTGATAATAGATAGTTACATACCATTGTGACAAACCTGGCACGTCCTTAAATGAACCTGGCGGCTAATAAGGCGTTAAGCAATAAAACACACATTGTGAAAAAACGTAAATAATAACATATGGCTGTGATGAATAATAAGAACATATTATTGTGACAATACATAGTTATTGTGATAAACAATAAAGATATAAATAGTAATATATTACTAAGATAAATAATACACACAAACATATTATGACAAACGTTAACAACATATAAGTGTACACATCTCTGATACTTTTTAACAAATACCAGCCTAGCGCTGACGGACAATTTACAGGCCTAGTTCAGAAAACGATTAAAGCATGAAAACTCTGTTATCGCTTTTATACAGATATAACAAGATTTAACGATCTCATTGGTTCGTGTCAAGTAGTATTGAGTTTACGTCGCCAACTCTAGAATCATTTTGTTAGGTTTGCTTCAGAATCGTTCAATATCTAACACTGACTGATCACACCTCTATGCAGATTCCGAGACAATTTGTGTTTATAATTGAAACGCATTCAGTTGTTTTCTATTAACAAGGCTCCTAGTTTTTTTTTTTTTAATCTAGTGAATGTTATGTGTCGTTATTCACTGTAGCAGAACAATTAATTATTAAATTTGTATATGTAAAAAAGAAATGATGCATTTCATATTTGGGAAAGCCGACTTTCAGCAACATTTCTTTAATAAGACTAGTTATTTTGTAATATGATTTTAATATGATCTATGTTAAATATGCTTACTTGCTTGTCGTATCTGACCAGAAAAGTTACCTTCTTTTCCAAGTGATATCTTAAATGTTACGGATACTGACCGTAGTTTGGACAGAGGTACAATATAATCTACAATTAAAAAAAGAAATAAATAAATAATTTCTTAAGTAATGACATATGAAACACGCCAAACCACAAGCGCAAAATAAATAATAAGATAAAAACACGAAAAAAGTTTAAATGGCACCAGCATACATGTAAGATAATAAAAAAAAAACCCAGGAATTTGTGATTTTGCCGGCAAATCTGATTGGATAATGACAACATTGACCTTATCTTCACATTAAGTGGAATAATATCAATTGATTTATTTGCTTAAAATGTAATTCAATACATCGAATAGTTTGACCTTACTCAATTACAAACCCGAAGACGATATAATGCGGAAATCATGTATTGTGTTGCAGGTTTTGCCTCCTTGATCGGATTTCGAGGAAGTAGTAGTGACGTAAGTACCAATTAAGACACAAGAATGAGGATATTGATTCAAGCAGGTGTAAGGTGTCCAGTGATTTACGCTCACCAACCGAGGTAAAGTTAGAATTACGAGCAGCACAGTTTTCTTTATGGCTGGGATAGACAGGATTGTTCACTAGAGTTCGTTTAGAGAATTTGTTCATTTATCAAAGGTTGATTTCTTCCGCAGAGGGTGTTTTCTCGTGCTTCAAAAACATATCGCAAACGCGTTACTTTTCACCCTTTTGCAAATAAGAATAATATGAAAAGTAGGATGAAGTTGAAGCCGACATAGTTGTTATGCATACTTCAATTTAAGTTCACATCTTGTTTACAGTAGCCAATGCTGTTTTGTCGGAAACTGCTTTGAGAGAAAAAAATCTACACTTGTGAAGCTTGACATTTCCTCCCAAATGTTTGATGTGTTTCGTGACATTTCATCTTCTGTTTTGGCATTATTTTTATTCCATTTCAAAGACAGTAGAACGTAAGTTACAATTGTCTAAAATGCATTTTCAAAGATTCAATCGACTTCATGCCACGCAGCACTTTACTTCGACACATGGATTTTATAGTAATACTCAATATTTTTTACCTTCCTTAAAATACTGTAAAATTATTGTTTTCGACTGGCTCAATTTTCGAGATTTTCCAAAAAATGCTATTTCTTGGACACCGAATTTTGTAGGAAAAACATGTCCCAATAATTCTACTTGTTTTAACAGCTCGTTCGTGAACGTATGAATTCGTGGATTCAGAGTGCCCACGAGATCAAAGAAAATAAATCCCACCTAAGATTGATTATTTTACAGTAAAGTATTTTGGCATGGGATAGACATGATTTTCTGCACGATACACATAACCTCTGAAGCCTTAGATTGTAGGTGTGTTGCTAACGCCAACACAAAGGTAGTAGTCGATCAAACGACATAGTAATTGCGTGATACTACAGCTGTAGCATATGAGACGTCACAGTAAAGCTGGTAAAGGGTATTGCTGGTATCACTAAGCCACGTTTTTGATGATAATTACATCTGAAAAATGTTTTCTTATTTCAAGCTCGGGACCGGTAAGGTATTCTTTTATCGCTGACAGGTGCGGTTTGTCAGTTACTTGAATATAAAGCAATTATCTTTTGTGGCATGACCCTTTTTTTAATTATTTGTTGGTGTTTAACATGCTCGAAACCTGATTATCACTGATAACGTTTAGATGAGTACTTTTTACATTGTTGAGCGTATGTCTGTTTCATGTTCCGCGTGTGGCAATTGCTGTAAAATGCACATAGAAAAAAAAATATATAATCGATTTCGAGAATTATATCACACTAGTTTAACCATAACTCTTTCTTTTTTGTAGCTTTCCAAGAAGACATATATCAAGACATGTGTCATGTACCTTAGGAACGCTGTACAAATGTTGGAAATTTTAAGTACCAGCTAATTTTTAAAATGTACCCCCTGTTCCCAATTGATGGAATTGTTGTTATATCTTAAGTCTACAGCACGTTGATGGGGAAGCGTCAGCAGCATAGTTACAGGCAATCCTTAATATCGGAAGGGCGTAAAAATGTGCTAATTTAAGAAAGAAGACGATTTTTAACATGTTCATGGAATTCCTGAAATGACACACAACACATGTAGGGGGGCCGCTATTGATATTTTTCAGCAATAATACCCCAAGGTATAGCAATGTGACATTTTCTTCCAATTATTGTTATTTTTTCGGGGACGCCGCATAGTTATCATCAAGTAGCCACCCAATCTCTGATTATATCATCGATTCATTTCAGCTATAAAATCCTAATGAAGGTATCATGATGGCTTAATTAGATAGGGCCATGGCGTACGTAATTTCAGTTGAAGATCAGAGGTTCGACTTTTCATCACTCACTACCAATGGCGGTTTAACTGGGCGATAGACAAAAGAAACAATATTCTCGACTTGAAACAAACTAATAAAACATGGTTTCTAGAGACAGAAGGTGGTGAAGATTTTGAGGTCTCTTTTCTACTGTTTTGCCGCATTTCCTGCCCCTAAATCATTTTCATTCTTTTGGTATGTAATGGTTTTGGTACAGAACCCATTTTTTCTCACGTAGACGGCACTGTGAACGCAAAAGCCAAAAACCTGATAATGTCGAGAGATATTAGGAAGAAAAGGATCTTTAGAAAAGAGAGAGAAAAACAAAATATCCTTTACTAAGATAAGCTATCATAGGTAAATTTATAGCTCATTCCGTAGGGGGTTTTTCTAAAACGGATGTCTGCAAGACCATTCTTTGCTGGTTGTCAGTATAACGTTTCCGGGTTGTTTATCAAGCTAGTTTGTCCGGATAATACGATTTCAGTACAATAATAATGAACAAAAAATAAACTTTAAGTGGAGTCACTAGATGAATCTTACCAACTGCGATGTACTTATCATGAATGGCGATTGGACATGCGTAAGAGTTTACTGTTTTGTCATTACTTATACCAGTTGTAAAATCTGTGTTTTGGCTTAAATCAATAAATATAATATAAATGTTGATATATAAATCTTGTATAAATATGAAGTAACACGCAACTCATTAAGGTGTGGTTTTACATTTTATTTGTATTTGCGAAAAATAAATAAACCAGCATCGAAATGAACATGTATTTACATAAAGATGATTACACATTTCACTTGATGCTCGTTTATGTGTACCGAGCAACAGGCAGTTAAAGGACGCCGTAATATTCTGGATGATAAAACCAAATTTTTGCGAATCCTCGTCAAACTATTGCCAAAAGTTATTATTCATATTCACTAAACACTTCAATATGTCACCATTAATATTTCAATCTGTTGCATTTGGCATTGATGCATGGGGTTTCTAAACGGCTAATTCCTAACGAAAGCATGTCCCTTCATTGAAATATATGTCGTTATCCCCTGTTCTGCAAACCATGTAAATCACTTTTGACGGGACACCCGCTCTCTGCCGCTATGATTTTAATATATTGAAATTGAAATTTGTTTCACGGTGTTGAAATATTTCTTTTTACAATAGGAGTGTGTATAAAACACTCGGCGTCAAAATAGAATTGTATGTTATGGATGTAAAACTCCTGTTCAGTTTCCGATATTTGTCCATACTGAATAATTTTAATTTACACTTGTATTTTATTTCCGTTTGTAACCATTAATTCTTATGATGTACTGAAGTATTGAAGAATCAGATTATGCAAAGTGTCAAACTGATAATCTCGATAAGGAAAAAGCTACAACAGTACTCGTGTGACCCATCAGAAAGCGGTACATTCAAAGCAGCAATCGATGAAACGAGTGCCAAATATGAGCCAAAGACCGTTTTACACGGAGCTTCTTTAAAAAGTGAAAGGACACCTGCCATGTAAATCTAGATCAATCCAGGTAAGTCGGGTTCTTACATGGGAACCAGTCTTTAAACAACGGAACCACCATTCGGCGACCATAAAACTTTCCAATGGTTTTCAGTAACCTGTATCTCTAGAACTCGTATACAGCAAGTCAGCTGTTTAAATGCCCATGAATTTCAAAATACTTGTGACAGGTCAATATTGTAAATATCACTATTGTCAGAAAGGTTCCGAAATTTTTTATAGTGAAAATACATTTTTTTTACATCCAATAGCTAACGTCATATCATATTATATCTGTTGTATCATTTCATTTACTTCTATGAAAGAGAAGAGACTTGTAACAAGGTTTTACATAAATGTTTGTACGGATCTGTACGGGCTGTCTCAGTGTCCTTTACCTTCCTCCTTTGGAGAGACACGAGCCAAAATGGCAGTTTTATCAAAATATTGTCCACATGTGTAAATACTATATATATAATCTTTTTTTGGCGGTTAAAATAATTTTTGACCAAACACATTTGTAATTGTAGGTGTTAAGTGCAAAAAATTATCATATTTTGAAACAAGCAGCGACACACAATACATACTACCTCGATTACTACTTGTCTGCCGTTCATCTGTAACGGGATACTGACCTTTTCTCTTAACAGACACAATGTTGAAAAATGATTCCAAAATGTTCTGGACTGAGTAATTAATCAGCTAAACCTGGCCACAACCGGAACCTGAAGAGGTATCGTTGAGGAGACCATCTGACATGCCACTTGTGGTGCAGAAACATGATTGGCATGTGTATTTAATGGTTGTTTGGTCGAGACACTGTTCACTTATATTACTATATAATACACTCTGTGCTACGAAAAAAAGCCGTTGCAGGACAGGCGACCGTTCTTAAATTGACGAAGCGGTGCAAAGTACAATTGTAATTATGTGGATTAAGGAGGGGCGGGGTACACCTTGTATGCATTATAAAAGGATATTATCAATCGTTGTCACAAGGACTACAAATACAGGCTAGACATTTTACGTACATGGTAGTTAGGCACGTACATGGAGGGTGACGCGGCCAATACAAAGTTATGTCATGTTCTTGAATGGACGTGGCCACTTGGACGGCGCTTCATCCATCAGTCTGTGTGCCCTATTGACGGGGGAAGGGGTTGGGGGAATCAAGTTTTTTTTCAACACAGTGGGAAATAGACATAGATATATCGTATATATGAATGTTTCTATTTACATAGTACATTACACAATGAAGAAACAACTGAGCAATATACATACTTATTTAATGTACTTGTTATTGACGTATTCAGGGGCGGCTGTCAATACAATATTACTACTATGTGTTACACGCCGCTAAAACATGAATACATGTGGATCACAAGGGGACGATGCTGTTAGATAAACGTTTTAGAAAGCGAGTGTGTAACGGAAAAGTCCAAATTTCTACTTCTTGTTTCTGGTATGTCCTCGCAATTAGCCAAAGTCATATGAAGACGTTGTCAACAACTAATTAAGCAAAGGGAATGAGAGAACGTTTTTATAGTGCAATCAAACTAAAATGTTATATTTTGGGGGAAAAAAGGTACATGAAGCCTCATCCAATCATAATGAACCGGTACCTGATACCTGCCAAGACAAATTTTGGGAAAACGATGATACTGAATATTGTTATCGTTAGTCAAATTTAAAAAAAAGATAACAATCAATTGTGTCATATCATATGCTATATACATATTGTCAACAAAATGACACATTTGTCTTCAAATTAACAACTTTTTATGCAAAATTTAAGTTTATACAAAACTGAATATGCCTTCAGTCAGATATATGAGATAATAGTTGACATTGGATAATTTTTGCAAATTACTTCAAATAATTAAATGAAAATGTATGTACTACTTAATTCATAAAAGTGATATATATCAGTGATTTCTTTTAAATGGGTAAACAATTAAATATCAGCTGATAACATTAAACAAGGAATGACATGTGATCACTAGATAACCTACATTGATTAGTTGATAGTATTTAATGTTCGTGAGGCGAACACCCAAGACATCTGCCATATGCATTCATATTACCGTCAGTTTCAGAATAACCACCATACTCGTTGTGGCAAACGACCAAGTACAAGTCCAGTTTTACGGGAAACAGACACGGTGGCAGGACTCAGCTCCAGGCTGGATACCGATACATGGCCAAAAACTATTGTAGACAGATAACCTGTTGGAGATGTGTTCGCGACTTCCCTAGAACCATCAACACTATCAATGACGTCCCTGTGAAAATTGGTCACCAACATCAACCCAACCATTTCCATGAAGTCCAGAAGAACATGAACTGCATAAAGAATACGTGTATGGAGGAACCCAAACCCAAACCTGTTATCTTCCTTGGAGAAGACGCCAAACGACAGAACTGGGTAACCAAGGGACAACAACTGGTGGAACATTTACCAACTTACACATCCTGGAAGACATCCCTCAACCACTGCGAAACAAACTCCTATCAAAGCATGCAATATCATTCGCAGCTAAGATTTTGGAGTATGAATGGACACAAACCAACAACAGAGACCAGTTTATCCTGTTTAATGACAAATACCCCACCAGTAACAGTATTTGTCTGAACTTGGAATCCGCTATTTGGAATGCCGCCATAGCAGTCCTCTCGGAGATTACCGTGAAACATTGCTTCTTTCACTTTCCCAATGTATTTAAAGAAAGATTCAACAGCTTGGTCTCCAGACCTACTACAAAGAAAACGTAAAGTGTCCATAGACTTGTTCGCCGTGCTACAGACCCCCTCTCCTTCCCTTACCACATGTAGAAGATTACTGGTTACACGTATGACCAGGAAGACGTGTTAAAAGATGGATAAATTTCAATAGACAGGTATGGAATCATTTCGACAACGACGGACCCAGAACTACTTAAAACTTGTAATAATGCCAGGAGAGGAGAAACCCCGTGTCCATCCTAACATCTACACTTTCTGTTTGGACGAAATCTACATCCGAGATCAGTCATGCCAGAAGATTGGTGATGCCAAAGAAACCCAGAACCAAGTTTGAGGTGCCGAGCCCAAACGGGGATATTTTGCAGTGTTTTTTTTTTTTTTTTTTTTTTGTAAAATCTTACTCCGCTTGAATAAATGGATATTACCAAAATTGTTCTTCAGCATTAGTTGTTGAAGTGGAAACAGTCTTAAACCAACCTTAGGTTTCGGTCTCTTTAAGCGGGAGGGACAGGGTCCAATAGAAGAAATTGAGTAAATTCATTGAAAGCCTACTCATGTAGGAATGCTTGCAATCCGCCCAAATTTGGTATGACGCATTTTTGGACTAAGGGGAATCATTTTTATTAATGTTGGATCTCCCTGGGCCGAGAGGGCGGGGTCCAATAGTGAAATAAAGCAAAGTTCTTTAAAATCCTTCCTCTTCTGTATATATCAAGATTCTGTCCTAATTTAGTCTGAAGCATACTTGGGTGAAAGCGATTCAATATTGTGTAAATCGTGTGTCTCATGGGTGGGGCCGAATAGTGTGAATAGAGGAATGTCTCTCCAATCCTTCTAGGAATGCCTTGATTTGGTCTGAAGTATATCTAGTTGAAAGAAGCCTAGTTTTATATCAACCAGGCATCTGATATCAGAGATAAAGGGACCGATAGCAAGAATGCAATGTAAATTCTTCTTCTATACAAGGATATTGGTCTGAAGCAACTTTTATAAAAGGTGAATCTGACATCCCTTGACCACAAGGCCGGGACCCTTAGGGCCTTTTTTGTTTATCTAATATATACGAAAGGACATCTGTGACAAAATCAATGTCATTTATGTATCGTTTATGACACCTTGTCCGGCACTTTTATGTCAAAGATGTTTTCTTAAATAAATCGCTGTTCCTTTCATGAAATCATTAAAGATTCTTCTGTATGTGATTGGTCCCCAGATTCCAATATCAATCTCTCACAGTGAAATAGTATTCCTTGCCAAAGACAGAAAACTATCACTTACTTTAGTATCAGTAATAGTCCATGAAAGCGACATCGCACATGCATGAAACATTGTACAGAGACCAATTTCAAAATGGTTATAACACACTAGAATGATAAATTTCGAATTTACAATGTGTTTGTTGACGATCATGAAAAAAGTAACGTTAAAGAACTGGTTCAAACGTCAAAAGGTGACACCACATGGGAAAACTAATAGAAAAATAGGAAAGGTCATAGTGATATCGGGATATCAAACTCTTCAGAACACTGCCTCCTCCAAGTAGACAATCGGTCGTGGATTCAAGCAAATGTTTAAAATAAACGAAGTACCTCTCATTAACGCATTCGAGCCTTATCAAATCAATCAGGGTTGCTTCTTCTACGTTCTCTGGTACAACAGCTATTGATATATGAAGACCGTACATGGATAATGAGGTTAGCGAGCACGTTTTTACTGTGGTTGACTTTTATCCTCTAGAGCATATCAAAACCGGCCTTAATGATCTTACCGGGTCCTTCAATTTCACTATTAGATAATATTGATTATATCTTGTCTTTCATTACTAATAAGATATCATCTATCGTATACACTACCAGAAAGCTTCTTCTACACTATACCAACAGTGATAACTTTCTATCAATTGTAGTATTAGCGTATTGTTTTTTGTTTGTTTTTTGTTCCTGATGTGAATTTTCCAGTTGAGATAGTTACATTACTGCTTCCCAAATCTAGGGTGTTTACGTAGTTGTTGCTATATCTAAGGGAATTGGTCCAGGTATTACGATTTCTATGAAAAGTTAGAAGTTTCACGATAATGGGAAAACAATAAATAAAAGAATGAGTAGTTTAACTTGTAACGAGTAGAATCAACTACCACAATCGTGTTATTGCTTGTGCTTCTAATATCCACTTGAATTTTACCCAGCGACATATAATGATAACAATATTTATATTTTAAACAATAGCATATATATATATATATATATATATATATATATATGTTCATCAAGAGGTTACTTAGTAATTATGAAAAATCAAATCCTTATCTGTTGATCAACAATCTGGATATGTAAATTTTTCTTCATATATGTTAACGCATGCGTACAAAACACCGTCGCCCGTACACAAAAATGGCTTCCCGTCTTGATCGGTCGCCGATTAATGTCATTTATTTCATAATTCTTAACTGACTTAGAATAATCAATTAACATTTGTCACATCCAAAAAAAAAATCCAAAAAAATACCGGTGTCACTGTCATTTCTGTCAATCGTCATGTGTTCGTGTTTACTAAATGAACTGCCTCGTTTTCAAAACTATCAGGTGATGTTATCAGCGCTAAATTTGAAAGGGGTTTCCGAAAACCAAAGAAGTGGTCAAGCTGGACATTCGAGATCGACTGTGAATATATGAATAGAAACGTCAATGGAAATGATTTAAACATGTACAATCGATTACTTTATATTTTTTTTTTTCTTTTTTTTTGTACCGTGATTTGTCTTAAATACACTGTGATAGTTATTACAAAGCTTCCTGTACAGGATATTAACGACTGGCTTTCGTACAATTAGACAATGTCTAGAATGACTGAAGGGCCGTTATTGAGTCATAATCACGTGGATCTGTGTCAGATTAGTCATAACATAAGGAACATGCTGGAATAATGCTTGGCATAATTTTAATCATGATGCCTTCAAAATACACTAAGATTACTGTCCTGAAACGAGTGCTTAAATTTCCCTGGAGCTAATTGCTTCGACTCTATACTAAGTTCATGATATTAAAGCTGTATACATCATAGCCAGTATTTTCTGTAGATATCGTTATGTAATGGCATTCATCATTTTCATGGAAATAGTCATGCCTCCATATATATTGCGAAGAGCATAACATCTAAATGATTGACATCAGTACTGGAAATTGATGTTGTCACGTGATCTTTAACCATCAACGACTGACAGCGAAATCGCTCCGTCTCGTGTTTTATTTTGAATATATAAATAAATATTCTTAAATGACCAAGACAGTCGTGCGTAATATGCAATTATTTTGTGTGATGTAAACAAAATGTATAGCGGTCGGTGACATTTTCATTGTCGTTATCACAAAATGTTAGTCGAGGTCATCTAAGTTCAACAGACAGATAGCAGGTCATCGGGGCTATCAGACTGATGTCTTGTTGGTGGGAAAATGTAATTCCATTTTCGTCAAAATGAAGGTTTTAAGATTGTCAACCAGTCCAGATTACTCATAAAGTGCAAACACCCTAAGAACCCTATGAAAATAGGCGCAACAGAACCGGATTTGTTGACATAGCCAAAGGTTACCTTTAAGAAATATCCTTGAATCGAAAGGTTCTAGGATATAAAAATGGGTTAGCTCCACCATTCCACACCACTTAACCACAACTACGCTCCAGACCTGTCATCTACATGTACGATAAATATACACAATCGACCGTTCTTATTTATATATTTTAAAAAAAAAGTTTTCTCGTTTTTTTCGTCTATCAACACCCTATCAATAATATGGTTGAATTTGCAATTTACAACGTTAGCTGGTCAAAATGTTCTCCTGATATTACTAATTTGTAAGATTAGGATTATGGAAAGGTTGATCTCATAATAGACCAATGTTATGTCGAGAAGATATTGATTCCAGATGATCTGGTTTGAAAGTTAAAGCAGAATATGCAAAAGCAGCCTCCCCTCCCCAGTCTTGAAATCGACAGCATCATATCAGTGATAATTATGGAATGAAATGAATATATGATACAGTCACTACCATACAATCGAGTAAATAATGACTCAATGCTTGGTATTCCCTGAGTAAGTAGGACGAGCTAATATTAACAGATTAAAGTAGACGGTTGATCGTCGCATAGGAATTTTCGGTATATCAGATAAGTAAGTGGTACACTGCATATTTCTGAATCAGATTGCCGAAAATTCTAAAGGAATCACGGCAACTCAGACATCGACTGTTCTAACGAACTTTATCGTACATGTATTGATAAACAACCAGCTGCCAGCTAGATAATACTATTTTTTTCAGGCAGTTAACAATGAATCTCATAGGAACCATAATTTCTACAGCAATTAAAAAGTCACCAAAATTAGGTGAAGTTCGTATTCATTGTCTTATATAGCGCTTACCTCTAAAATTCAAACGTATCTGATCTTTAACAGATTGCTTTTTGATTGTTTCCTTGGTAATTAAAAAGACATTAGAAACACAAATATTTCTTTAATTTTTGTTTTGTTTAAATTCAACTTTGCTTCATACCGTATATGACCCTACGAACACGCCTTTGTTTTGATTTTGTTAACGATTTCTGACTGCCGTGTATCTTTTAGGCATATCGGACAGGTTTATTTACCAACACAGTACATTCAGGGTTCTCGTCCTACTTTTGTAATGTCAAACTATCAATAAAAGTCAATAATAAGCTGTAAAAGGTAATCAAAGACCTGATTGCCTGTAGGTCGAATAGACTGATGCAAGTGAAACATTATTAAAAAAAAGTTATATTAGATTTAATCTCTACCACGAGACATAGAGGAATGTCAAATGCTGGTAAGAGGCTTATAGGGCTAAGTGCTCGCTTAAACAGGTAAGTATAGCTCTATACCTATTGCCAAACACATTGCATGTAAAGATTTGAAATTTTGTTCGTGATCTCAAATAAAGAAATGGAGACACTACTTACGGCCAATTAATCGTTTCTTTCCTTTTTTTCTTTTTTTTTCTGTTTATTTCTTCATAACACAATATTCAATATTTTACTTGATCTTATTATAAAATGACAATCATATACCAGAGGTTAATAAAGAAGGTCACTAAATGTCAGAGGTCAAATAACCAAACATTTTTTTTATTTATACATCGATATCTTATAACAATGCTCAGTTATGTCAAATGTCAGTATGCAGGCCTCCAAACGGCATAGGTCCAACAAGTCATCGATGATATCAATATTACATACTTTTCATTTCAAAATCTTATTACACTCTAAACATACAACAAACGCCAATATATACGTCATCAAAATCATTGGTCAAATATATCATAAATATGAAGAAATATCATAAGAAAGTAATCAATTTCAATCAGCATTTGTTCCTATTTATATTGATAGATTGAACATATTGTTCGTTTATTTCTAAATATCAATATACATTTTTAAGACAAGTTATAGCTTTTACAATTAAGCTGAAAATAGACAACGGGGACTTGTTAATTTCTTGTCATATACATATCATTATGTATACTGCCAATTTATCAAGTAACATGTTTATTTTGATAGTTAACAAAAGGAAAACCATTCACATATGTATGTATTCAATAGAAAAGTTAGAATGAAGGGCTGGGCATGTGTAACAAATCATTCATCATTTGTCTCCAATGACAGGAAACCCTTGGAAATCTTGACAACCCGTTTAAAATACTTATTAATCTACAATGAATTAACTATCAGGCAATGCATGGCAAACATATATGTCCTATTCCTGCATAATTTATCTTCACTAATAAATTTAACTCGTTCATCTTTATCAAATAATATTATATCATCTAGAATATTTCTTCCGTTGGAGAACTTTCAAACGAAACTTGCGCAACAATCATGAACCTGATAGCAATTGGTCTTCCTATAATTAACAATTTAATAATTAATTTATCTTTATTTTATTGGAAATGGAGAAAGTAATATACACAAGTCTTAAGAATTGATATCGGGATCATTCCTAGTCCCTGTGGCCAAATTATGGAAACAATTACATATACATGTAACTACACAAGTATACACAAGACTTAAGAATTGATCTCGGGATCATTCCTAGTCCCAGGGATCTAACAAGATAAATACTCGGTTCCACGATTGACCCGGTTTATCACTAACTCCTTATGTTTAGACCGGGGCCAAATTTTTGATACAGTTTAGATCCCCACGCTACAATAGATTCATTCAAATACTTTATTTGCGTCTCATTCTCAGAAAATCAATGACATATTCATAGTATCAATATTCCTGAAATATATAAATACCTCCTATTTAAAATATAGTAAATAGAGACTATATGTTATATGCATGTCATGGAGTAAATGATCATATTAAAATTATCAATTTCTTTAAAACAAACATCTAAAATTTGTTAGTAGATTAATACATAAATCACAGTTGTAGAGTATAAAATGTGATCATTCGGAATCACATAATAAAAACCATTGATTCTGAGACTTGTCCGTCGTCCAGACCACTCGGGACCCTTCAGTGAAAGCTCTTTGACTTTTAAATGTTTCATTTATGTCTCTAGCTAATCAATTGTAAAGAAGTATATACCAAATTTGTCTGTAAACGCTTGTATCTTAACTGTAAAAGGGGCTGTAACTGTGGAAATGTGCTGGCTAATAAGTGATCCTAATGCAGTTGTGAAGCTTGGAATAAACACATTGATGAAAGTTTAAGTTGAGTCAAGTTAATTTGTTTATCCTGATCTTGTCATTACAATATCCACACTACTGGTTATATATCAACTGGCCCTTGATCATACCGTTTTCCGTTTCTTTATGACAACTTCTGTGAAGATCAGATACGGTTTGTGATCAGAATGAACATACACATAGTCCCTTAATCTGTTGAAGTATTGGTCTATAATGACTCGTTTCTCCTCCTCGGTCCGCGAGTTAGATAATCCATCATGTACCACATGATACATCCAGGGGTAGGTTGACGAAACTATTCTCTGGGAATATTCCATTTTATCTGTATTATCTGCAATATTATGAAGAAAGTAAAGTAAGGTTATTTATCTCCGTCACTTTTCCACTCGCATATTCTAACAAGGAAACCACTCAGTTATCAATATGTTAATAATATTAATTCGAGTTCTATTTTACAGGGCTCCGCGAATATATCGTAATGCATTTACCTGTTCTAAGTTTTTTTCATCAAACATTGATAAATATAAACTTACAACGTCAATAATTAGAGTAATCAAGCATTGAACAGGGTCGGACCTTTTTTTAATTTTTTTGCATAAATATAAAAGCAAATGTCAAAATTGAAGATTGAGAACATGTCAAAATTTCAGGTTGCTCTATTTGTTCAGGGTTATGTAATTGATGAAAGTAGAACACCTTAACAAAAAATTACAACTGTTAAGTTGTATAAACTTTTAAAATTCGGTTATCCATAAATATGGGTTTTCTGTTTGACAGTGCTTCATATTCTCAGAATTCCACAAGACAGATTTTTATAGAACCTGATTCAGGCCTTTTTCATGAATCAAAGACTAATTACTATTTGTTTTGTAATAAATGCATGAAATGTACATACTATCTTTATATTATTCTTTTTTTAACATTATACTGCAAATTTTAATCCAAAATATGAAGTCATGAAAGGCACATTGACAAATACATTCGAAACATTTAACTTTAAAACGTTGCAATTGTCGTATGCATTTAATAAGATGTTATGAAGTTTGAAGGAGTGAAATCATATTTGGGTTGAATGTCACCCAAATACTTGACTTATTGTTTTACACTACATTAATTAATTGCAGTTCTACAAGAAACACAAATTGTGGTTTGAATCGGGTAGCGAGCAAATTTCTTATAATTTTCTAAAATGTCCATAACCATGAAATGATATAAGTACGGCTCACCTTTGTTCACTATATCAAAAGTAGGGTGTCGTAAATAGTGTTTCATTGACTTGATCGATACCAGTTCTAATCCAAGTTCCCTTATTTCAGGTATATCACTGATAAACGGCTCTACGAAATCCGCTGCTTTTCTCAGATAGTAACTGTTGAAGTTTGTAGCCCGATATTCCTCCTGTAAATAACAAGTGATTAGCTTATGATGCGCAAGCTTTGTTCATTACAGACTTGGTGAGGGTGGACCATCGGAAATATATATGATCATATGACTAATAGGTACGCGAGTATTATTCTGTATATGTTATATGCATTATCTGCATAGAGATTACCATTTCTGTTTTATTGAATGGTTCGCAATATGTTAACCCTACACATGAATCGAGAACCACCATTACAGCATTTACAAGTTTGAGCCACACAATAACGACAATCATCTTGATTGTAAACAGGGAAAACTTTGTTTCTGTTTTGAAATTCATATCTTATCTTTGCATATTCCTATTTTGAACATGCACTTAATCAATTTAAGCATTTGTTAATGCCCGTATATAATCACTTGTGTGATAACGCCATTCCTAGCCATATCAGTCACGAAACTCCCGATACACGTGGTTCCCTTGTCCACTATCATCGCCTCATCGCCTTTCTCATCTGACGAGATGTTCATTGTTATGATGAAACCTCCTGGAACAACAATGATGTTCATTGTGTACAGCCTGTTGTAAAATATACGAAATTGAATAATGAATTATCTATTAAAGGAATGGTTTTAAGATTTTACATTACAAATTTGGAGTTAGATACGGTTTAGTCAAAAAGTGAAATATACTGTATCATACAACTGTTCGTTATTGATGCTATGGGACTTGACTTTGAAACCTAGGAGGCGCCTGTGGAAAATAATCAAAAGAAAGGTCGGAATTCAGATGGGGAGATGCATAAACCCCATAATTTGAAAAATTTCGGAATTTCTATATATCTGATAATTTAAGAATAACGTCGAGTGCCTATGCGTCATCTAAAAGCCACTATTATAATGAATTAAAACGTGACGGGTGACGCTTAACAGTAGGTCCAAAGTCAGAGATTACACTTCACACTGAAATAATTTTACGACCAAAAAGTATAAAAGCTATTAGATTATTTTCATTATGTAATATAGGTATAACTAGATTTACGTCATAAAGTTGACAAATATCAAATTATACTAAAATATAATCAAAATGGTATATTCAATTAGAAAAAAGCATTACTTGACGCCAGTAATCGTCTATAAAATCAGTAAATTACGTTAAGAACATAAATGTTCCTACTGAAATACGATTTATGGCTTAGTTCAGCACGTCCTCAAATAATGTTTACGATATTTATTGGCTCTATGCTATGCAGTGCACAACCATTGCTTTTTTGGTGTTGGGGTGACATGAATATTCGTCCTCCTAAGATGTGTCATTCACCCCTGGGCGACACAGGACTTTCAAAGAATAAAATAGTGATTTTAGCATGTTAAAGTTTCTTATAAATATTGTTTTCAAACGCATTACACAATCGGATTAAATCATAGCTGGTAAAAAGTGATATTGTGAATATATCCTCTTAAGGTGTGACATTTATAAAAATTATGAAATTTGTGATTTAATCATCATTGTATGCAATATGCACTTTATAAAAATCGGGAGATTATTGTGACCTTAGTTTCTCTGTAAACGTGGCTTTGACATTTTGTGTTTTAATAAGAATGACACGTGATTTTCATACATTATTGTTTTCCTTTCGTTAATATTGCAATGATAGAAAACAGATTTCAAATCCCCGTGTCTTCCTATGTCTTCCTTTCACACTTTGATACTGCTGGTGTTAGACACTGGTAGTTGATTGCTGTAACCTGCATGCAATGTCACATTTTGATTCAAATTTTAATTCTAATATTATCATATGTATGGAAATTACAAAATATGTTGGGAAAGTGCATCTCCCTATCAGAGATTGTGACAATTTTCGATCACTTTGGATTTTCCTATGTTGGCTTCTAGACTTCAAAATGTAGACCACTCCGATACTAACAAGTTCTAGAGGGTTGAAACAGCTGTTCATTATTTGACTCTACTGTATATATCTCTAAATTTGTATTCAAATGTGCTTTTTAATTGTGTGCCTTTTTCTTATAATCCTCCTTTTCTCTATCGTCCCGGTCATCTTTTTTCCGCAGTCAGTCCATTATTTCTGTATCTTCCTTCTATATTTCCGTCAAGTCTTCTTTTCCCAAAATCAGTAATTTTATTTCCCGTGATCTATGTAATCTATGTGTTACAAAGCTTACTTGAACGTCATAGTGAACAACAACAAACTGATATTTTCCGGTGTTGACTTTGTGTCAGCTGTCATAATAATATTTGAACATGATGCTACCTAATAAAGAATATACATTAACATCACATACCCGGTTTAATCTCCCGTCCTCTTGAAATCACAAATGTCCTCCAATCGTCTTTGGCTTGTTCTTGTATCAGGAATTGTTCTGTTTTGTCTGCATCACTGAAGCATACGCCATTTTGGATTTGACAAACCCTGAAAATGATTAAACGTTAATACACCTATGTATGAATGTGGTTTTATAAAACCGCTTTACAAATAATTTTTATTGCAGTCTTTTTTTTCTGCGAACTTGAATATGGTTACAGTAATTTCATTAAGAGCAATTCGAACTTTTAGTTTTTAAAAGCAACTTCTGGTTTTTTTTCTTCGGGATAATAAAGAATGCAATTCACCAAATAGAAATGGCGAAGTTTATAATGTAATTCCGTCACAGACAAGGGAACTGTATTCGTGTCTTACATACTGCTTTGAGAGATAATGGGTTGCTACACTGGAAAAAGCCACGTCCAGAGAATTATCAGGAAGGCAAACGTTGTACATAGACCTTGGAATGATTGCTGGATACACGTTACTTCTGAGAGTTAATCCAGAATTCTGCCCACCGCCTGGGTTACACAACATTATATAGTATTAATGTTTATACCTTAAATAGCTGTAACAATGTCTAACACAATCCCTCACTGATCATTGAGACTGCAGAGTATATTGCATTGTACAAAAATAGTCAACATATACAGAGGACGATAAATTTCCAATTAAAAAAAAAAAAAAAAAAACATACGTGTTGTTACGCTATAAGAGAAATAGAGGATTAGTATTTTTACGTTATTGGTTCCTTTATACATTTTAAATCATTACAGTGTGAAAGTCTTTCAACATAATATTAAGTATTACAACAGAATAGTGTTCATCATTACAAAATGTTTTATACAACCATGGATAACATTGCTAAGCCGATTGAAGTCGTTCATTGGTTGATCGTTATAGTACACAACAATGGCTTGCTTCTCCCCCAGACGTCCTTTTATTTCATCTGAAATCAAGTCATATACGCATATATACATGTACATCTTGGATTTATCTGATTTGAATATTACTGTGTATAGGAATAACGTTACTTGTATATTTTGCCTGACGTTAGTGCATAGGACTTACCTATCATTTCATTCATGAGAGAAAGAGAAGCAAGGCCATCTGCAGTTCCAAAATCCGCAATGCTTATTGGTTGTTTTGTATCCTTTGCTGATCTTAAAGTGAGCACTTCTTCTGTGTAAAAGCATATGATAATTATGATTTATGGATTTTATGAAATGACAAGATTTAATAGATAGCAACTTTGTATTTAATCAGGTCACGTTCCCAAATGAGAAAAATGTACACAGCAACGGAAGCAACAGGCAAACTAATGAGCATCAAACATGTCCAGAATAATACCGCACTAAGAAACCTTCATAAATCTTCATCTCTCGAGGTCTTTCATTTTTGTCAGTTAGAAGTCCACATCTTGCACAAAAATCCTGATATTAGAAAGAGGCATGGAATATCGAATCAATTGCGAAATGTAAACCGTATGGTGGAATGCAAGGATGTTGCTATCCATAAATGGAAAAATAAAGTAGAAAATTGAAATCATCACCCATATTTGAAAATTGAGATAAGCGGCTGATGTAGATGAGCCTTTCGTGTTTCCGTTTCTTAGTGTTATATATGTATTTATTTCTGAAAGCTTAGAACTGAAGCCGACTTTATAGTTCTACCACACAAAAGTATACTGACCCAAGCAAGGCACTCCACATGGTTACATTATACAGACATTGGGCAAACATGTTGTTAGTGAACATTATGCAAGAGTAGAATCTACAATTGTTAAAGACTGTGGTATGTCTCGGTCAGGGGGCAGAACTCGAAGCTTTTCTGACACTCAAAAAGATTCCAAGTTTAGTCGCCTCTTACGATCATGTATTAGCGACAGCAAGTCCAGTTTTTCGTTCTACCTACCTGATTTGCTATAGTCTTTGAACGAATATCAACACTGCTAATTTGCTGCGCATTGCAGCGATTCGAGTTTCATTTCAATTTGATCATCTATTTTTTAATTATAGGCTGTATCATATTAATTAATCAGAGTTCTGGCCGACTACATTATTGATGATCTGAACGCACAGAGATGTTGTACAATATCTTACCTGTCGAAATATATGCTATTTAAAATTCATATCCAAGATGTCTGGAGTTACCTCTCTTTTACAAACGAAAAGTAAGCGTTTCATTTATATTGAATAATACTTAATTATTGCCTTAAGCTTAAATGGTGTAAACAATATGCAAATATTGCGGTACCCTCTGAAAACAAACTTTCTTCGGGACAATATGGGCATCGCAATCAGCGTGGTAGAAGATATGTCATAGTGCTTGTGAACACGTCTTCTCTTGTTTTGCAAATTCAAACAAAGCCTAAAACGAAGTAGTAAACAAATAGAAATATAAACCTTTTTTTATTCTATGTCATCTGCTAAACAAAATTAATCTTGCTGTTCCAGATTGAGTCCTACTGCGTGAGGAAACCGTAGCACTCGTGGAACTTACTTGGTCAGACAGGTGACCCCGTCCGCTCGGAAAATCGAACCCAGAGCTAGTTGGTGAAAGACGAGTGCGTTACCACTGCGCCGGCCCACCCTACCACCATCTTTTTTCAAAAGCGACATTTCAAATAAAATAATAGATAAATATATATTGCCGGTTAGCTTGTAATGATAACAATGTAATTAGTATTTATATAATAATACTAACTTCTATGTTAATGGCCGTAGCGACTACACAACCACAGTTCATCTTGACTAAATTATCTGACCAGAAAAGAACATTGTACAATGCCTACTTCCTAAAATATTGACTATCAAATTCCAATGTCCTCTGTTAGTCGATCCCGCCATTTTGTTTAAAATGCTACATCATGCACTGGATCACATGCGTGATTGATATAGTCAGTATAGCAAAGCTTCTGTACGACGCGGAAGTTATTCTAGAAATATCGGCTACTTTCTCGTAGCAAGCTAATACCGGATTATCTAAAGGTTAGTTTCGTACGTACTTTGAAGCAAACAGTCAGTAAATTTACGTTACCGTAGCTATATAGTTTTAAACAAGGAACTCGACTACGACTTGGGTTCGAAACTCAGCTGGTACACTTTTGTTTTAATCTATTTTAACTATTTCATGTCATTTTATGTTATCATCTTTTCCTTGTATCAATGATCTTATAATAAAACTGGTGAATACTAAATTATTTAAAAACCGATTTCCAGTTCAATAGAAGGACAATATTACCAGTTGCAAATGCAAAACACGATTATTAATGTAAAAGACAAAAAATATAGGCGACAAGATTTCACCGTGAAACAATCCCTTCTTCGAATTAAAAATATCAAATGAAAAAAATCACTGAATTTACCACATTTTACATCATCGTACAATGCACGTATACTATCTAACATTTTACCCTTCACGCCTTCTTTTATAAACTTATACCATACATTGTGTATATTAACAATTCTTATAAAGATTGTAAAACAAGCATGGCATCTGCTGTAGACATTTTTTTTTTCTAAAACCGAACTGTGCATCAGAGGTCTTTTTTTCATATGAGGTATCAAATTCCATCAATCGATTATTAAAAGCTGCAGTTAATATTTTGGCTAGACAACTTACTTAGGTAATTCCGCCATAATTATACCTATCATTTATCTTATCCGTGTTTAATTTATTAATAACTTAGTCAACTTCTCCTTCGGATATATCAACATCTTACGTATCATCTGATACATATAAATCATACTTTACTCAAATATTAGCTTTTCGTTTTCTCTCGGTTCTGCAGATGACAAATTACAAATGTTGAAAACGTCATGTTCATCAAGGGTGCAACTATTAACATTTTTTCTTCTCTTGAAATTTGTGTTAAAATGTTCCGGATGATTTTTCTTTGTCAAGTTTAACATATTACCTCGGTGTGTTTTGTTATCTCGATTTCTGTACATTTTATTCCTTAAAATTACGTTGAGGATATGTAACAATACTTAAAGAATATAACAATTCTTTCAATGTATTGGTAAACTTTTCAACACACTCATCAACACTGATTTTGCAAGAATCATTACAAAAACAGCAATTTATCCCGGGACCTCCAACCTATGGTATTTATATGTGACAGTTGATTCGATATTCAAGGGCATGTTCCCATTGTCACGATTTTCGTGGAAAAGGTTGTCAATTAACTGGCAAACTCGTAACATAAAAGTTTAAAATATACATGTTGATAAAAATTATGGGGAAGTTTTTAATGTCACCATCGTGATTTCATTGAGAAATATATTTTTCTATGTGCGACATGACGCTGGACGTATTTGATGATCGTTAGTTTGCATGTTTGTTCCGATGTTGTATACCTTGTTCTCATTTGAAAACGTGACATCACTTACTTGGATTGACTAATATTTACATGGCGGGTGTCGTCGATGAAGCAGAAGGTGCTCCATGTAAATCTTTCTATGTTCATATTTCGCCCTAGTTGTATGGAATTTTCTGGTATTTTCTTGATGGTTTTCAGTAAGATAATATTCTTATTTATTTTTTTCAAAAAACATTACGGTGACAAGTAATTGATGACCTGATAAAAATAACAATGCCGCCACCTTTGTCATGAAATCTGGGGAAAATATGACTTTTATAACCTTCTTATTCAACATTTTCTTCATTGACCCAACACTCATACAAACATATAATATCATGATTATTTACAATATTTACAAAATCACGAGAATCAAGTTTTTCAGAAATTGACCTACATTAATTCCTTAAATGGATTGTGTCGTAAGTCACGTAAATTCAAATCTTTTCGCGGTGTTGCGTTCATTTGAAAATCTGAAACCCGTATTAGATTTTCTATCACAGGTAAAACCCATCTGATGTGTGATATGTGTATTCCAAGACGCAGAACCCGTAATGCATTTAGACGCAACGGTTAAAGGGCAATTTCTTGCGAACATTTGGACATTTATACAAATTAATCTCTTGTTACTTCTAAACTTCGAAACACATACCGCTTTTTGTAACAAGAGGCCCAATGGACCTGCATTACTCACCTGATATTCAATGATCATCAAAAATACTATCAATGTTAATCGCAAATACATTAATAAGTGTACCATTGCATTCAAAGTTTGCGCATTCACTCAATTTTCAAAAATTCCAAAAACAAACTTCAAGTTCTAACACTGTTCTAATAGTGGCTGGTATGACCTGGATTAAAGGTTGAATGTAATTTTCTTTCTTTAAAAAAAAAAAAAAAAAAAAAGAAGATTTATCGGGCTTTTGCCTAGAAACACATTTCCACCAGCTATTCTTCTTTTCGGACGTTTGATTTACACAAGAAGTCTTTGACTCCTGAATATGAATATGGTTCAAGATGAATTCTTTTCGCAAACTTTGTCGTTCTTAATCGTAGCAAACTGTTATATGAATATTGCTTACCTAAACTTTCCATGATTGCTGTCCGACATAGATTGCCAGCATGACAATGGATATTATACATGTCGTCAACTCCTTCATGAAGAACTGTCTTCATTCTCATCGTCGGAAAAAAACTGCCAACAAGAACATTATCAGAAATTCATATAATGGAAAACTCTTTAATAGAATGCTACTTTGTAACGGCATGATATGACCGATATAATAAAATAATGTAAGCTGTATCACACCTACCATTTCATCTTATTTTCTTAAAAAAATTATCAGGTAATGAAGTGTCACTATGTACTAGAAATGATTGATAATTTACGTTGATTGTACTTTATATACTCCATATTGCTAGTTGTACCTTGTCATTGTCCTCTGTATCTGGTGCTGTCTAGTAACAGTTGTCTTTTTAAACTTAAGGTACCACGTACGAATTCTGTTGACGGCTCCCTGAAAGATAAAGAGAATTATTATGGTTTTACAACAATGCAAAAGGTAAAGTCATCCTAAAACGGTGTCAACAAAAGGCTAATAATTATCGAAACTGGTTTTGCTGAATCCAAACTTAAGTAAAATGATTCATTTCTACAGAGTGATTTCAAATATTTGCTGCATATTCCCTACACTCACAATTTGGAGAGAATTCTTACCCCTTTAACTAAGTTTCCTAAGGACAGTCCAGACAAAAGTGGGATGGAATCCTGAAATTCCTAGAAAAAACAGAGAAAATTTTCAAAGAATTAGTTCTATTCCCCCAACTGGACCCAGCCTCTTCCGTCAAGGGGGCCTTGACCAACTTTTCTTATACAAAGATAATTTCTCCTTCAAAGATGCTTCAGATCACGTATAGACAAAATCCAGGCCTTCATACAGAAAAAGGGCTTGAAGGAATTTTGTCAATTTCACCATTTGTGACCCGCTCCTCCCGGTCCAGGTGGGCGAGACCCATGGTTGATACAAAATTGATTCTTCTTCATCTGAGGAAGCTTCAGACAAAACATTTGGCAGAATCCTGGCATTTCTTCAAAAGAATGATATTGTTGTAGGATAAGGGAATGTGGGATACACTTAGAGTATACATAGTCATAGACTACAATGGCCGTAATCGGCAAGGAGTTCGTTGTCAGACCTAGAACGTAAAAGCACGTCTGTATCGTAGGTATGACTGAAGACGAACTGGCGGTGTGTTGCACGCACTGTTACACAACACCTTCGTGGCGAGTTGATATACAACCAATTCGTACCAATGGGGCAAGTCGTATGCAGAGTATTATATACCATCACCACAATATTTAGATAAACTGATATATTCTAATGGTTCGGTGTCAACTCCCAAGGCCTAGTGACAAAGGTCTAATGGGTTTTGTACGGAGTTCACAAGCCCTTATCTATCCATAGGGCCTCTGATGGATAACTCCAATTGACCAAGGCTATCAAATTCTTTCCCATTTTGAAATTTGATTCAAGACGTACTGGAACTAATAGGGTCTAATAAAAAATACAAAGCCTACGATCTGGCCATACTTATTGACAAATATCTTGGTTTGAATTATTCATGTTAACAAAATACATCACTACATAAACATGCAATTTACTGCACCTGCTACGCTCTAACAATGAAAGTTGTACAAAATACATCACTACATAAACATGCAATTTACTGCACCTGCTACACTCTAACTATGAAAGTTGTACAATAGGAAATACGTTGTTGAATAAGATTTTGACATTGAGGCTATTTTCTTACTACACTATACTAACATAATCATACACCAGTTACATAACAATACCGTCAATCTGTAAGATCTACTATACCTGATACACAATTAACAACAAAGGAGGAGTGCCAGTTTGGGCCTTCTGGTGGCCATGACGAATACTTTTTATTTTTTGTCTATTAAAATCTTGACAAAAAATAAAAAGTATTCGTCATGGCCACCAGAAGGCCGAAACTGGCACTCCTCCTTTATATTTACAACAATAAAAACTGCCATATCTGTAATAAACAATTTGCCGCAATTGTGATCACATGTTTCATATGATATCCGACAGCTGCACATTCAATGGTAGTCCGATATTGTAATTTACCTGTCTGGTTTTGGTGAAACGCCTATTTTGACCCACATAAATTTGATATCTTCCATGCAAATGAAACTCGTCGGCCGCTTAGAAACGACAAATCTGTGCTTGCAATAATCAGACACATGTACATGAGTAGGGCCTTCACGTGTACATGTATACTCATTAAGATATGCAAGGATTCGGGCATCCTTAGATTTGATTGGTCAATAAAAATATAACACAGTTTCAGCACTCCATAGGGTCATTATTTAGATGTCGCTTCAGCAGGTTTTGATCAGATTAATTCAACGAGTTTTAGAACCTAGTTTTGAGTCATACGACCATCCATCCCCAACATCGCCTTTAAATCGTAATGTTTTGTTTTTAAGGAATTTTCATCGTTAGTTTTTACTGATATATATTAAAATAAGGTATATGTTTATAATCAGAAAATTTTGTTGTTTCTTATACTTTTCATGTTACATTTATGTACAAGATTATCTGAAGATGATCTTTTAAAATATACATAGAACAGTTTTATGTATTGATAGCTGAGTTGCCCTTAATGCCAAACTTGATTTGTTATAGATGTATGTTAAGTATGTGTAAATAAAGTTGTTTGTATGCATGTATATATACGTCTTGGAGATGTTCTATTTTTGTACAACACCTCGTAGCGCTTCGCTGCGCAAAACACCTATACTGAATTTGGATATAAAATTCTAAGCGAATCGTGGATGTCAAAACATAAATCATGGCTGGTTGCGAAGAAAAATAATTTATGAATTAAGAACAGGTATGCCTGTTGCGAGAATATTTCGCGTTTTAGAGAAAGAACGCGGTTACCTAGATAATTCAATCGATAAGTTGCTAATCATTTTGCTTTTGTAAGGCTGTTGTGTGGTTTGTTATATTAAAATGCTATGAAATTAAAACCGCATGTACCTGTGCAATACATACGGAAAGCGTTGATGCAGGAACCTGTTCGTGTATTTAATTTTTCACGTATAAACCGGAATAGACTTGCAGATAGTAATACAGCCCTCGAAATGCTTGGTCGAAGCTCGCTAAAAAGCAAAATATAATCCCTGGTTAAAACGTGGACGAAAATGGTTCAGTTTCCTATCCATCTATATATCTAAGTCTGTGCTCAGGTATAAAAGCATGTGAATTCGTTCATTCTGAACAACGGCGTAGTCAATTGTCGAATGAGATATACTGTGTATACTTACGAACGAGCAGAAAGTGACAGGAGTTGTTGCTGTACCTACAGATATTTAGTGAGATGTGATATTTGCACAAATGTCACACCGTTGCTTATCTTGGTCACCTGCTGGTAGTCCTCCAATCTTTTATTCAATCACATGACTTTCTTTTTATCCAATGACTCGCCGTTAAGTACAATATCCGTGTGAGCAACCATATTTTAACGTCAGCACATACACTGTACTTGCGATAATCGGCAAAAAAGACCGCGAATAGTAATTCAACTTGTAACAATATATGTGGCAGTTTTCAGCTTGTAACAATATATGTGGCTTTCAGTTTTAGCAATTTTCATTCACTTTATATTGCAGTGAAAACTGGGGATCTATCATCACTGTTTGGAATCGAAGACTGATGTGACCTTTGGTGCCATACCGGTCTCACGCCTTTTAACGTGGGTAACATTACTATACTACCTATTCAGACAGGAGGCTATCTAAACACCACACAGATCATCAGAACACGGCAAACGTATTTTCTGTGTTTTTTCTCTGATGATTTCCACTTATTTAACCGTTGTCTTGTTCGCGCACTGCACCTCTTGGTCGCCATTTTGACAAAACTCGTATGCGGAGCTGAACAACACTGCGTGCTTGCTGATGAATCCCATCCGGGTGGAAGATAAATAACGGGCGCCATTCTATTTAACTTCCACCCGGATGGGATTCATATCCACTGTATATCCCATCTGGTAACAGTTTATTGTTTATATTTCCATTTTTAGACATGTATTTCGATCAATAAAATGAAAACACGGAATACAACGTTTGAATTTCTCGCTTATCGTAGGGTTGACGTCATCAGATCAGTTAACGGAAGGAGCAATGGTATAGTTCCTTAAAATATAGTTCCATGTGGAGTAAGAAAAAAAACCCACATACAAACAAAACCTTTGTGATGACGACTTTTATTTGGAATGTTATTGTTATATTTAAATTAATTGAAAGTAATAAAACACAACTATAAAAAAAACAGACGAGTAGCTATGCGAACTAATATTGTCGTAAACAGTAGGGATGCGTCAAACCACGAGGCGATGCCGCCATGTTGGATATTGTCGAACGTTCAGAAATGTGTCTCTGTCTCACTTTCCAAAGTTAATAGTGCAACCATGAAGTGTTGCGTTTTTGAAGAAGCCAGGTGTGGACATCATCGCTGTATTAGACTGAAACGTAATCTGAGACGGAGCTGTCTATGAATGTGTATTAATACTCTTGACCAGATGGGCGTCACATCTGGTTAACATAGAGTTAAAGGGGGAAATGATAGTAGAATGGAAATATATAACCATGTCCTTCCAAAACACGAAGTCCCTACACAACTCCCTATCTAAATCCTTCTCGCTGAATAAGAATTTAGAAGTATTTCAACATTAGTTAATGTTCAAATTTCTACCGTTAATTATGGTTAATTTTATTGTTACCTAAGCCATCTACCTCATACAAATACCTCCGCTGAATTATTAGTAATGATGTATTCTCTTGTCTACACACTACTACCCGGCAATACCCAGCAGCTGTATATTTGTTTCTGACTCTTCTAAAAGACGGCCACGACCTTCCTCTAGACGTCCTACTACGGCCTTTGTTAACTTCGAGAGAGCAGCTCACAGCGAGAATTGTTCTCATAAGTGACCATCAATGGATGTGTTTTCCACTTTATTCACCGCATCTGGCGGAAAGCCTAGCAATCTGTACACCAGCAACTTTGCAGAACACGATAACAGCAAATGCAGCGTCACAATTTCCGCATTTGGAATGAATTCCTCCAAAAATGTCATATATAATGTGTTATGTGCTGGAAAGCTTAAATAAGTATCTATATCATGTATATTTTTGTGCCTTGTGTAACAACCAATGTATGCTATGTATTTGATATCAGCAAATGCTATATTGTTGTATGTAATGTGTGAAAAACAAACAAAAACAAAACAGGGACGTAAATATCCCTCTGTATTATACCTCCCCACAAAACACAAATGTTGAAATCATGTAATTTTATCATATATATTTCATATTATGAAAAAAATCTTCATTTTCGTGAGGTTTGTAATGTCAATAGAAAGTTCTTACAACACAACCAATCTATTGTCTGTGTTATAAGAAATTCTATCCTATGATATGAAATGTATCTTTCTAATGTTATACATTATTTTTTGTATTTTATATCAGACTGTTTTTATGAGTCTATATTGTGCAATTTAATCAATTTAATTTGTTTTAAATCTTCTATGGCAGAGACATATAATACATTATCATACCTGTAAAGCATTTCAGGTACCAACTCACACCGGCAAAAACACTGGTAAATTAACTAAGGTGAAATATATGAATAGTTTGGAACTGGCTACAATTGGTTTATTATTGTCTTCATAAAATATCTTTCTGTGCCTTTTAAAAACTAGGCAGAGTGGAAACCTCCCTCTGTCCTTCAGCTGACGGAGCATGCTTCTTTTCAATGTGAAAGGACAGCACGAATACACATTGTTGAGTGTCCGAGTCATGACACCAAAATTTGTGTAGTACAACTGCAGACAATGCACCAAGAGGGTGCCTCCTCCTCTCGCGTTGTGTTAAATCAAACCATAGGCCACGCCCAGTTATGTCTTCGCACCTGTCGGATTGTAGCGGTCATTCAACCGAGTCAGACACAACTGTATGTAACATTATTCATGAAGTTCATTCGGTCATGGTACATTGTTCAGACAGGACATAGATCTACACAAAAATACTATAGGTGAAGAATTGAATTCTACACCTAAGTGTCTCAACCACGCTCAGTTTTGGAGTATGGTCCTAAATGGACCCTTTTGAACAAAGTCACGTTATTGGGTAAAACTTTATCAAGTCTGGCTGAAAAAGGTGGACAACATTTCCAAACGTATAATAGAATCGGTTTAGAAAAAGGTTTGTTCATCAGACAACAAAACGTCTAAATTCGATGCTGATTTTGTAACACCGAAAGCGGAAGTTTCGGAAAATGAGAAAAAAAACAAAGGAAATAGTTGACTTCCTATCGGAATGAAAAGACGGTGTGGAATTTCATTTTAGCTCTGTAGAAGACAGAATTTCTACATTAGAATCAGAAAGGCTGTCAATGAAATGTATTGATTCAAAGCACAATCAATGCAGGATAAACAAGTCTTCACTAATGCAGTGGAGCGTCCAAATGAGACAACGGATATGGCGGAACAAATTCTTAAACAGTACCTTGTGGACAAGTTACAAATGTGGACTGCTGATGTAATGTAGAATTTAAGCGAGTGCATCGCAAAGCCGGTAGGGATTTCCCCTCGTCCGTTCGTCATCACGTTTCGTGTCTACAAACACCGTCAGGAGGACCGGAAACGTTCCAAGGAACTTAAAGATAACGGATTCTACGTTATCGAGCAGTGACCTGCTGAGATATACACTAAACGCAAGGAGCTTTTCCGCGTTATGAAACAGAAGCGGAACTAGAGTTGCCGACGTAAGCTAATCTACGATAAATTTCATATAGACGGGACCTTGTATATAAAGGCAGAAAGGCGATAGGGGCTGGTTACTCTTAACGTTAACAGGAACTTACAAAATAAAAAACGTCAACGTTGACAATATCATTAACTATGATTTGGCACTCCTGTCTGAACTCTGGTATAGAGCAAAAACTGAACTTGATCTTTCTCTCCTGTCCGATTTAGAGCTAAGGACTTTTTCACCTTTCCGTGGTTCTGGTGGTGGTTTGGTTGTTTTGTACATGAAATATTTGTGCGATGATCTGTCTCTCGTAAAATTTTTACCATCAGATTTGTAAATATGTCTTGTGTACATACCTCATGACACCAATGTTCATTTTTACAATAATAATAATAGACGTTATTTCACGAGGATTAAACAACCTGTTTAACCCAGACTTATCTGCTATAAGGTCATCCTGTTTGTAAACATGGTATATGTTAAAATATATGATTGTTCACAACATGATTATAAGAGTTTTACACATTTATCACAGATACATAATCAAGAATATCACAGAATGCTAAAAAAAATCGTGCAAATAAGTTTATCATTAGAGGACAACTTGTCTAATATACATAGATACTATTATGGTAAAGTGTAAAAATTGACATAGTTATACGCTAATGTAGCTTACAGTAAAACATTACTGAAATTGGAAAGAAAATCTAAAAAATAGCTCATTAAGGGTTCAAATAATAGCACGCTAGTTTTTGTTTGAACACAGAAAAAAATTTGATTTCATTTGGAAGTTTGTTCCATTCCTGACAACCAGATACGTGTTTCGAATACAAAGTTGTCCTGTGTTTTGGAACCAATACATTGTCACTAGATACCTGCCTTGTAGGCCGCCGATGAACATCTCCAACCAAAACCGAATCGCTGGAAAGATGTTGTGGTACCATACCATTTTTAAATGTATATGTCATAGCTGACTTTCTGAGCTTAAAATGTTTTTAAATTGGTATCAATTTAAAAATTTTAATGCATTTTTGCTGAATGAGCATCATATAATTTATCTTAAATCAATTTGGCAGCACACTTTTGAGCTTTTGACATTTTGACTGTATTACAGTACATAAAGTGAGGAAAATACAAGCATTGTAAGATTTCAATGGGCCTTCTATTGGTAAAAATTGGCGAATACGCCTGAGTTATCCCAAACCTTGGTTTATTTTGGAAACAACAGAGGAAAACAAGCAATCTCTATGATATAGATCTATTCACCAGTCTTGAGAATGATATTGCTACATACTCAGCCTTAGGAAATGTTATAATTACTGGTGACTTTAACTGTCGTATAGGAAACAGGCCCGATTTTGTTGATAATGGTGTTTTGTCGGATTAAACTGTCAATAGAAGGTCTTACATTTTTTAATACGATACCAACGTCGCTATATCAAAAAGGCGGCCAGCGAATACTGTTGTAAACAATCCTGGTAGATAATTAATTGAATTGTGTAAAACGAGCGGTACTCAGGTGTGTAACGGCAGTAAATAGATAACATTATTGGTCGTCTGACATGTTTTAACCTTTAAGGTTCTAAGTGTCACCGATTACGTTCTTGCAGAGAAGTCATGTTTTCCTCTAGTGGACATGATAAAAGTCTATGATTTTAATACGTGGTCTGATCAAGTTGCTATTGATTTTTATATACAGGATAGCGAGTCTACTGGTGAATGTGAAACACATAGAGGAACATTACGTTCAGGTAGATCAAACGCGACAAGTTCTAAATTGCAAGCAAACAGAACTGATTGGGATGATAATATATTTAGAGAATAATTATATAAATGTAAACCATTGTGTTAATAACTTGTCTTCCGTGCTTAATGATGTGTTTTTTATTTATTTAATTTTTTTTGGCAAGACTATTTCTTGTAATCATGATACTACCAGAGACGGTCATAGTGTTATAACTGACAAATCATGGTTTGACAACCATTATATGTTTTTGTGCAGAAGGTTTAGAAAAACTCTAGAGAGCTTCAAGTTTTTACGTACTCATGAAAAAAATTAGTCGAAATAAGCGTATTTTAAAAGATATGAACGTCTGATGAAAAGAAAAGTTAAAACACAAGAAGTCAATGGTTGAATGTACATGCGTAAAGCTTATCCAAGCCAATTTTATCAGTTATAAAATAACAGAAGACAAATGCTGCTACAAAGTTGTCAATAAACGACTTTTATGCACACTTAAAAAGTATTTTGGAAGTTTAGAAAAATGATAGTTATGTAGTTTTCCTGACCTAGACAAGGAAATACACGAGGGAGAAATCTTGAAGGTCATTAAACAGTTAAAAGTTACCTTGGACAGACGGACAGGCATTTTAGGAGATAGGACGCCGGACGAACCTCTAGGGCATGTAAGTGTACGATACATATGCTCGATTGATTTTGTAGGGAAATCAACCTTGTATTTGAGGTCATCTTATGTCAAAGAGAGCGTAGAATACAGGTTCTTTAGACCGTTCAACAACAGCAATGTTATGAGTACGCCCTTCAATTAAAAAACCATAAGATCTTCGCAGTCTGTGTCTCCATCTTTGAAAACTTGACGTCGTCACAGAACTATCAAACATTCATCCAGACACCAAATTTTGTTCCATACCCCGTATCCAATAGCTTATATCACACATCAGCCATATTGTCTTCTAAACAATATGCTACCCATGCCTTAACACAGGAAGGCCATACGACGACCATCTGCGTATCTTCCATGTCTTCCTCTTCATAAAAGATTTAAGACCAGAAGTCTGGAAGCAGAGACCGGTCGCTCTCTTGGACGTTGGGAAGAAACTAAGGGAAATCATTTCCGTGGTATTACATCCCAGAATTTTGAAGTACATATAACATCGTTATTGACATGTAGGACCTGCAGGAAAATGGCAATGCATATGCAATATATAAATCCATGAGACGGTATGACGAGACCATGCGTGTCAATCTGCACAAGGAACACGTGTCTGACATCAAGGAGTTTGAATGTGCTACCTGTCAGAAACTATGGCTTACAGTTTTACAACTACAACGACACAAGCGATTGTGCAAAGACAAGACCATATATGTGTATCCGTGAGGATTCCATTGTCCAATCAAAACCGTAATTGAAGAGTTGGCACTGGAAGATATATATATCTGTAAAACCAGTTACAACAAGGACTGTACACGGAACATTGAACTCAACAAACAGACTATTTTGAAAAGCACGTAGATGTATATTGTGAATATTTGTTTCTACTTAACTTAGTCTGAATTCCTCCACCTTGGTGACCCATCTATTCACCCAACAATAGAGAGACTGATCCAATTCCTGGAATCACCTGGTCTGAAGATGCGGTACACGTCTTTGGTGTGTGTTTTTTCTTCGGTTCAGAAAGAAGTCGTGTCGTAAGTGATGCAACAAGGAAATGATAAAGTAATTGGTAAATTTCAGTGCCAGAAAATGTACGAATCTGCAGCAAATTGATGTGCCTTAACGTCATACTGTAAATAAAACGCACGTGTTGGAGATATAGATGACAACGTATGGCTTTAGTGACGTCACCATTATATGAATAGGAGATCGCCCTATATTACTGTTATACCTTCCTCGTTATTTATATGTTATCTCTGCAGTACTCGCAATCAAAAAGACTTGCTTCACAAACTCCTTCCTTATGTTTATCGGAACGTTGTTAAGACGTTTCCTGGTCCCGTATTCCTGTTTAATATAACCCTTTAACAGAAGAATCGAAGGGCTCTTAGACGGTGAGAAAACGTAGTTCTGGGTTACATGTATATAATATATGGTGATGGCCGTGTGAACACCCGAGTACAATAACCCTAATCGCAGACATTTATTAGGACTCAAAGACTGAAACGGAATATCCAAACGAGACATCATAAACGATACAAATCCCCTCGGGTTTTCCACCTTGACTGAAGTGCAAGATAAAAAGATGACAAGTTTTCTAAGTTCGATCGAAATCCCAAAACGAATGAAACCTCTAAAGTGTTGAGAAGGGTTTTCTCAAATGGTGACATTGACCCTAAAACCTTGAAACTAATAAAACGTAATGTTAAGGTCATTTTATATTTTGTAAAGTTTGATTGGAATCCTTACAAGGAACGAAGCCACTAAAGAGCTGACAAGCTGCAAAGATTGTAATAGTGACCTTGAATTTGACCTTACAACCCAGAAACATGTCTGAGATAATTTGTCCATTTTAAGCGTGTGAAAATCTATCAAAATCCATTGAAAAAATTAAACCTCTAGATGGCTGACAATGATTTATATAAAAAAAAGTAAGAGTGACCTTGGTCTTGACCCCACAACCCTTGACCTGACATTTTCCGCGAGTGACTAAAACACTCTTGAATTAACGAATCTCAAGTTTTTAAGGAATGTTGTGGAATTCGGAATTTTTTTTTCTTTTACTAGTTAACACAGCATCGTTAATCATTGAAAGATTTGTATGAGCTGGAAAAGTCACAGTATTTTATCTAAAACTGATGGATCGAACAAAATCTCTGCGCATGTCCATTTCTCTGACATCCTTGGTAAAAGGTCACTACCCGCCATGATAATGTGATAAGTATGTCATCACCGTACGGAACGAGCGGATTGCCATCTGCTTAAGATAAGGATACTTCCGAGGCAACCCAATACTGTTCTTTTATTTCAGCAATAAAAATCATCGGGATATATTGTAGTCTACAGCTTAAGTATGATTCGTTAATGCATTTCACAGATACTGTGTAATAAAATTGTACGAAAGCCACAGGTTGAAATCTCAATTTAATATCATTGATAACGGAAGGTAATACGGGCACACCTGAGCTAGAATACGCTTCACCTATTGTACATTTACTAGTCATCTGAAGCAGTATACTACAAGCTGCTAAACTGTTAAAAAGGTGTCCAAACGTAGGTGTGGCCAATAATATATGATAGTTGCGAGTCCCTACCTTGAGAAAGTAAAACAATTTGAATTCATGATCAGTTTTCATTAACATTGCTGTGGAATTGTTTTTAAATCCGTAGAGTGTCCAGGAAGTAAACCAGTACTGTAACTTCCTCTACTAAGTACTTCAGGCAGGTATTCACAGATCCAACTGATGAAAAGACTACGTATCAGCATTCCACGTTTTGTCGTGTAAAATGGTAGAAGCTTTTATGAGGCATTAAAAACCATTAAATTGTGAAAACCACGACTGTACATTTGGTGTTATTCGCGGGAAAGTAGCAGCGTGTTAGTCAATACCAAGAAAGTATTTTTTTTACGTTGAATCAAAATATTAGATAATATGCTATGCACGTGAAAGATAGATCGACAAGCGCGAAATTAACAGTGATCTAGCCTAAACCGGGAAGTATTTGCCTCGCAAAATTAAACACTGCTACAATATTCGACACCCAAGTGAAAGGCTTGATGATTCACAAAACTAGACAAATCTAATTTAACAATAAATTGTCCGTTTGGTCAAAGCTTGAGACGTTATACACGAAGATAAATTAATTTAACACGCTCACCAGTCTGTACAACTAGCGCTAACGAATGTCGCACGTAATTCTTTATTGTCGTCAGTGACAGCACAAAGCTAAGATCTTCCTGCAATTTTTTTCTCCTCAGACGTCTCGAAACTTGTGCTGGCGGTTACGCCTTCGTGGGTGAAATACTACGTTATTGTTATTGGTAACCTTGATAGACAATGAAGGTTATTATAAACCAGTTTTTCTTCGCTGAAATCGCAGTCTTCATATTGTGTATGCTATAAATACTAGATAGCGGTGGTAACATTAAGGATTGGTAGACAATTACACATACATCTACCTGACAGGTTCTGCCTGACATTCAGAGCTACCATTATGGATAGGACTGGATTAAGTAAAAGGAAAAACATCCATCATTACTTTCTACCGGATATGATGATGTTGGTGACACCTAATGGAACCGAAGTTAGCAATGCAAGCGTTTTTAGGTACTAAGGGAGGTAACTCTTTTTTTCTATATCGACTCTCCACTTGCAGTTCTTCAGACTCGTTGAGTATATATTGACCTGTAGTGATTAAGTAAGTTCAATATAAACATGTTATTTAATTTCTCTCCAACAAAATATCTGGTCGTAACACGGAACTGAATTGCGATTTCGTCCTTTGATAATAAGATTCTTACTTACTCTTTCCCTTGGAACTCATCAATCCTTGATTGTGTTAGATTGTAGGGAAATTATCAACCATACACCATTAAGTGCAGTCAAACTTGGTTTCAATTTTGCTAAATTCAAATCAAGCCTCTGACAATGCAAGTAAGATCTAATTGAAGCTAGCAGACGTGATGAAATGTTAAGCAAATGGAAGCCATGAGATTTCCTAAATCTGATTTTCTATCCTGATTACTGTGTGCAAACACTATTAAATGAATAAGGGAGCCAAGCTGTTCTCAAACAGCTCCTGTCATGACAGTTTCAATCAAGTGGATACATTGATATTCAAAGACGCACAGCTATCCAAATTCTGTGCCTCAGCTATGGTGACATTGCATATTCTGAAAATGTAATTAAAAGAGAATGGAAGTCAAATTAACCTGTTTGGATCCCCCACAATGTGAACTGGAACATTTCTTCATACTAACAGCAAAAGTAAAACTAAGCAAAAGTTTACTTACAACAAGATGTCTTATGAGCCTGCTCACCTGGTGTTGGATGCTCTTAACAAATACATTAACAAGAGTTTCATACAATTAACAGTAACAGTCTTGGTTAATGAGAAGTCATGTGAAGGGTTTGAATATGGGTCAAGGTCATTTCTTTTCACAAACTTTGTTGGTCTTCATTCAAGGAATCTTCCAGTCAAATATCAATATTATAAGTATTTTGGTTAATGAGAAATTATTTGAAAGTTTTGATAAATTTGACCTTCAACACCTTGAATATAGGTGAAGGTCATTTCTTTTCATATCAGGTTTCATCCCATGAACCTTTAACTTCAATTTTATGATTCCAGAGTGTTTAGGCAGATGTCTACGCCAGGATGATTCCATATGCCCCTCATTCTCTTGGAGTATTCAGGATTATAATGTACTATCACTTTTCTTGGTGTCCCTTCACCCAACAAAATATCAAAATATAATCAACAAACAACGTAACACATTATATTGTGACATATTTGATTGATTTAATCATTGGAAATAAATTTTGGCACATATCACTGATTCTGGAGTGACTGGATACATAAAATAATTAGGATTTGTAGAAGGGACAATTTAGGATTTGTAGAAAATACAAAACTTTTAGGACTTTCAATAGCTTAAAATAATTTTTTTAAAAAAAGATAAAATTATAAAGTTACCTGCATACATGTGTCTGTACATTTCTGTGATAAACAATCAACATGCCTTCGGTACATTTACTATAGAACCAACCTCATTAATTTTCTGTAGGACAAATCTTCAGACCTGCTGCCAGTCTCATTTGTAAGACTTTCATTTATATCATAATATACAGGTCTGGTTTTGCAATTTTCACAAGAAATGAGATAACAGCTGTAAGCTTAGGCAGAATGACAAAATATCTGGGAGTAAGCATGAGATGATTAACCGATAATGATGTGTCATTTACAAAGAATTACATCACATAGTTATTGAAATTGAAGCATGTTGACATAAATATTGCAAAAGTGCGAGAGTTATTGGTTATCACAGAGGTAAGTGGACAATGATTCGTTGTATGGATGAAGACATAAAAATAACGAGCACTTCATTGTCTTTTTAAAAATTTTCAACTGTTAAATATACATATCATGAATACGACATATAAGAATTTTGCAGATTTACTATTACCATCCTTCACATGCTTGTTATTTGCATCAACTACAAAGGATATTCAATAGCTCATTGTGATCAGGAACACTCTCCATCAGTGAATTCAATTTAAACCACGTTTAATTTGAAGAAATTTGAACTTTAATTTACAAATTAGTTTCAAAGTCCATTTTTAACTGAACTGATTATCATCATGAAAAACTTAATAAATTAATCAGGAGAAAATGACAAATTTTACACATTCAAATAAAAAAACAGAAATAATTTATAACAAACAAAAAACATACACACAAGGCCATGTGATAAATAAACATTACTATTCATCAGCTATGGTCCAATCAAGACAAACTCCTTGACCGTTGGTCAGTGGACCTGACCAGTTTTAGTCAGTACTGACCTGAAGTAAACTATCCTCATAACATGAGGTACCCTGTTAATAACATTTAATACATTTTAAAAGATAACTTTAGACCAAGCATGACCACTAACTTGTTGCCTTTTTCTAGGAAAGTTTCCCCCCTCTGATCAACAAGGGTGATCGACTTAGTCTTAACGAGGCCATCTGCATAGAACAGCTACAAGTTAGTATGGTGTCATAATATAAAATACTGGGAAAGTTTGTGAAAAATAATGCCATGTAGGTGTCATGACCATTAATACTGGACATGGTGATGGATGGAAAATGATGTGAAATGTTTCAATTAACATTTTATATCTCGTGTCATTCAACAATTTCAGGTGTTGATTTCCCTATAACAATAAGTCATGGTTTCTGTGTAGAAAATGGAGACACATTATTTTTTTAAATCTGTGAAAACAATTTCAATGGTTGCAGAAGAAATAATCACTGATGAAATATTTAGTTTCTTTGGTGTCTGTACAAAGACGCTGAAAGCCTGCTTTAATACTTGATAAATAAACCAGATTGTTCACCTAAATAAAAATGCCCATTGCAAAATATATTCATAACATTTTATGATAGCTAAGGATAAGAAATATTTCTTTGAAAGCCATTTTGCAGTATGTAAGATAGTCAGATAAATTAGATGTGTTCATATAAACATACATCAGTGGAGGAGCTGTCAAAATTTGCTATACTCCTGTACGTAAATCAAAAGTACAAAAAATTGGAAAACCAACTTTTCAACATATATATAAAAGACTGAATATCTAAATGGTTCCTTGTGGGACAGTATAAACTGGTGGATAACAAAAAATGACAAGATAATAAATATACACAATATATAGGTGGTTATGACTTGAGTATTTTACACATTATTGACTTCAGACGCTGTTTAGCAGGTTCAAAGGAAGTTTGAAGACCGAGGGTTGACTCGTAAAACATTTTTGCTTGCTCCCATTGTTCCTGAAATGAAGGACAAAAATTTACAGTCAATGAAGTCATAATAGAGAGTTGAAGGGGAATTATCTTGAAAATATTAAAAAACTACATGTAAGTCAGATTCCAATCTTACCAAGTCAATATACAGTGAAATAGTTAAAACCATCTCTGCAATGAATTATAATTATGTAAACATTGATCAAATACAGCAGGAAGCAAGCCTGGTCATCTCTTACTATCTCTCACTATCATTACTACAGCATTTGGAATTTCTAGACTGGTATTAAGAAATAAGTGCTTGATTTAAAATTTTACAAAGTTATCAAGCATAAACATGGATTTACCTTTGCAGCATACAGATTGGCCATTGTAAAATGGCTAACAACCAGTTGCTTGGAAATATGCAGAGCTAGATCTGTGGCAACAATGGCGTCGTTAATGTAGCCAGCTCTGTGAAGGACATTTGCGATACTCACTAGGGACGTGTCCTGAGAAATACAAACAAAACTGATATCAATTATGTTAGGATAAAGATATTGTTAAGTAAAGTACCTGTAATTTGTAACAAAAAATCTATCCTACAACCAGTGAGAGGATTTGACTGTAAATCATCAGTTAATTTTTTATCCAATCAATGTCATACAAATTTACATGATTCTTTCTGTCCATGAAAAGTGGAACTCAGTAAATGAACCACCTTTATTAAGGAGTTCAGAAATCAGAAAATGTTCCTACAGAATTAAATATCTGATGAGATATATGAATGTTACACAAAAACACAAATCACCAATAAAACAGATCAATTCTCTGAATCATTAGATTTTGTTGATTTAAAAATGCGAAAGTCCCAGCCAGGGTCATCGGAGAAAATTTACACTTCACGTTGCAGGCAATTAAGACAATTAACAGTCATCATATGAATGCTACAGCTCCTCAAGACAAATCATACATGTAACAGGTAATGGTAAGTGATATGTATCATACCCCCTGAACAGATTTATAAAGTTCAGAATTTGTTCAAATTGGTTTCTTTTTTAAACTATTAAGTAAAAATGTTGATAAATGTGTCATTTCCCTATTAAAGGCAAAAATTCCTAAAAATAAATTACTACCAGGTATACTTCCTTGCTGGTTTATAAAACATATGGCATGTATGCAATGACTGTCAGTAACAACCACAGCTTGTTCATATATAATAGGTATGTTTTGAATGTAGTATGTTACTATGGTGACACTGACCTTGACCTCAGTTGGAGCTGTGGTGAGAGAGAGGCGGAGGCACTGAATGGCCCTCTTAGCGTCCCCTTCCACTCTCCAGTATAGTGCAGCCACGTTAGTCAGGACCCATGATGTCGAGTTCTAATGTGAACAAAATTATCAATGATGAAACAAGGAGAGAAAATTATAAACAATCTTAGCAATAAGAAACATAAATAATGGATCGTAAAATGTGTACATCTGTATTGATTTCATCAAGTATTTGTTCTTTTTATACAATTTGGTATGGAAATGTGTGCGAGAGCACCAACATATAGAGAGGATTTAAGACTGACCTATTTACAGTATAATCATGGCATGACAAATAAAGAGATTCTTGAGCTACACTTAATGTAGTGATCAGTTCTACCTTCTTCAATGCATGAGCAACCCTGGTGCCTATGACTCCAACTGGCTGAGACTCCCCTCCCAGCTTCTGGAGGACCTGTATAAATAAGAGACTCATGATCAGTAACGAGTTACTTCTACCACAAAGGAGTTGCTTCCCCTGATAATTTTTTCCCTTCTAGATTCAATTCAGCAGAATTAATATTGTCATCACTGTTATAAGAACAACTTTGAGTTTGGTGAAGTCAATCATATAACATGTGGATATGTCGAATATGAATATTCTTCCTAAGTATGGAGAATTTGGGTCAGAGTTAAAGGTCTGTTGAAGTTGTAAACATATATTCTATATCCATGAGAAAGACATATCTATATACTGCATACCTTTAAGTTGATTGACCTCTCTCCTCAACATTTAGAAACATTAGTCAACACACAGCAATGACCACACCGATGCAGAACAAACATTTAGGAAAAATTCTAACTAATATGCATTATAAGAACCAAGGCCAGATGTACTTTATTACATTTATACCTTAAATATAAAATGCAATACCTTATAAGGACCAGTGTATGTAATGATCTATATTGTCAGGAGGTGGTGTTAGTTCTTATCAAGTGATATCATAACAGGCTTTCAACAGTCACACTGTGATCTGATTATGTCATAATACCTAGTTAAAGAGTGTTATTTAGTAGGACAGAGTTTACTAATGGTTTCCACACAGGACACTTTAGTCTGGTGAACTTCAGTCTTACCTCCTTAAGTCCAGTTTCAGCAAAGTAGTTGAGAGTCTCACTGTGTGTGATACCTGGCAAACTATCTAGGTCTAATTGGCTGTTTACGTCCGTGATACAATATGGCTCCTCAAAATCTCGTTTGATTACTGTCTCAAAGTCTATGTGTTTCCTTAGGCTGCAATGTAAATAACCTAATATAGCACAAATTCTATCATTCCTCAACTTGTCAGAACTTCTTTCTCATTTAACCACAGAAACTCAAATACTTTCAGATAGATAGAAATCTTCATTTACACATCTTTAGTACAAATATATGAAATAAAATCAAACCAAGTAAAGTCCAGATTTTCTAGTCAGTTCTTCTGCCAAAAGATGGCATTTAGAATCTATGTCAGATCTACTGTTTACAGATGGTGTTTAGAGTCTATGTCAGTTCTACTGTTCACAGATGGTGTGTAGAACCTATGTCAGTTCTACTGTTCACAGATGGTGTTTAGAATCTATGTCAGTTCTACTGTTCACAAATGGTGTGTAGAACCTATGTCAGTTCTACTGTTCACAGATGGTGTGTAGAATCTGTCAGTTCTACTGTTCACAAATGGTGTGTAGAATCTAGGTCAGTGTTCACAGATGGTGTGTAGAATCTAGGTCAGTTCTACTGTTCACAAATGGTGTGTAGAACCTGTGTCAGTTCTACTGTTCACAGATGGTGTGTAGAACCTATGTCAGTTCTACTGTTCACAAATGGTGTGTAGAACCTATGTCAGTTCTACTGTTCACAGATGGTGTGTAGAATCTATGTCAGTTCTACTGTTCAAAAATGGTGTGTAGAATCTGTCAGTTCTACTGTTCACAGATGGTGTGTAGAACCTATGTCAGTTCTACTGTTCACAAATGGTGTGTAGAATCTATGTCAGTTCTACTGTTCACAAATGGTGTGTAGAACCTATGTCAGTTCTACTGTTCACAGATGGTGTGTAGAACCTATGTCAGTTCTACTGTTCACAGATGGTGTGTAGAACCTATGTCAGTTCTACTGTTCACAGATGGTGTGTAGAACCTATGTCAGTTCTACTGTTCACAGATGGTGTGTAGAATCTATGTCAGTTCTACTGTTCACAGATGGTGTGTACTGTTTCTACTGTTCACAGATGGTGTGTAGAACCTATGTCAGTTCTACTGTTCACAGATGGTGTGTAGAACCTATGTCAGTTCTACTGTTCACAGATGGTGTGTAGAACCTATGTCAGTTCTACTGTTCACAAATGGTGTGTAGAACCTATGTCAGTTCTACTGTTCACAAATGGTGTGTAGAACCTATGTCAGTTCTACTGTTCACAAATGGTGTGTAGAACCTATGTCAGTTCTACTGTTCACAAATGGTGTGTAGAACCTATGTCAGTTCTACTGTTCACAAATGGTGTGTAGAACCTATGTCAGTTCTACTGTTCACAAATGGTGTGTAGAACCTATGTCAGTTCTACTGTTCACAAATGGTGTGTAGAACCTATGTCAGTTCTACTGTTCACAAATGGTGTGTAGAATCTGTGTCAGTTCTACTGTTCTACTGTTCACAGATGGTGTGTAGAACCTATGTCAGTTCTACTGTTCACAGATGGTGTGTAGAATCTATGTCAGTTCTACTGTTCACAGATGGTGTGTAGAACCTATGTCAGTTCTACTGTTCACAGATGGTGTGTAGAATCTGTCAGATCTATTGTTTACAGATAGTGTGTATAATCTGTCAGTTCTACTGTTCACAGATGGTGTGTAGAATCTGTCAGTTCTTCTGCCGAAAGATGGCATTTAGAATCTATGTCAGTTCTACTGTTCACAAATGGTGTGTAGAATCTGTCAGTTCTACTGTTCACAGATGGTGTGTAGAATCTGTCAGTTCTACTGTTCACAGATGGTGTGTAGAATCTATGTCAGTTCTACTGTTCACAAATGGTGTGTAGAACCTATGTCAGTTCTACTGTTCACAAATGGTGTGTAGAACCTATGTCAGTTCTACTGTTCACAAATGGTGTGTAGAATCTGTCAGTTCTACTGTTCACAGATGGTGTTTAGAATCTATGTCAGTTCTACTGTTCACAAATGGTGTTTAGAATCTATGTCAGTTCTACTGTTCACAGATGGTGTTTAGAATCTATGTCAGTTCTACTGTTCACAGATGGTGTGTAGAACCTATGTCAGTTCTACTGTTTACAAATGGTGTGTAGAATCTGTCAGTTCTTCTGCCGAAAGATGGTGTTTAGAATCTATGTCAGTTCTACTGTTCACAAATGGTGTGTAGAATCTGTCAGATCTACTGTTCACAGATGGTGTGTAGAATCTGTCAGTTCTACTGTTCACAGATGGTGTTTAGAGTCTATGTCAGTTCTACTGTTTACAGATGGTGTGTAGAATCTGTCAGTTCTACTGTTTACAGATGGTGTGTAGAATCTGTCAGTTCTACTGTTCACAGATGGTGTGTAGAATCTGTCAGTTCTACTGTTCACAGATGGTGTGTAGAATCTGTCAGTTCTACTGTTCACAGATGGTGTGTATAATCTGTCAGTTCTACTGTTCACAGATGGTGTGTAGAATCTGTCAGTTCTACTGTTCACAGATGGTGTGTAGAACCTGTCAGATCTACTGTTTACAGATAGTGTGTAGAATCTATGTCAGTTCTACTGTTTACAGATGGTGTGTAGAATCTATGTCAGTTCTACTGTTTACAGATGGTGTGTAGAATCTGTCAGTTCTACTGTTCACAGATGGTGTGTAGAATCTGTCAGTTCTACTGTTCACAGATGGTGTTAAGAATCTATGTCAGTTCTACTGTTCACAGATGGTGTGTAGAATCTGTCAGTTCTACTGTTCACAGATGGTGTGTAGAATCTATGTCAGTTCTACTGTTCACAGATGGTGTGTAGAATCTGTCAGTTCTACTGTTCACAGATGGTGTGTAGAATCTGTCAGTTCTACTGTTTACAGATGGTGTGTAGAATATGTTAGTTCTACTGTTTACAGATAGTGTGTAGAATCTGTCAGTTCTACTGTTCACAGATGGTGTTAAGAATCTATGTCAGTTCTACTGTTCACAGATGGTGTGTAGAATCTATGTCAGTTCTACTGTTCACAGATAGTGTGTAGAATCTGTCAGATCTATTGTTTACAGATGGTGTGTAGAATCTGTCAGTTCTACTGTTCACAGATAGTGTGTAGAATCTGTCAGTTCTTCTGTTTACAGATGGTGTGTAGAATCTGTCAGTTCTACCTTTCACAAATGGTGTGTAGAATCTGTCAGTTCTACTGTTCACAGATGGTGTGTAGAATCTATGTCAGTTCTACTGTTTACAGATGGTGTGTAGAATCTGTCAGTTCTACTGTTCACAGATGGTGTGTAGAATCTGTCAGTTCTACTGTTCACAGATAGTGTGTAGAATCTATGTCAGTTCTACTGTTTACAGATGGTGTGTAGAATCTATGTCAGTTCCATTGTTCACAGATGGTATGTAGAAGCCTTGTATTGTCATTTCTACCTTTGTGATCAATACTTACTCAATGCCCTTTGCTGAGACAGACAACCAGGTACTTGTAAACTTCTTAAAGTTGAGATCCTTAACGTCTTTACAATCATTCAGGGTTGGAGGTCGGAGCGTATACCTCAAGGACACGTGTACGCTGGTGTCTGATTTATATAAAATTTATAAGAAAGATCAGCAACCTGGACAGAGTAGAATCAAACTACAATGCAAAGCTAAAATTAACTTTATTTATTTTACAACATTTTTTCAAGTTTTGTTCAAACTTATATCAATCAGTCTTATTGGCCCGGACTGAAGCACGTGAAAGGCCTTACTGTGGGAGGAAACTGGAGTATCAGGGGAAAACCCAAATGGTCTGACAAGTGAATCCACACCTGAATCAAGCCGCAAACAGCTAGATGGAAGGTCAGCGCATTACCACTGTGCCACCTGACCATCAAGTTGTTTCTGCATCCTATTTTACCTTCATATAGGTTTAACATTACATAGAAACCTACTCACCTGGTAGTTCGCTGTCAGGGAACCAATCCTCTTCAATACTGGCTTTTCCATCATGCATTTGAGGGATTCTGGGACTTCCTTGCCTAGAGTCTCTACCAACGAACTCCTGTGCTGGAGGTCCCTCAGGCTCCAAAGGTGGAGAGGGCTTCTCCAGCGAGGGTTCAGACTGATCCTCAGAGAATTGCATGCCCTGATAGGGTGGGGCAGGTTTCTCTTCTGTATCACAGGGTGAGTTAGCCCCAGAAAGTTGTTCAATAAACACCATTTGTATCTCGTCAAAATTTTCCTTACTATAGTCAAATTCCTCAAGCTGAAACACCAGAATATATCAGTGTAGGTATATTTGTTTTGTCACATTTCATACATGTATACACAATTATCTTTTGAACTCCATTTCATCAATGTTCTTTGGTTATAAACTGAGAGGTGCTAGAAAAACTGGCTAGAAGATATTTTTTTAATTAAAGAATTATTCCTTCCAGTGATTCTTGCTACTTAAAACTTTGCTAAAATATCTCAATTAATTTGTTTATGTATCAAACTATCTCAGCTATCTTATGAAACTAATTCTCAGGATCAAGGTTCTTCATGACTGAGTTAATCTGAGAGAAAGCAAACACTACACAATAATTTAAAGTTATAAAGAGTAAGCATGAGGTTTCTTGAGCACTTAGGCAATTTGTAAGGATTTCATTGCAATTGAAAAAAATATCTTGTAAGAAAATTTCTTTAAGTCATATTTTCCTATCATGAATAATTTTCAAATTGAAAAACATTTTTGTGAGTGAAGTTAAGTGCCCTTGATTTAAGGATAAAATCTGACAACAGTATAAACATTTAAATTTTACTTTGAGGAACTCTATAACAAACTCACCATTATATAAGAAACCGGGTATCGTGGGCTACTGTATAAAATATTGTACCATGCACAAAAAGCAATACAGACTGATTACATTGAACTTTAGTGGTAAGTTATATGTTTCATCATTGAAAATAATTTTAGAAAACAAATTAATTGCATAAAATTACCATATTTTATCATTAGAAGAACTTTTTTTTTTAAATTACAGGAAGTTGATTATTGATTTAATAAACTAATTAGACAATTATTTAAATTTTTAAACGTCATTATCAATAATCAAATTAAAGTTTAATCAGGCACTAATCAATGTGTTTGTTATAGATTGTATTTAAGCTATTATGATCTGAAGTGTTAGTGTGTCTACAATATATATCCTAGGGAATTCTACGAAAACAAAACATGCACAAACAATACGTTTTACAACAGTGGCGAATGTTAAAGTAGATTAACAAAGAAAAGAAAGAGACAAAAGAAAAATCGCAAGGAAACTTTTAACAAACAATCAGTGGCAAAACCTTAGCACAGCATAATCAAAATAAAGCACTATCCCAGACATGTCATGTGGGATAAAATCTGTGGCACCTGGCAGCTGAAAGAATTTCTATCTTAATATCTAACATTTATATTTAAAATTTACGTGATTCATTATACAACAGGCCCAAGGGATCTATCAATTGCTTCTGACTCAATGTTGGGAGGTGGATTGATTTAAGTATAAAACATTTGTCATCATTTCTACTGAAATTATTACACATGTGGATGTACTTCTTAATAAGCGTTGGTTCATTGTGGAATAAATACAGTTATAATATATTTGTAGATAACATGTTATTTATTGCAAAACCAGGAACTAAATTTGATTTTTTTAAAATGAATTTGTTAAATGAAAAATAACACCAAAAACTATTTGTGTTTTGTTTGGTTTTAATATTATCAAGTATTCAATAAAATTCTTCAGAAATCTGAGGACAATTGCCAGATATTATCAACAGAAATTCTTATTGTCATGAATTAACAAAATATTTAAATAAAACACTAAATAATTTCATAAGCCTTTTTTCCATTATATGGGTATAATTTGACAAGAACGATCTAAAAGCATACTGTGAGTATGAACTATAAAAGTTAGTAGAATTCAAAGCCATTCAAGAAATGATTATTTTTTAAATTTTTACACTTAAACCTAAAATAAAATTCAGAGATGTACAGACCAATTCTTATACAGAGCAAATTTCCCCATACATGGCTGTGTTCCTTAATGTAATGATGCATCTAAAAGGAATTCCATTATAAAGTAATGTAATGAACTCAGAATAAAATTTACCTTCCATCTTATCCTATCACATATAATTACTTAATCTTAATGTTTTAAATATATTTCAGACTAATATAATGTTGGTACTTGATTTCAAGGGGGTGGGAAAAGACATCACACCAACAATATCCAATTTCATTAAATATTCCTCAAAAATTCTAAATAAACTTTCGTAGATGTATGAGATTACAGAATGAGAGCACACAATAAATCAACAAACTGACCACAAAATATAAGCACGTTAATTTCTACGTACAGCAGTGAGCATTCAATGCCTGCTTTAGATATATATTGTGCAAAATTTTGAGCTAGAATATCAAAATTAGAAAGCAAAATGTTTACAATTGACTACATATGTAAATAGAAATATTTGTACATAAGGAAATAAAGAATTTGTCTAGTGGAAAAAAAAATGTATGAGAGGAAATGTGTGTTCGAGCTCAACTTTCCCCGTTTCGACCTTAAATGGTCAATAGGGAGAAATTAGCAAGCTGGGTAAATGATTCGAAAGTTGAAACATGTCTTTGATGTACTATTGGGAGAATTTACACTGTTTAAAAAGTAAGTTTTCTCAGAGAGAGAAAAAAATACTGGGGTATTTCCTTGTATACAGTTACCAAAATTTAAAAATATTATACTTATTAGTGTACAAGGCGCTGTATAGGAATTAATGGTGCCATACAACAGGTGCTTGTGGACAATAATGTCATTTTGTTTTTAATAAACATGGTAAATTAATGAAGAATAAACCATTTAATAATGTCCAGTTGCTTAATTTCAAAATTCCAAAAATCAACAACCGATGTAGGTGCATTAAAAAACAATGTGGGTTTTTTTGTTTTACTTAGTGAAAAGAAACTAAATACAGAGTTTTAATCATTTTCTTGAGAGAGATCAGACAAGTGTCTGTCCCATTTCTACCTGGACACTAGGGAATCTAATGGGAGTCACTAAAAAGCACAACACTTGAAGCCTGAATTCACCACCACTCAACAGAAGCTATGACATTACACAATAAATCTAAAAGGCAAATTCAAGTTTTAAAGCAGTCATGGATGAGTCGATTTTATAATATGAATAATGTTCATTTCTTAAATATGTAAAGCTTTGTAATTGTTTTGTACCTAAGTAATGAAAGTATTTATGGCACATGAGTATTTTTATTAATTGGCGGTGTGATAAATACCTTATATAGTCATTAACTTATCCTCTATAGAACCAAAGTGGGTCAGCAAGATGTATAGGAGGTGAGGCTTCGCTCCTCACCCTCTATAGAACTATAGAAGGTCGGTAAGATGTATAGGAGTGAGGGCTCTGCTCCTCACCCTCTATAGAACCATAGAAGGTCAGTAAGATGTATAGGAGTGAGGGCTCTGGTCCTTGCCCTCTATAGAACCATAGAAGGTCACCAAGATGTATAGGAGTGAGGGCTCTGGTCCTTGCCATCTATAAAACCATAGAAGGTCAGTAAGATGTATAGGAGTGAGGGCTCTGGTCCTTGCCATCTATAAAACCATAGAAGGTCAATAAGATGTATAGGAGTGAGGGCTCTGGTCCTTGCCCTCTATAGAACCATAGAGGGTCACCAAGATGTATAGGAGTGAGGGCTATGGTCCTTGCCATCTATAAAACCATAGAAGGTCAGTAAGATGTATAGGAGTGAGGGCTCTGCTCCTCACCCTCTATAGAACCATAGAAGGTCAGTAAGATGTATAGGAGTGAGGGCTCTGGTCCTCACCCTCTATAGAACCATAGAAGGTCAATAAGATGTATAGGAGTGAGGGCTCTGGTCCTCACCCTCTATAGAACCATAGAAGGTCAGTAAGATGTATAGGAGTGAGGGCTCTGCTCCTCGCCCTCTATAGAACCATAGAAGGTCGGTAAGATGTATAGGAGTGAGGGCTCTGCTCCTCACCCTCTATAGAACCATAGAAGGTCAGTAAGATGTATAGGAGGTGAGGGCTCTGCTCCTCACTCTCTATAGAACCATAGAAGGTCAGTAAGATGTATAGGAGGTGAGGGCTCTGTTCCTCGTCATCAATAGAACCATAGAAGGTAAATTAGATGTATAAGAGGTCAAGGCTCTGGGTCTCGCCCTCCATAGAACCATAAAAGATCAGATGTATAGGAGGTGAGGGCTCTCCAAAGAAATGTCTGAGTTGTTGTGGCAAGAAAAACTGGGTCACAATCATCTATTTTTATATGAGATGTAATTGTGTTACTCATGGACATGGAACATGCAATCATTGGTTATTTTATTATAACTACAAACGTACTAAACTACACAGACAAAAAAGGCAAACCAAAATGACAGCAGCAGACAGATTGATCACATTTGCTTAGGAATCAATTCCAGCCAATAGTTGCCTATATACAAGAGTATATAATTGACAGAATGGTTGATCTTTTGACTTATTTTTGGAAAAGTATCTTTTTTATGATAATAGTGAGATTAGTGTCTTACACAACTAATTACATACTAAGATCTGGTAATCTTAAAGTATAAAACGGAAAAATCATGATTATTATTCTTATATAAATATTGCACTTCAAAAGTCAAAGTCTTTCTGCAGGTACTCGTAAATGCATTAACAAGGTACACACATATGGACATGCCTATCAATAAACACAAATACCAATAAACTACCAATAAACACAAACATCAATAAACAACAAAGAAGGAATGTAACAATAATTTAAAGTTTTATTTCAATAGGTGTTTTTACACCAGTTATGTAACAAATATCTGTCAATGTTCATAACAATCTCAAAATATCCATGAAATGAAATAATTGCTGGTCCAATATCTGACGAATGGTATGAGAGTGTAGGGATAGAAACAAGTCCTGTTCTACAGCAAAAAACTTGTATCAACCAATATATATACTATAAGCTGTGATGTACTTAATGTACTGAAGATATTAGTGATATTTATTTGTCTATGATATCATTTTTTGCCCCATTGTTGCCAGAATGGATATTTTTTTGTTCCAACAAGTTAAAGATTATCACCAAAAAGTAACGGGAAAACTCCTATGAGTTACGCTATCACGCGAACTGACCTGAACATCCTAATTTAATTTTCAATCCAAACGTTTGTTTTTACAAGAATTACTTATGATTATAGCCTGATGATTGCCGTCACTAGAAGCATTATCTAGGACTGACTGGTACACATACAACTCCATGTTACATCTGTTTCTTTCCATCATCAATACAACAGCAAACCACACCAGTTATTTAGCCATATCAGAACAAACAATTTAAGCAAAACAAGTTAAGATAGGTTTTCACGAAAAGTTCATAGTTCTAAAAATTATCATCAGAGAGCTTCTATTGTGTTTGCATTATATATTTTCATTAAAGAGGTGACAGGTTTTATCAGGGTGTTTTAACAAACCACATAAATTAATTTTGATACTTTTAGGAAGTTGATTAACTAGACAGTAAAAACTTGAGGATTGGGCTAAATGTTAGTTTTAAGATCTGGCTACATGTGTCATAATATATCCTGACACATGTCTATTAAGGAGTATCACATATATTGATATAGACAGTTATCATTGGTCAATTTAATTCCTTGATAAAAATAAAATAATTCAAATGATTTTTATCTTTCAAACAGAAAAATAAATAACTAAAAATAATCAGAAACCTATCTATTACTGGCAGTAATAAAAAAATTAATTAATTAAACAAAATAATACTTTATGTTGAGTTAAAATATCCTGTCTTTTCTGTTTGAGGTTGATTCTTAGAAGACATAAACAGGATTATAACAGTTCATTCTCTCTGGTTTGTGTTATAATGTTTGGTTTTCATCATTATCATGGTTACATAACCAATATGATATATATCTCAACTATGTGATCAGAATACTGATTTGTTACTCTCTGCAATCCTAGTGAAACAGTTATGATCAATAATTAAAGAAAGATAACATTATGTTGCACTTTTCATACAAATTTAAATAAAAACTGTATACATTTAATCACATGGGGAGCTTTGGAGATAGGCATGACTTGGCAAGACTTCAATTTAATATTACGGTACGGTAACAGGTACAGTATTATCAAATACATAAAGTTCCATTTTTTGAATTCTGAATTTTCAGACTTTAAAAATATAAAGAGGAAATAGGGATATCTAAAATACACAGCCTTAAATGGTTCCTTGTTATAATTTTTTGTTACCTAAATAAAGAAAGATTCATTTTCAGCCAAACTTTAAATCCTGTAGGAGTAGACCATCAAATATTGATACAGTATTGGACATCAGTTAGTCACTTTAAATGATAAAACAGTTCATCATTACCATTCACTGATCAAATGAAGTTCAACTAAAAATAATCATCTAAAATTCTGGGAAAGCAATCACGATCTTGTCTTTAAACTAACTTTGTTTCCATATTTAGTAAAAGTAAAGCTAGGGAATTCCCTCGTAATGTATTATGAGTACTAAAAGGAATTCCTTGTTTATATGTTATTGGAAATAGGAATTCCCCTGATCATATGTTATTACAGAGAACTAGGGATTCCCCTGATTATCTGTTGTTACAGAGAACTAGGGATTCCCCTGATCATCTGTTGTTACAGAGAACTAGGGATTCCCCTGATCATCTGTTGTTACAGAGAGCTAGGGATTCCCCTGATCATCTGTTGTTACAGAGAGCTAGGGATTCCCCTGATCATCTGTTGTTACAGAGAACTAGGGATTCCCCTGATCATCTGTTGTTACAGAGAACTAGGGATTCCCCTGATCATCTGTTGTTACAGAGAGCTAGGGATTCCCCTGATCATCTGTTGTTACAGAGAACTAGGGATTCCCCTGATCATCTGTTGTTACAGAGAACTAGGGATTCCCCTGATCATCTGTTGTTACAGAGAGCTAGGGATTCCCCTGATCATCTGTTGTTACAGAGAACTAGGGATTCCCCTGATCATCTGTTGTTACAGAGAACTAGGGATTCCCCTGATCATCTGTTCTTACAGAGAACTAGGGATTCCCCTGATCATCTGTTGTTACAGAGAACTAGGGATTCCCCTGATCATCTGTTGTTACAGAGAACTAGGGATTCCCCTGATCATCTGTTGTTACAGAGAACTAGGGATTCCCCTGATCATCTGTTATTACAGAGAACTAGGGATTCCCCTGATCATCTGTTATTACAGAGAACTAGGGATTCCCCTGATCATCTGTTATTACAGAGAACTAGGGATTCCCCTGATCATCTGTTGAACTAAGATTCTGATGATTAACTGTTTTGAAAAATAAGGGATTTCTCAGATTTAATTATGAAAATAAGGATTTTCCTGATTATTATTATAACAAGTACAATTTAAGGGAGTTCCCAATAAACTTCTTATCACTTATGACTGTACAAATTACAGAATAATGTAACATATCAATTCCCCATGAGTTACCATTATGAGAACTATGGATTTTCTTGTTATTCATCTCAATACTACGGATTTCCCCAGTTATCAGGTTTGAGAAAAAGGGATTTCCCTGGTTTTCTATTATGAGAATTTGTAATAATTACAAGAACTTTTCAACAATTATTCCACTAACAAAACATCAGTGAGATATTCATACTACAAGCATTAATATTATGTGTACACAATAAATGGAAAAAAGATAAAGCAGTTGATGTAAAATGTGTAAAAAAATGGATTATGCAAAATCTTCAAATCATGTCAACTTAAAAATAAAAGACTTGGAATTGTAATTGTAAAAATAGTGTTAAAAGCATGACAACAACAACATGAACCAATCAGATCAGTTCTAACAAAAGGCCATTAGTAGGTATAGTACGACTAATATGATTGGATGATACCACATGATGATTCCTCAGTAATGTGGACGCTGCAATTGAGAAGGAAAGGACCATAATGGTATTTGTTACCTTTGAGACAACATCATACAAAGAAAGGGAATATATATACATAGACAGGTGTCATATGTACGCCATCAAAACTAGAATAACTGTTATCAGTATAGTTAAACTATGATCATTCTAAATATTCACTCATAGAAGTCACTGTCACCTCCTCTAATTCTCCTCTACATCCTTCAAGGGTAAAATATATATTATAAAAATCCTGACATGTAAATTCTTACAGTACAAAACAGGAAAAAAAAATTATATATGCCCTTTTTCCTGTATTATGAAGCTTCTGTGTAAAATAATTAAGATTTTGTGTAAGAAGAAATTGACAGAAACACATGTCAATAAGCATTTCACATCACCAGCCTGTTTTCCAATAAATTCAATCATTGAATATTTTAGAATAAGTCACTAGTGTAATTTTTTCATCAGTTGCAGGAGTCAGAAATCTTGAATGATATCATAATTTGGAAAATGATCTTATATCATTAATTAAAAACAGCATAAGAAAACAGCTGCCTCTGTTTGATTTTATCCTCCACATTTTAACTTAAATCTGTCAAAATGTTTCTTTTCTAAGTTATGTGATATGAGACTGTAAGAAACTCATCTCCATATTTAAAATTTTTGCTAATCTTAAATAAAATCTTGCGTCATAAAACCTCATTAGAAGAAAACTCAATCACGATCCTACATTTAATTTAGGATGAAAGTTATCGAGTGTAAAAAAACTCTAAGTCAGAAAAATGTTCCATCAGTTTTCACCATAGAAAACTGCTACTGTTGGGTAAACAAAACATTCTTATCATTAATTTTTTTTTTTTTTTTTAATTTGACAACATGCAGTTTTGTAGTTTGCACAATGAAGGCTGTCTTGCTTAATTTACTGACTTCTCTGAATTTTTTTCCACAGTAGATTAAACTGATCAATTTTGAGACAGTATATAGGAATTTATGATTAATTTCTAAAGTGTACAAGTATGTTAAAAAAATCATTTTAAAAATCTCAAAATTTTGAAGCAGAAATCTAAAATTTGTTTTTCTTCTTTGAAATTTTCATTTGATTCTCAATCTTCATGTTTTTTTACTAGGCAAACACAGAATTCATTTAGAAAGAAACATTTAAATAATTGTACAAATATATCAGGTAAAATAATTAAGTGTTACCCAAACATATTCTAACAACTCTAAAATAAATCATAAAAACTGCAAGAAAATTAAGAGACTTTATTCTAATTCTTTAATTTGTTTAATAAAATTAAGTGAAATTGCTGACTTGATTTTCTAACGAACTCGATGTTGAGTGCATGTGAGCAGGGCAATTTGATTTCACTTTAACACAAATGGAATCTCACCTAACAAGGTTCTACATTAAAGTATTGGTCCCTGAAGATTATCATCATAATTTTATGTTTAATACTTATTATTTGTTAAAGAAACATTTCACTGGCCAATTTCTACCAAGGCATCACAGAGGAACGGAGGCATGTTTACCATAACGCCTCAAGATGTCACAAAGGATACAGAAGCACATTTTTGTGATGTCTAAGACATCATAACTTAATAAAAAAAGGAGTTAAAAAGGAACACTGATTTACTGCATGATATTCAGTGTTTTTCTGGACAATAAAATCAGCACAAATCTACTTAATATATAATGAGTCATTAACTGGATCTGTTGTTACTTATTATTCTGATATATAGTACATACTGAAAGCAGTAAGATAAATTCCATAGGACATTAAAGTACATCTTAAAGATAACAACAGATTCTCTGATTCATTTCCTCCTTGCATCATGCCACAATCATACAAGCTCGTCTAAGAACAGATATCAAGATGCATTTCAAATTGAAGTTTTCAACACGAAAGAAATAACTTTTTGTACTTATTAAGTTTCACATCGAGATGAATCTGATGAATTACTCGACATAAACATCAGAATAAGAGAAAAAATTTTGAAGGACAGATTGTAGCACAAAATTATCTGAAAAGGTTAATCGACATTCCAGTACAGGCAAAACATTGAAACAGGCTGTAAATCACTGATACAGGCTGTATACGGCCATCAGCATGTCTTTTGAGTGGTTAATATGAACTATGAATCTGGGATGGACGCCAGCCTTCCCATCTGGTTGTTAATACAAGTATATGACTGTATATAGATGGTGTACACAGGGTTACCTCATGTGATGAAGAAATCATCATACTCCAGCAGAGTAGCCTACAGTGTCCGTAAAACAGCCATGTTACATTTTACGTAATCAAATTATCAGGAAATAAAATGTACTTTATTTTTGACATAACTAATTATGGTGGACAAAAAATATGAACTAAGAAACAATGTAAAGTATGACTTAGTCTCTTTAAACATGATTTTGTTGTTTGAAAATGATATGAACATAATTATAGTATTTCTGAAGATTTCAAAAATACTAGAAATATTTCCTCAGAGTGAAGAAAATAAGCTGCTTTCTTTAAATTCATCGTAGATAACAATCATATATTTGAGCATTAATTACACACCATCCCTCTTTTTCAAATTGCAATACCAAAGTCTATACCTGGTAACTATAATACTTTGCAATGTGGTGGGATCATTTTTTATGATTTTAGTAAAGACAATTGGATTTTCAGATCTGACACCCAAAAACACTCTAAAGGATCTGTGTGTATACAGCAGTGGAAATTAAATTCTGACTTAAATTTAAAGATATACTGTTTGCCATCAATGTTGACATATGCAGTCACAATGTACCATTTAAAAGTTATCATCATATGTATGGTCACCCATATAAACCATCACCCAAGTCAGTACAGTGATATAAAGGTACTTACATAGGCCCGATACTCGGGCTGGTTACATCCACTTGATTTGGAACCATCATTAAATATCACACACTCATCAGCCTCTACGTGTAGTTCATTTGGGGACGATACAAAAATCAGTTTTTGGTGTAACACTCCATTTACAAAATCCAACTTTATGTGCGGTTTCTGTCCACCTTCCTGTGAAAAAAAAAAATAAAATAAAATCTAGATTATTATGCCATAACATCACATGAAAGTATTCTGAAGTGCAGATAAATATCAAATCAAGAAACTGCTTATTTTTTTTTTTATTTTCACAATTGGAAATTTTAACTTTTTGCCAAGATGCTGTATTTCACACAACTTCACCCTTTAGTAATTTATTCAAGTTTCATTTTTACAAAATTTTACTAGCATCTCATCGAACTAAATATTAAAATCAACAAAAAGAAGAGAATTAAAAAAGAGAAAAAACAGAATAATGTAAAATACCAATTTATTGCAATACTGACCTGAAATAAGTATGAAAATAAAAATAATAATTTAATTTTAACTTTAAAGTCTAAATACATTTATATAGATTATCAATGTATGCTAGGATTAAGGGTAAGTTTGCTCCACGCTTTTATACAGTATTTAATCATGTCCACATTTTCTAATCAATTTATAGATTTAGTATCATCTGTGAATATTGACGGGGTTGCTTGATGCTGTGATTATTTGTATTATCAAAAATGAAGAAATAATTTTCAATTAACAATTTGAAAAGATTTAATTAAAAGTTTCATTTCTCATACAGTTAAAAGGCTTCTGCAAAAGTGATACACATTATATTATAGTAATGCACAGGTATGTTAATGATGTTAAAAATCAACATAAATAAAGACACGATTTGTTTCTACCTTGTGATCGTGATCAAATGCGATTATAAATCAAGCAAACCAGAAACAAATTTCAAGAAAATTAATATCAAACCACAATGCAAACTCAGCATAGAAATGTTACAGATGGCAGTGAAACAGAAAATTCAAACATCGGAAAATTAGGTTTCTAAACAATGAAAAGAGAATGAGATATTCTTTAACCTATATGTAATGTTTCAATTTTTTGTTTATTAATTTCACTCATCATAGGAAACAATATAAATGGAAAACAAGAAACAACGACACATATTAAATACAAAGTGATGCCTGGTAATCTAGTTACATTATCAATAATAATCAATGAGATGTAATTACCATGAAATAATTACGACATACCTCAGATGAAGGCTTCAGTTAAAATACACAAAAAGAGTTCATTGAAAAGACTTTTCTCCTATATTTGTAGTAGCCTTGACCTTCAATGCATATTTCAAAATTTGACCTTGACCTCTGACTTTGACCTATAGCTGGGAGACTTATTTGATTTCGGTCAATTAGCTTCCTGATTTCTAAAGGGAACATTTACCAATAACATTCATGTAAGATATTCTTTTTTTTTCGCAGTATACTCCAAGTTCTATTAAGAGTCAATATGACCTTGACCTTTGATCTCTGGATCTAAAAAGTGAAAGCAATATGTGAAACCTGAGTTTTTTAAGTCCAACACAACAGTAAAATAATGCAGACACTGATTTTCTATTTATAGTAATGGTGACCTTGACCTCTGACCCCTTGACTTGAAGGAAGCAGTGGTTGAAGCTATGATACAATTGACCTAACACAACTTGAAGACATTTTGTTGAAACAAAACAAGAGTACCACAGGGCTGAACAACATAGTTATTTGTCTCATGCCAAGAAATTAGACATGATTTTTTGAATGAAATAGAAAAAAAATGTTGTGGAAAGGTAATATTGAGTAAAAATGCCAAAAAGGAAATAACATTTTTAAGATATAATGATCTGAAGACAAAACATAACAAAAGAGATGAGTTGAAAACTGAAAGAAGAAATCTTTGAATATGATTAAAATTCTTAAAAGACAAAGAACATTCACTTTAAAATATTGTTGAATCAACATGCTCTCCATGATTACACAATCTCATGTTATTGTTTGAAAGCCTACAAAGCGTTATATAAAGCCATATATGGGTATCTTGCAAAACTATGCCATCTTTTAGTGTCCATCGGGAAACTCTGGAGGACTAAGTTAAAGGTGAGTATGTTCCCACTGCACCACCAAACTTCCATCATGGTGATTAAGTCTAATATGTTTGAAAGGGATTGGTCAAAAACACTGTTGGGCAAAACCTCTAAGCAAATGGATGTTTTAGACGGATGAAAGGACAATGCCACACCATAATGTGTTGTGCCAAAACTTTTTAATGGGCATATAAAAAAACGGACAGATGTACGGATAGACAACCTAATTACTACATGGTACCCACTTCCATTACTTGGCTTTGATACTTATCCATGACCTTGAACTTAAATCAAACACAAAAGCTGATGTGATCAGATTCTGACAAGATTTAAACACCAGCCCTGACCATGTAAATGAACTGTCAAAGATGTTTATAGCATTGCCCATAATATTTCTAAAATTGTTGTAAATGTAATGATTTTATGCCTACAGTTTCCCAGGTAACAAATACTGTATGCCTTCCGTGTACATAATGTCTAATTTATAGTAATTCACAACTTTATAATAAAGCTAATAATTAAAATATATCTGTCATAAACATAGGTTGTGCAGGGACTTATCATATATTTAGATATATAAAAAGAGTTGCCGGCATTGCCTGCTAATGTATAGAAATATACGGTGCACATGACACAACAATGACACAGGTGTAGAATTCACATAGATGAGAACAAAATCTCTACTGTCTAACAGTTTTAACTTATAATGACTCCAGCCACTACACAAGGCCCTGTTCCCAGTCACACTGTAAATTACTGATTTCATATACAAATCTATATGTGATGCACTGTTGTTTCTCGGAGATACTTTTAATGATTTCAAAGTTACAGGCTAGACACTATTGTAGTAAAACAACAGCGATGACGACAACAACAACAACAACCACAACAATTAATTCAGTTCAAAAAGGAGACATACTAACATGTACACAATCTAGAGGGAATTGACACTTATTTTCATTTCCATTGGTTTTCAGAATTATGTTAACACCACTGGATGGAAGAAACTTAATGAAAGGCCTATTGTATCTCAAAACTGACAGGCTGTGCGATATATTTCTCATTTATGTTTATTTAACAAAACAAATAAAAATTCTCTATCCCATATGTTATTCACTACTATCTTTTAGCTGTACAAACACTGATATCAAGACTTTACTTTAAATCAATGAGTTTCAATACGATTCTGGCAGAATCTCCAAGTGATTTTGCTGTATGGCCCCGCTAGCCACAAACACAAAGAGGAAAATGTACAATTAATCCGGCTGAATAAAAGTTATGACTTTTAATAGGTATACCACCAAAAAATTACAAGATCAGTATGTTTTATGTCAAACACTTCAAGTACTTGGACAATAATCTATTGTACTGATGACTAAGGGCAGAGACGTTTTTCAGAAGTTTAAATTGTGTTTATTGATTTGAAGGAAAACTTCTTACACAGAAAATAGAACCAAAGATTAAAATACACTTTGCAATAAACATGAAAAATTGAGGGAAACTTGATAACTTTTAAATGATTGTAACCATCTAAAAATGTATGCAGTCAAACCAGTAAAGAAAGTGCTATTCAAAGAAACATGCTTTTGAAAAACTGAAGCATGACAGGAGTATATCTTATGAAAAGAATTCATCATAAAATGCATTTATCATCAGCCAAATTCATTCAGCATCACATTAAAATTAATTTGTTTTTATTTTCAGTATATTTACAAGCAATAATCCTGCCCTCACCCCCATCCCCGCCCCACCCAAAAAAAAAAAAAAAAAAATTGAAAAATGTTATCAACATTTGATAAAAGAACACAGAAGTATAAGCAAAGACAGGGTTAAAACCTTATGGACATCTTGCAGTGACAGTAAGAAGAAAACTTAGTAAGTAAAAAACCATTACCATGCACTGTGTTGTATGCAGTGATACTGGGCGAATGAAAAGTTTTGGAGGCGAGACGTGAGCGTTCGAACCGGACTGAGTCTTCGTGGGTAACATACACTGCAAGAAACATGTCCCTGCTGTATAGTGTGTCCAACCCAAGTCATACATCACTGTACCATAACACACAGCACACATAACTGGAAAACACTGACTGCTTAACACAGGGCTCTGGATCATAAAATCACTGGAGATATCACTGAGTGTATAACACAGGGCCCAGTATCATAAAATCACTGGGATATCACTGACTGCTTAACACAGAGCCCAGTATCATAAAATCACTGGAGATATCACTGACTGTATAACACTGGAGATATCACTGACTGCATAACACAGGGCCCAGTATCATAAAATCACTGGAGATATCACTGACTGTATAACACAGGGCCCAGTATCATAAAATCACTGGAGATATCACTGACTGTATAACACAGGGCTCTGTATCATAAAATCACTGGGATATCAGGGAGTGTATAACACAGGGCCTTACACCATCACGATGCTGATTAACCAACAGTGGGCACACAAAATGAATATCTAACTGACAAGCACAGGACCTTGTGCCACCTTGATCTCAACTGGTAACAATAAGAGTCTTTTAAAACCATAACACTGGAGATGACACAATGTGACCAACACAGGAATTAATTCATTTCCCTGGCAATAACACTGAACGCAGGGCTTTCTACTGTCATAATTCTTACTGGACACACAAAAAACTACCTGAGGAAATAGTGTTAACATAAACTCACTTCCAAAGAGCTTGTCAAAAACCCCAAAATACATCAAATCTGAATCACACAAAAAGTTGAACTGTAAATATGCTGTGCTCCAGAACTATATCAATACTATATCAATAATGTAAAAAAACATTGACTGACCTACAAAACAATCAACAAGGTTGAACAATTTGACCCACACAACGCCAAGTACACTGATAAAACTTTACTCAGAAACATATACAAATAGGCTCCTGTACCACTGCTGACGTCAACATAACCAACCTACCTTAATGTCTGGCTAATATGAGTAGAGAATGCTTTTACATACAAATATATTGACAGGAAAGCTATTGACAATTCATTTACATAATTTACAAAATAGCACAAAAAAATAATGTATATCTATTCATTGCTAATTTAGTTAATGTCTTTAACTTGACCCTGATTACTGTAAAAATAAAAATTTGTTAAGAATTTACGGAGGAGGCAACATGTTTAGCATCATCATTAGATGTATAAAACATATTTAGAAAAAATTACAACAATTATAAGAAGTCTTTGTAATCTTCTATATAATATATAACACAGGCCTCGAAGGAAATGTTTCAGGGATCTTTACATGGAAGGGAGTTAGGGTGTATCCTTGGGGCGACTCAACACAAAAACTTGTCAATATTGTTGTCAGGGGTGGAGATAGGGAGAATTATCACAAGGGTGATTGGCTAGAGTAATGTGTGTAGGTGTTGTCAGCAACTGAGGTGGGGAGAGATATGCCTGTGGTGAATCAACACAGGAACGTGTGTAGTTGTTGTTGTAGGTGGGAGTGGGGAGAATTAATTCAGGGGTGACTGAGCACAGGAACAAGTGTGAAGTTGTTTTCGAAAATGGGGGTGGGGGGGAGAATTAAATCAGCGGTGACTGGGAACAGGAACATCTGTGAATTTGTTGTCAAAGATAGGGGTGGGGAGAACCAACCCAGTGGTGACTGGGCATAGGTACATGTGAAACAAGAATACAGTGATAGTATAACTTGTGCTTATATATAACACTATAAGATACAGCAGTTAGCCACAAACTCAAGTCAGTGTTCATTAGTACAACTATATCAACCAGTTCACACAATGCGAAATATCTTAATAAAAGCATTAATTAAACCAAACCAAAAATTAAACAAAAATCTCTGTCCTAAAATAAACTAACAAAAACAACAAAAGGTTTGATCTCAAAATGAACATAAACCAAACAAAAACGAACTCTGTCCCAAACTAACTAACCCTGATAAATGGAGATAAACACGATTGACAATGATGAAGTAAAACATTATAACCACCATTACTTACACTACCCTACATTAACTTCAATTATCAAAATTAAAATTTAGTTTTATTTTTAAAAAAATATCGTTCTGTATTGAATTTCACTCCTAGTTATAACAATCCAATGTTATCAGTTCTATATTTCCCTCTAACTTAATCAGCTAAGTGCTCAGTTTACATAATTCAAATATAACATAAATGCCTTAAAAGATATTCAAAGTTTTCAATCGAAGGCTTATCGAAATTCTGGTGCTATTAAAATCTATTTTGTTATATGATCTACTACAGTTCTTCAGTGAAGTCAACTCTACATCATCCCTGAAACTAGCAACCCAACATGGCAGCATTTAAAATTTTCTTTTAGAATTCTAATGATGCTTTGGACTTAAGCTGAGATAATAAATTCACACATTACATAATATTCTGTAACAACTCCCATACCTGTTATAAACAACTCTATTGTACAACTCCTAAAAAAATTGGAAAAAAACTTGAAAGAACATCAAAACTTTATAATAGGATACAACCTCTCCACAGGAAACCCATGTTACCAGATCATATGTATCATTATAGACAGTGTGAAAGTGTATACCTCAGAATGAAATAAGGAAGTTGAAATCCCAAATCTAATATTCAGGAATATTTTCTTTAAACCTGTATATCTAGTTTAAATCCGTTTAGTCTTTTCTAAAACTCCAACTGAAATCTATGAATGACATTTTGCTATTTCAAAAGAAATCTATTTCAACAAAATTCCTTCAAGCTATATATATATATATACTTGTTTAACACATTAGGCATTAAACAGAAAGTGCTTTAGTTTTCAAATAGGACAGGTTCTGATGTTAAAAAGAAAGATTAAAACATAAAACACAAACCAATTGATCTGTATGGGAAAAAATTAACACAGTTTCGATGTCACTCACTTGAATAACATGTAGCAGGATACTTGATAACAATGATCCTTTATGGTTTATCACACTGCCAAGTAGGTAAACAAAATACACCTTACAGGTAAACATTATGATACCTAACAGGTAAACAAAATACACCTTACAGGTAAACATTATGATACCTAACAGGTAAACAAAATACACCTTAAAGGTAAACATTATGATACCTAACAGGTAAACAAAATACACCTTACAGGTAAACATTATGATACCTAACAGGTAAACAAAATACACCTTACAGGTAAACATTATGATACCTAACAGGTAAACAAAATACACCTTACAGGTAAACATTACGATACCTAACAGTAAGAACCAGATATATACTAGTAATAATCTGTACAATTTGGATAACTTTATATTCTTTATCATATTTTAGGTAAAATAATTAAAGACCGATAAAAATTGATAACAACTGGTAATCTAGATTTTTTTCTATCAATTTTTTTATCATTCTGAGCCTTTCAGTAAACATTTGTTTTGTTTAAAACTTACAGAAGAAGTTTGTTTGTAAAAGAGAAAAATGAATCTTTATCTGAAAATTGATAAATTAAATTTGATTCAATATTTGCATATGTCAATGCTTGAAAGTTTTACCACAATAGGTTAACGACATATACCTTAATTAATGAAATTGACATACCTGGTATACCTTGATTTATGAAAAAAGTTTTCTTGACATAAAATATATTCTATAGTCCCCTTATTACACATGCAAAAACATGCATAAACAAAAAGGTATCTAGTCTATCTTTGTCTACACTAAATAGATTGCAATCATGTTATATTTATCAAATACACTTACTGAGTCCATACAATTTATGTTTAACTTCAGTATATTGTGTATAATATAATTGTCATATGTAATGGCCAGGCACTGAACATGCACTAAACGGTATCCGATCATTTGCGGAATAATTGTACAGCAACAAGTACTTTTGGGAGAAACTATTAATTCTGACCATATACTACGTTTGGGAACACTTTTCTTTTGAATTGATACTAAGGTCTTTGAAAATTCTTTTTATAACTAAACAATATGAAATGTCTCTCAAACCCTGGCTATAATCACTAGATCCCCATATTCAACACCGTAATCATACAGTAATTGAGAATAAATTATTTCCCTTTTCATGCTTTAACTGTAATGAAGTAAAACTGCCATGAATTTATTTCCCTTTTCACACTTCATGCAAATCACATGGCGGTTGAGATTTATTGCTATTTCTGTGTTATTTAATAACTAACTAATGTATTTCTGATATTAGTTATCTCCCCTTACGTGCTCCAGATTTTATAATGCACATACAAATATTCTGATGTATCTTCCTTTAGATGGTGTTGATATGTAGCCATGTAAGTCATATATATATTACAATTTACATAAGCCATTTTTCATGCTATTACCACTGTGTAAATATTACACAATTTGACTATACAGAGAGGAGTTGTCTCCCCTGACCTACCTGGACACGTAGTTGACTGCACTCCTCACCATGACAAACCCCCTTGGTGAGATAGTACTCACTAATCTCATCTAACTTGGTGCTGAAGTCACTACCAACTGAAATATACAGTCATTCAGTGAGTTAAATCACAGAATAAATATCATGGTATGATAGGAACTCTAGGAACCATTATCTGGACAGATCTTAATGCTAATTTGTCTCTATTGAGCTTTTCCATTCAAAATTTCAGAAACCTTTGAAACATTCTTTTTACATTATGGTCATTTTTATCAAAATGTATTTTTCTTTTTTGTGCAATGATTTCATGTTTATCTATTATATAAAACACAAAATTATAAATTTATTGAATACACTATAGATATTAATAACAAAAGACAGTCAAGCCCCATTGTAATACGATCATATATCCCCCATACTCACAAGTCACTCAGATAACCTTACTTTCACTTTAACAATTGATCTGATCACCTTGACCCTTGGTCACTTCTCGTTTACTTCTAATCAGTTTTGGCTCATAATATCTTGACCGGATGAATTTAAGACCACTCTGGTAGGCTTGATAATGGCCATTGGTCATTCAACTTCCTTTTGTAGTTTCAACCATGTAAGTTGGAGAAGTGTACAATAGATATGGTTGTACTATAGACTAATGCTGAAAATTGCTGAATTTTATAACTTTTCAAACCAAAAATAACTGAATGCCTTCTGTTAGATATATGACTGAAGAGAAGAAAGGCTTACTTTGTGGAGAACTAGGTAAGTACAGCCCAATGTTTCTGCAGCTACCAATACTTACATGTAGGTTCCTCTGGTCCTCCGTTAGACACCTGAGTCTTAGCTGACGGACATTGTCCCCCATCTCCATTCACTGTTGAGGAAACACATCTATCATTCACTTTCCTCTCTTTTATATTAAATGAAGTAGCTTATAACATATTTACACTAAAGGATGATCAGTCCCAAAGATGACACAATTGTTGTACATTTGACAGTTGAACAATTTTTGAAATACATAGTGAAATGACAGTAATTTCAGTTTAATTAACGACTGAATTTTTTCACTTATTACTTCTTCTGGGGTTAAAAGATATGATAATGTAAATACAGGCAAGGATTTCCCCTGACATAAGCTGACACATCTGGACTGGGAATTTCTCTGTAAGACTTTGCATTTACAGGCTGGGAGTTCCCTTTATGACAGGAGTTTTACAGACTAAGATCTCTCTTTATGAGAGGACATTTACATGGTAGGAGTTCTGTTAAATGACATGACACTTACAGACTTGGAGTTCCCCTGAAGGATGGATGTCCCCTGCACAGCTATCTAGTTTGATGGGAGTTACCGTACAGGTTTGGGTACAGTGACCATTACATTCCCCAGACTTGCTGCGACTCCGAGTCTCAATCACACACTTCTCTTCACCATTCTCCTGTAAATAAATCAAACATTCTAGAATTTATCACAAAAGATAACAATATTTCATGTTGTAAGGTGATGTTATTTCCAAAGCTCAAGGAAAAAAAACTATAATTCTGTTTCTAATTGACTTTATTGTATATCATATCTATTTTACATAATTTCATTTCTCCCTTGAAGATATCTCGAAAATTAAAAACAACTTTGAAATGAACCTTTAAAGTAAGCTAACTTTCAGTATCCTCAAAAGTAAAGAGATAATAATGGCACTGAAAGACAATATTAAGCCTCATCTCATCAAGGGGAACAAGTAGGCTTTATCAGATTATCTCCCAATTTCCAGAAGATTCTAAATTGCAATTATATTCTATTTGACATTTCTCTTCATGTCTATCACTTACCCGTTTACAAATGACTCTACTTTCTGTCTCTTTTCCTTTTCCCATGGCAGAGGGTCGTGGTTGACAGTTGGCAGTGGGTACAGGAGGTGCTGTTTCCTGTGGAGCTGCTGACTGTGTTGCCTGGTGGTACCGCTGGAAACATTTTATGGCACGTAAGGTACTGACCACTTCTGGATTATCTGGCTGAATCTCCAGTGAGATCTGGTAGTGTTTCACTGCTCCAGTATAATTCTTGGATGCCCATAACACATTGCCGAAGAAGAAATGAGATGAAGGCTAGAAAACAATAGGGAGACAAATTTCCTTATACGTGTATACAGATCTGAACTGGAAATAAACATCATAACGTGTAAGTTTTCTTTCAAAAATTATGAATTTCCAAATTCATTTGGCTACATATTATATCCATGCTAGGCGTCATATGTCCAAAAATAATTTTCCAGAAGACATTAATTTGGTTCAGTATTTAATCTATTTTCACAAATCAAAAACATGGTTACCAGTACATTATTATCTATTTGTCCATTGTTCTTTCTTTTAATGACCTTGACCTACTTCAATATCGCTGATATTGAGAGCATCCCTCATGACCTTGACAGCATCATCATAGCGACCCCAGCGGTAAAGGATATTAGCGAGGTTAACGAGGGGTACATCCTTGTACTTGTCCGGGACATAAACCAGAGAACGTCGTATACACTCAATACCATGGTAATTATTGCCAATGATACGCCAGTACATTCCTGCCAAATTGTACAGCATCCATTTAGGGCCAACATTCTGAAACAAACAGAGAAACAATCGATACCATCAACGATGAAATTGTTTAAGTAAAACATTCCTAGTCTAATAGCCATCAATCAACTATCAACCACTGTAGGTACAGACTACATGAACAATTTTTCACAACAAAGATGTCTGGAATGATACTCCTGTGTATTAAGTTTCTAGTTATAGGTAGAGAGGGAACAGGGCATTACTATTAACCAACAAAGAGATAGACATTCTGATTCTGGTGACCTCAATCAACTTCTACACTCTGCGGGAACGTAAAAACATGAAGTGCAAGAAAATATCTGTAAGACATCAATACCTATAGATAAGAATATCAATATTTGATTTTTTTTTTATAAATCAATATAGAAAGTGTAGTCAAAGAATTTGATAAAAATCACCATGCCAGAACACGAAAATAGCAGAGACAGACTTGTTCACTTAAATATTGTGCAGTTATAACTTATGGCAACAAACAAATGATTGTTGCTATTAGAGGTTACCTTTTTGAGAGCTGTCAGTATCCTCTGTCCGACTTCCTCCTCTGTTACCACTCCACCATTCACATGGTTCAGCAATGTCTGTAACACACCACAACATAACAAAGGTTGAAAATATCTTTGAGAACAATTGACCATGATTACAAAAATTATCTGTATATCAAATCTGACACATCTAATAATGTATTTGAAATTTAAATATTTTAACAATTTCAAAAAACAAAAGATGCCAAAAAACTTTTCGAGGTAAATGTAAAAACACTTAGTCTATTCTCACCTGACGGATTGACTTGTCAGACATTTTGAGTGGCATCCTTGTGCGTTCCTCCCTGCTTACAGATTTGATATGGTCGTAACTCTTCGCACTTCCCTCGGGAATCTCCTCCAGAGGAACACACACTGGAGGGTACCAGGGTAGTGGGTGCTCGTCCCCAGGGGTCAGGTTTTGAGCCTCTGTCAGTAGGGCCTTTACCCTACAGCAGAGAAAGTTCGTTACTTATACCTCATCAATACATGAAACATCATATAAAGACACAGACAAAATGAAAGAAATATTACATGCTCTCATTATAGTTTAAATTTTAATGAAGTAAATTAAAAGACATTGAAATTTTTTTTTCATAATTATGTAAGGCATAAGTGCATTTAAGAAATGTAAAACAAGAGATTTTAGAGGGATCTAGATGTTCACCATCGTATGATCTTTATAGGTTCTATGTCACATCGTATTGTTCCCCTTTTTCTCTCATTTCCTTTTATCTGCTGTAAATTATTTGCCAAATGAATTTTACAGAAGGACAACATTGATGGGTGGGTTTATTACAGGACAATAACACTACACTGGGTTGTAATGCAGGGTAAATATGGTACCAATAATGACTGATAAATCCATCTTCCTGGAGTTTTTTTGATTTTATTTCCCTGTGTTTCATCTTACTTTGGTATAGAAAACACAACAATTAACAAGTGTCTGGTATCCAAAACCCTCACATTTCAGGAAAACATACACTTCCTTATTAAATTGTTTCCTGTTATTGTTATTCCTGAATATAATATCCTGCATCATACAAGTTTAACTGAAGTGTCTTTTTCCTGTAAATATTTCCTGAAAGCACATCCTTTATAAATGTTGATAGGATGGAGGAAGTAAGGCAATGATTACATATGGAACAGGGATCTATCTAGCTGTTGTTACAGAATCAGTCTACTGTGTCCTGGGTAAACCTGTATCACAAGGCTGTGAGGACTGTGAGTTTGAACACTTTGAAGAAAGAGCATTGAAGAAAATGGGCTTAATTATATGAAAACAAGAAAACTTTAAACAGCATCAAAAGTGTTTTGATAAAGTACTGTTTTAGAACATATTTGGTTGGATTCAGTGTTTACTCATAGATTATAATGCAGAAATGTAAGCATAACATAGAACAAGTGTTTTCTTTTTTACACAATCTGCTGGTGTGATTCAATTATCATAGAACCAGTGTTTTCTTTTTGACACAATCTGCTGGTGTGATTCAATTATCATAGAACCAGTGTTTTCTTTTTTACACAATCTGCTGGTGTGATTCAATTATCATAGAACCAGTGTTTTCTTTTTGACACAATCTGCTGGTGTGATTCAATTATCATAGAACAAGTGTTTTCTTTTTGACACAATCTGCTGGTGTGATTCAATTATCATAGAACAAGTGTTTTCTTTTTTACACAATCTGCTGGTGTGATTCAATTATCATAGAACAAGTGTTTTCTTTTTGACACAATCTGCTGGTGGGATTCAATTATCTTAGAGAGATTCAAACAGGAGTTTCAACAAAACCAAATCCTATTTAAGTTTCTATGACAATAAAGATTTCATATTGGTCTTGTGGACAGCCTTTTCCCAAAGCTGTATTCATTCATGATGAAGGGAAATAACATAGAATTGATGGTAATGAAAATAACATTGATACTCTGTAACACTAACACCAGAGATGACAACAAAAGCAACATCCATCTTGGAAGAGCTAAATAGCAAAGAAGCAGTCTTGAATCTGTTAGCCCTGTATGAAGGTGATAGGGTGATCATCATGTGTCCAGCCCTCCACATAGACCCTACCCCAAATCTTTTTTGTTTAAGTCAAATGATTTTCTGGGAAAACTTATCAGAATTCCATATTTTCTGGGAATACTGAACAGAATTCCATATTTTCTAGGAATACTAATCAGAATTCCATATTTTCTGGGAACACTTATCAGAATTCATTATTTTCTAGGAATACTAATCAGAATTCCATATTTTCTAGGAATACTAATCAGAATTCCATATTTTCTGGGAAAACTTATCAGAATTCCATATTTTCTAGGAATACTAATCAGAATTCCATATTTTCTGGGAAAACTAATCAGAATTCCATATTTTCTAGGAATACTTATCAGAATTCCATATTTTCTAGGAAAACTCATCAGATTTCCATATTTTCTAGGAATACTAATCAGAATTCCATATTTTCTGGGAATACTGAACAGAATTCCATATTTTCTAGGAATACTAATCAGAATTCATATTTTCTGGGAATACTACAGAATTCCATCTAGGAAAACAAATCAGAATTCCATATTTTCTAGGAATACTAACCTGAATTCAATATTTTCTAGGAATACTAATTAGAATTCCATATTTTTTGGGAATACTGAACAGAATTCCATATTTTCTAGGAATACTAATCAGAATTCCATATTTCCTGGGAACACTTATCAGAATTCCATATTTTCAGGGAATAATGAACAGAATTCCATATTTTCTAGGAAAACTAATCAGAATTCCATATTTTCTAGGAAAACTAATCAGAATTCCATATTTTCTAGGAAAACAAATCAGAATTCCATATTTTCTAGGAAAACAAATCAGAATTCCATATTTTCTAGGAATACTAATCAGAATTCCATATTTTCTAGGAAAACAAATCAGAATTCCATATTTTCAGGGAATAATGAACAGAATTCCATATTTTCTAGGAAAACTAATCAGAATTCCATATTTCCTGGGAACACTTATCAGAATTCCATATTTTCAGGGAATAATGAACAGAATTCCATATTTTCTAGGAAAACTAATCAGAATTCCATATTTTCTAGGAAAACTAATCAGAATTCCATATTTTCTAGGAAAACAAATCAGAATTCCATATTTTCTAGGAAAACAAATCAGAATTCCATATTTTCTAGGAAAACTAATCAGAATTCCATATTTTCTACGAATACAAATCAGAATTCCATATTTTCTGGAAATACTAATCAGAATTCCATATTTTCTACGAATACAAATCAGAATTCCATATTTTCTAGAAAAACTAATCAGAATTCCATATTTTCTAGGAATACTAATCAGAATTCCATATTTTTTTGGAATACTGAACAGAATTCCATATTTTTTTGGAATACTGAACAGAATTCCATATTTTCTATGAATACTTACTCAAAACCTTTATTTTCTGGGGAGAGATATATCATGGAAAGGTTGCGTGGATCAGGGACTTTCTGAACGTGGGTGTCACACTCTTCTTTACTGGGCCAATCATCATCCAGCAGGGGCATCTATAAATCAAAATGTATCAAAATCTTAGTAATCAACACAGATGGATTTGTAAATAGTATTCTTCATAAAATATACACCAAACACTCTATTAAACAATAGATATATATGGTTATCACACAAAACAATACATCAATGATAAAACTACCCTTCATTAATCACAGTATGTCACACAACACCTGTACTCGCATGCTAATCTCCAGTAAACACTACATAATTTATATTGAACCTATATATCGCAGAATACTGGTTTCTTCATCATATTCACAATATCTATACATGAATAATCTGCGATATGCCTAGAGAGCTAATATCCACAACATCTATACATGAATACTCTGCAATATGCCTAGAGAGCTAATATTCACAATATCTATACATGAATACTCTGCAATATGCCTAGAGAGCTAATATTCACAACATCTATACATAAATACTTTGCGATAAGCCCACGTAACTAATATTCACAACATCTATACATAAATACTCTGCGATAAGCCCATGGTATCTCTGACAAAACTGAAACAGATATGTCTAGACTTATTATCAGACTAAGACTTATTACAAGACAATTTTTGTATCGCCCTTAGCTTTGACAGTATCAGATCCAATGTTTGGAAGGGAAGCCATGAGTAACATTTTAGTAAACCTTCCTCCACAACTGTTTCTCTATAAGTGACTAGTTCAATGAGCATTGACCCTATTACCTACTTTAACAGTGGCCTCTTTGTCACGTCCATCCTTAGTGAAGAGAGGATCACGCACAGGTTTAGAGTAGTCAGTGGTGGAGAGTCTCTCATCCCTTGTATTAGTGAGCTGTAATGTTAACACATACACACTGGGATATTAGGTGCCATAGGTGTTGAGACATACATCTACCTGAGTGTTTCTATATCATGTTTATACACCTCCATGATAAAGAGAACATCTAACAAGACAGCACTAAACGTGAAATTATCCCCCACGTCCCGCTGTTTAAAGGAAAGATGCGCAATCACATATATATGTTAATATTACATCAAGTTGAATTTCTATTTGATATTTTTAATTGTTCCATACAAAGTATTGACATGGACTGCTTATACTCGGGTATTAGCTTGATGCCTGTACAAAGTTTTGAGTACTGGGTAATTACTTTACGCTGTAAGAGAACTGATTTGAAAAAAAACCCTTTTTTATTTGGCCTGTTTCCATGGCAACAGAAAATCTAATAAGATGGTAAATTTCCCCATAGCGAAATTTACTAGCAGCTTAATAAGTGTAAAAAGTTTTGAGCAATTATCTTGTACTGTTTCAGAGAACTGGCCCAGAAAATTTGAAATTTGTGATGTGGGTTATTTGTTTCCATGATAACAAAAAAATTTTAACTAGGGCATTAACCTAATATGTACAGAAAGTTTTGTGGAGTTGAGTGGAATGGTTTCAAATTTGAAGCCTGGAAAGGAATGTTATCACTAATTTTGTGGTTTTTGACAATGTTTCCATGGTAATAGAAAACAATAGCAAAAGGTACCACTAGGGCACTAATCTAATATATACAGAAAGTTCTGTGAAGTTGAGTTGAATAATTTTGAAGTTATAGCCAGAAAAAGCCCTTGGACGGATGTGCACACACACTCAGTAACACAGGGAACCCAAATTAAAATCCACTGCAAATGCTTTTCGTGAGGGATAAACAAGTGATGCTGATGATTAATCTCGAAATCTAAATTCAGAGATAAGTTTCAGAAAATTTCTAAGATGGCCTCTTATGAAAACGATCGCATAAATAAGTTTTGTTTGGTCCCTTGACAGTAATGGCTATTCTCTTGTGGAAGTTTTCCTGTCAAAACAGTCAGATTATCGTCCCAGTTTTGTTATTTTTAATATCCACAATTTTCTACAGTAAAAGGTGAAACATCAGAAAAGTAAACTTTAATTGAAGTATTCCTCTGACAAGGCTATCAGTGCTCCAGTAAACTGTACGCTACAAACTTATCTGAGCTCCAGTAAACTGTAAGCTACAAGCTTATCAGTGCTCCAGTAAACTGTGAGCTACAAGCTTATCAGTGCTCCAGTAAACTGTAAGCTACAAGCTTATCAGTGCTCCAGTAAACTGTGAGCTACCAGTTTATCAGCGCTCCAGTAAACTGTAAGCTACAAGCTTATCTGTGCTCCAATAAACTGTGAGCTACCAGTTTATCAGCGCTCCAGTAAACTGTAAGCTACAAGCTTTTCTGTGCTCCAGTAAACTGTAAGTTACAAGCTTATCTGTGCTCCAGTAAACTGTAAGCTACAAGCTTATCTGTGCTCCAGTAAACTGTGAGCTACAAGCTTATCTGTGCTCCAGTAAACTGTAAGCTACCAGTTTATCAGCGCTCCAGTAAACTGTAAGCTACAAGCTTATCAGTGCTCCAATAAACTGTAAGTTACAAGCTTATCTGTGCTCCAGTAAACTGTAAGCTACAAGCTTTTCTGTGCTCCAGTAAACTGTAAGTTACAAGCTTATCAGTGCTCCAGTAAACTATAAGTTACAAGCTTATCTGTGCTCCAGTAAACTGTAAGTTACAAGCTTATCTGTGCTCCAGTAAACTGTAAGCTACAAGCTTTTCTGTGCTCCAGTAAACTGTCAGTTACAAGCTTATCTGTGCTCCAGTAAACTGTAAGCTACAAGCTTTTCTGTGCTCCAGTAAACTGTGAGCTACCAGTTTATCAGCGCTCCAGTAAACTGTAAGCTACAAGCTTTTCTGTGCTCCAGTAAACTGTAAGTTACAAGCTTATCAGTGCTCCAGTAAACTGTAAGTTACAAGCTTATCTGTGCTCCAGTAAACTGTAAGTTACAAGCTTATCTGTGCTCCAGTAAACTGTAAGTTACAAGCTTATCAGCGCTCCAGTAAACTGTAAGCTACAAGCTTTTCTGTGCTCCAGTAAACTGTAAGTTACAAGCTTATCAGTGCTCCAGTAAACTGTAAGTTACAAGCTTATCTGAGCTCCAGTAAACTGTAAGCTACAAGCTTTTCTGTGCTCCAGTAAACTGTGAGCTACAAGCTTATCTGTGCTCCAGTAAACTGTAAGCTACAAGCTTTTCTGTGCTCCAGTAAACTGTGAGCTACCAGTTTATCAGCGTTCCAGTAAACTGTGAGCTACAAGCCTATTTGTGCTCTAGTAAACTTTAAGCTACAAGTCAACTTGTAGAATTTAATTGAAGTTCATTCAAAATAAAATTTGACATTAACTCTTTCCTCCTTTCCTATCTAAAGATATGAGAGGTGTAAAGAATCTATTAAATCATGTCCTATAAACCTGTTATTTTTCAATTTTATGTATGATATTTATAGTCCACTACAATTGTGATCACTGGGTGGGAACATCAGTTCAATCTTTGGTGCTGTGTACAAAGAAGTGAGTTCTATTGTATAGCTGACCTGTTTGCCCTCTTTTAGAGATGTAGCATCCACAATTTCTTCCTGTATCTCATAGTATTCGACAATGGAGGCCTTCTTTCCCCATGTGCACATGAGCACCTGTTTCCCCTCACGGTCCACCATGCGACAGTATTCACCTACACAACAGTTTAAAACCATAGTAATATTTAGCTTTCTTGTATTTAAACACCATTCATGAAACAAGGACTGCTCAACCCCTTTTCTAAGGAAAATTATACTGTAGATTTGGTAGGTTCTTTGAACTGCAAGAATTTCTTTGAAATTTTGGACTTTGTCCTTATGAAATTATTTTAACAAAAATCTATAAGTTATAAGTAAAAACATTTGGTACTACACCTATATCTATAGTGGAGTCCCGTATCTTGAAGGATTCAAATGCTTTACGCTGCAGTAGTTTGACTTCATTTGACACCTGTTCTGATAAAAGTTTCTCATTCTGGTTCTGCCAAAAATCATGTTTTTTCTGGTAGTCCTTTAGATCATTCAGTGTTCTTTGAAGTGACCTGAAAAATAAAACAAATATTTCAGAATGGGTTTACAAGCTGAAAAATTACTCTGATAGCAGAAATCCTAGGAATTGTATCAGACTTTTGTGTATTTTGATTCTACATGAAGGTAAAAATACACGAAATTTAAAAATCTACAGCTCAATAATATAAATCCTACATGACTCTTGCCATGCACTAATAAATCGGGAAGGATGACCTACAATCTCCTGAATCAATCTGATAACAATTGATATCTTTGTGTTTGATTCTTTATAGATTATAAAGAATATTTTAGAGACAATAACTTCAACATTACACAAAACACAATCACAGAATTTGTTTTATATCTTAAATCATTCATTTAAAAATTTAAAAAACAATTTAAAGAAAAGCAGTCTCATCATCAACATAATGGTTGCTATGAATCAACATCTGAAATACACCATGGGGACACATATTCAGGAACAGTTAGGATGTATATCATTGATATAACATATTGTTTTGATTTCTGGGAAGTTCCATTCTGAAGCTATCACAAAGTCAATTGACTCAGAGATTTCACATTGCTATTCGTTATTTCAAAAGACTTGGACATCTGAGTTTTTTAACAAGTTCTTTTAAGATACAACTTATGATATTTCATAATGGTTATGTTACATATATTACCTGTGCTGAGCTTCCAAAGCATTTTCAAGTTTAGAATGGCAGTGAACAGCATGTTTGCGTTTTGCTGCCGCCTCAAAGTCAGGTTGGATCTTCAGAGTATTTTCAAAGCAGATCACAGATTTATTGTATTCTGCCAGTACCTGAAACACAATAAGGAAGGTCAAAGTTCACCTACTTTACTCTAGAAGTACCTATATCTTAATTAACTGGGTCAAAGTTCTGCTGGTACCTTGTGGTTATATTACTTATATCACAATGAGCATAAGTCAAAGTTCATACAAGTCACTGGTTACCTCTCTCAGAAAAACAATCTTAATATCTGTATTAAATGAAGGTATAAATCTTAATCTATTTTACGCCTACTTAATCGCAGAAAGTTGTGAACATCAACTTACTGCATAGATATTTCCAAGAGTGAAGTGGTTGACATTTCGTTCTTTAGAGATGTCTAGGGCTGCATGAACAACAATGGCTGCCTCATTGGAATAGCGTGCTCGATGTAGGACATTGGCTAGACTGATTAAGGCGACATCCTTCTGGTGTCTGTAGTTAACAAAGAACAGTCAACTGGACAATTCATGGCAATTACTGTCTACCAGTACAATGCAATGCACTACTTTCTACAAATTGTTTTCCAGAATACATCAGGTGAAAGTGTTACCAAGCGGGAATACATGAATTATACAAGAAATTGTTGTTTGATATTGCTGTCATGGTTACTCAGAATATGAAAGTGCAATTTAATTTACCTATGAATGAAAATATCAAACCTGGTGGAATACCAGCCAATAAAACATCTTTGTGATAATTGGTAATTCTAACATAAGGAAGTAGCCATTATAACTCAACCAACAACCGAAACCCAATATAATATCTACAAACCAATTTTCTATTTATAGTAACAATGATTTTGGTCTTAAACCTTGAGACCATGTCCTCTTTTTTCAGACAGCAAGCAATGGATGGTGTCGTGAAAGAAATTAGCACAAGGAAATTACTTTATACCTATTTCACGCAGCACATTTCAGTCTGCCAAAGATTCCAAATGCCACAAAATATCATTAATTCATAGCATGATTGATATCTAAAAGGGAGGTGGGGGTCATACCATACTTACAAAAATCATTCTGTATTAAATGGTTAGCTATTAGCAAGTCACTTTGAATGTATCAATGATTAGCAAGTCACATGATATTAGCATTGCACATTGGCTTTCCAAATTAGGGCCCCTCCAATGCATTTCATCATGCTTTTCTCACCTGGGAGAGTAATGTAGGGCCCGTCTCACACACTCTATCACCTGGTACGGATCACCTTTAATCCTCCAATAAAATGCAGCCATGTTATACAACACCCACGAAGTGTCATTCTGAAAAAATACCACAGGAAGATGTCTTATTACAAATTAAAAATTCTTTCTTCCTTGAAAAATAAATTATTTCCATTTTAAAACCTTAGATATCAAAATATATGAAAATATTTAATTTATTTAGACAAAGATTGAAAATGTAATATTATGTGTTTAAAGTTCCAAAATGTAGAATCCTTATGAAGCCAATAAGACCTTGAAAAGGTTTACCTTGAGTAAGGCATGGTACACTCTACTACCATACTGGTCTACATCATCTTGGTAGATTATGGCATTCTTCAGACCCAGCTCTGGTGTCCCTGACAACAGGTCACGTACCTTCATACCCTAGAAACCAGTAAACAAAATATCAGGTATCATAGCAACATAGCTCAGGTGTCCCTGGCAACAGGTCACGTACCTTCATACCCTAGAAACCAGTATACAAAATATCAGGTATCATAGCAACATAGCTCAGGTGTCCCTGACAACAGGTCACATACCTTCATACCCTAGAAACCAGTAAACAAAATATCAGGTATCATAGCAACATAGCTCAGGTGTCCCTGACAACAGGTCACGTACCTTCATACCCTAGAAACCAGTAAACAAAATATCAGGTATCATAGCAACATAGCTCAGGTGTCCCTGGCAACAGGTCACGTACCTTCATACCCTAGAAACCAGTATACAAAATATCAGGTATCATAGCAACATAGCTCAGGTGTCCCTGACAACAGGTCATGTACCTTCATACCCTAGAAACCAGTATACAAAATATCAGGTATCATAGCAACATAGCTCAGGTGTCCCTGACAACAGGTCACGTACCTTCATACCCTAAAATCCAAGTAAACCAAATGTCAGATGTCATTGCATCTTAAGTCAGTTGTCACAACTGGCAACATACTTTCTTACCCTAGAAACCAGTAAACAAAATATCAGGTATCATAGCATCCTAGCTGAAGTTTCCCTGACAACCAGTCACATACTTTCTTACCCTAGAAACCAGTAAACAAAATATCAGGTATCATAGCATCCTAGCTGAAGTTTCCCTGACAACCAGTCACATACTTTCTTACCCTAGAAACCAGTAAACAAAATATCAGGTATCATAGCATCCTAGCTGAAGTTTCCCTGACAACCAGTCACATACTTTCTTACCCTAGAAACCAGTAAACAAAATATCAGATATCATAGCAACATAGCTCATGTGTCCCTGATAACATATCACTAACTTTCATACCCTAGATACCAAGTAAACAAAATATCAGGTATCATACCAACATTTTTCAGATGTTTCCCACAACCAGCCACCACACAACTGCATTTCCTACAAACCCCGCAGACAAGTAAACTTTATCATAAAGGGATCAGAGAGATGATGGCTAATAAAGGTCATGCATTTTTTTTAAATAGTCAACACCATGATCTCAATGAGAGATACTCTACTTCCTTGTTCAATGTGAAGGATATGCCTGTAAGTATGCCTTGAGGTCGTGTTGTTATTAACCTTGTTCTCATTTGAGAACGTGACATAAAAGATTAACGTGATGGGTGTTGCCAATGAAGTAGAGGACACTTAACTTTACCAAAATCCTTGTCTTATTCTTCAAATATTTTCATTTCAGGGAACTTCTCCGTAAATCTTTTTGTGGTTCATGTTTTGTCCTTGTTTCATCCATTCCAAATTAAGGTTGCGATTTTATCTATCATGTCGGGTTTTTTTGGTTGTCTTTAAGAATTTTTTTGTATATGACACATGCATACTGTGAAATCACACATTTTCTAAGCTCAATTTCATGGTCAATGACTATTACACATTTCTGTGAATGATTCTATGGAAATGAAAGTTGAGGTAATAGCTAATTCAGTGAAATTAAATCCCCACAAAAAATTGCTGACTTTACAGAAAAAAAATAAAGACAAAAATTTACCTCTAAATGCTCAAAGGCATGAATGCTGTAGTCAAGTTCTGAGAAGAGAGTACAATCAGGTGGGGAATGTATACTATGGAGGGGTTGGTTCACATCTATGTGCTCCTCAGGTCTGAAAGTACAAGCAAGTCTCTGTACACATTGTTCACAGGCAGCAAAAATATAACAAGCAAAATAAGATGAACCATAATTGTATAAATGGTGACAATATTTAACTTTTGTTTTAATCAAATTAAAAAGCAATTTTATTAAGATTCTCCTAAAAGTGTTCAGAGAAAAGTTGAATTATACAAGATCACTTTTACACCTTTAAAGTTATTCCTTGAATGTGTCTACATATTTCACACGATGGAAATCTGTATTTGCAGAAATACATATCTAGACTATGTGGATTACAAATTTGCCATTCTTTCATATTTGCTCAACAAAATAACTGTTAAAGTTGGTAGCTTAAATACTTACCTGATACCTTTGTTTTCAAGTGGTAGTACAGTGCTTATATACAGGTCAAATTCAGGCAGTGGTTTGCCTGCTTTTAAACAGTCTGGATCTGTTTTGTAAAACCTTTGTTCTAAGCCTGTGTCTCTGTCTTCATTTCTATCAATTTCATCTTTTCTCGTCAGTAATTCTGCCTTAAGGCCTTCCAGCATCTCTGTCCGCTCATCCTGCTTCATGAAAGCCACGAGGTCGTAAGGTCGTCGTAGGTTGAAGACAGTGTCAGCCTATAAGAATACAGGAACAAGATCATTTTTACGCCATGCAGATACACAGATCTTCTTCTGACTATAAGACTTGTAAATTTCTTTGCTGTCAGATCATTATGATCAATAACAACACCCGAATGATACTGCAATCAACATGGACATATTACTTGGGAAGTCATTGTTAATTAAAGAATTGTGTAACAAATAAAACCATTTAGTGATATAAGATATGGTCACAGCTTTAATTGGAGATATTTTACACATTTGGTTCACTGTAATTATACAGCCTTTTGGTTGATTTTTCCAGTGATGGTCGAGGAACTATCTAAATAGTTAAACATTTCTTGATGAGGCTAAGTATGTCACAAGTCTAGCTGTTGTTCCATATTTATAACAGATCTGTGACGAGATGTCTTTTTTCCCTTGTATTTATTCATGCATGTTCATAGTTGACAAGTTTTTGCTTGACAAACTTCCAGGAGTTTTTCATTAACATTCCAGGACCTAATTCTTTGTAGATTTATACAAAATACGGAACATTAAGGAAGTGTTTAAGAATTAATATCACTTTTGCAAAAAAATACTGTTCAGTTAAAAATACCCTCATTGCTTGCAATGTTAACCAAATTCTTTACTATGTACATGTGTCACAACCCAAAATATCAAATTTTCACATCCCTGTGACTGTGGTGAGATTACTGGTTCTAAGTTACAGCTGAAAAATAATCTTTAATTTTTTTCATTGTGATCTAATATTAGTTTAAAGCAGACAAATTTTATAGTTCTCATGTGTGACTTCAATCAACCACACCCCATGGGACTCCATCCACATTTTGAACACCTACTTTTTTCTTCTAACAACCAGGCTCATACAAAAAATATGGAACTTAACTGTCAACTTCTAACAGAATTCAATGTTGATTTGTTGCAATTTTAACCGATTATCTCCCCTTTCACAAACAGCAACTCAATCAAAGATGATCTGTTGTATGGCAATCTACCGTCAAATCAGGAAAAATCTGTTTGGGTTTATCATTTCTAAATCATAATTAGTGCGCAGGCTGAAAACTGAATACCAAGTATCTGTCAGGTTTATGGTACAATTTGAACAGGTGCCCGTTCAAAGTCTGTTTGTAACATACATCATATCTGAAAAAATAGTCACGAGTCGATAAATGGGGATACATTTTTCGCCTCAGGTTATCTACAAAATATGTAATAAATCAGCAGGTTATTATGAGCATGTGATCGCAAAGCATGTGCCAGGTATTGAGAGGTAACGGATCTAGGCTTAGTTGTAATATTGATTTCAGTGGTCGGTAGCCCACTGCACCTTGATCAAGTGACACTGTTCCTAGCCGACAAATTTTCAACCTATGGCGATCTTGCATCAATTTCAACAGGTGCAGACACATCAGATATTAACTAAAGTTATGTGTTTACCTGAGCCCGAACTAAGCCTTCTTCGGTGACAACCCAGTGTGACGATCCACCAGCTATCGGAAAGTGGTGGGCTACAAGTAACACCACAACCAAAACAGTCGCCGCCATCTTGTGATCCTCATAAATATTCATGACGGAATGATATGCGACTTCCGCACCAAGGCTACAACAAACGAGCGGACACCACGTGTCAAATTGAGCGAGTTTATTGATCGTTAGATAAATATATTTAAAATTTTTATGTATGATATACAGTACATGACTATTATAATATCTATGCACCTGCCAAGTAAATAGTGGTTGTACATGTTCAGTTGTACCTGTTCTATCGATACAGAGATATAGATCAAACATGGGACTTCGACGTTCAGTAAGCCAAAGACAGAAATTTCAAGACCTAATACTGTGTTTGATATCTAAATAAACCCAAACGATTTCTTGCGGTCAACTTTGGTTAAATATAAATAAGACAAGAGAAAATAAGCAGGTTTTACAACATTTCTACTGGGGCGTTTAATACCTTTATTCGTGATACGTGCCTAATTTCCGAAATAAATTAATAAATCATTAATGTTTAGGCTTAATTAAATAAAGTTTTACCGATTTCTCGTGTTTACAAAATAGTATGCATTGAAAAAGAATCAAACGAGAGTGGGTGAAATGAGAACACACTACAACACTGCAATGTTATTCACTTTCAGAGCGAGTTAAATTCTTTCGGTCAATCAATTTCAATGTCGGTGAAATATGAAATGACAAGACGTTAAATCTTACGAACATCTTGAATAACTTGGTCCAACTGACTGTATTGCATTTCCTGCTTAAATATCCTCTTTTAAATTGAGATTTTCTTCCATAATAACATTTGATTTTCAGTCGGCACCGTCTGTTCACCAACATACCCAATTCTCACTGAAGGAACGCCTTCATTCTGTTGTTGTATGGACTTTCTTTTCGAAGAAATTTGAGCGACAACTTATATATGCCTTTCATGGCCGACTTGTTTTCTTTTCATACGAAGTCGAAGTTATTGATATCAAAACAGGTCACAAAGACCTTGTGAAGTCCTTTGATTTCACTTTCAGATATATTGATGACGTTTTGTCTTTGAAAAACCATGAGAAGCTTTCCACTTATAAGTGTAAAGATCTAAGTATCTCTATTTTGAATTTTCCATTTATGGATAGCAACATCATGCATAACCAACTTATGACGTTAACATATCACAATTTATTCGATATTCTAGCTAGGTTTGTTCCAAAAATCAAGATTATCATACAAGATATCTACAACTGACAGACATACTCACAAAGCAATAAGAGATTACTGGGATTTTCACGGTCGTCATACTCATCTCACCGAGAAATATTCTATATGTTTGTGCACGTGAAACTGGCCGTGATAGAAGTTCGTTAGTTTGCGAGTTGGTTCCATTGTGTTTAACGTGTTATCGTTCAGGAAAGTGACGCGGCTTACTGTCATTGATCCGAAGATTTATCTGGCGAGAGTTGTCGATTGAGCATAAGACACTTACAATTCCGAGAAAAACCGCTTCATTTATTCTGCTTGTACATTTTTTTTCACATTTTGTCCTAGTTTCCTCGAATTTGTGTTTGAATTATGATTCTGTTGACATGCCAATGTTTTCTTTGTTGTTTGAGTGGACTTGGCCGAAGGTAGACCACATACACTAATCAGTCACCATAGACTTAACACACTTTCTTTACAAGTCTAAGATCTTATCTCGTGGTTTGAATCCGTAATAATGGCACACGTCCACATTCATGAGTTCAACAATATTCTTATGTATACTAAATGATAAAATTCAGACAAAATATCAAGTTATTTAACATCTACAGCCACATGCAGCAAACCTTTCTCGAGGCTATCAATTTTACTTTGAATTAGACATAAGAGACTCGCGTATCTAGGTACCAAAAGATATCCCAGACACCCCAACCAGGTCGAATTTTTCTGCAAGTAACTGGGTTTTTTGTTTGTTTCTTTGTTTCTTTTTTTTTTTTTTTTTTTTTTTTTTTTTTTTTTTTTTTTTTTTTTTTTGTTTTTTTTTTTTTTTTTTTTTTTTTTTTTTTTTTGGGGGGGGGGGGGGGTTAAACAGGAAAAATCTTTCTCGTACATATTGACTAATAGCGACACACTCACGATTCTGTTACAAAGTCTATATGTAAGTAATTTTAACTATATGTATATTTTATGTTTTATTTTGAAACGTTATGAAATTATACACAATGTTTCGTATCTCAATTGTTAGGATATTAGCCTATAGAATTTTTCATATTTCCCTTTTTTAATCTAATTGAGTATCTAAGTACTGTTCAATTTCATTATTTTTTTTTTGTAAAAACGTTGAATTGACTTTTATGTAAAACGAATATCTGAATTGACTAAATGAAAAATGATAATTCTGAAAACGGTATATGAATACCATATAATTTATTCCTCAGATGAAGCATATATTTAGGATATTTCGTAATGGTTGTTTGACTTCAGAAGTTACCATACTACATTCTGACAGAGGCGACAATAAATATAAAATGTGAGACAGTTGATTAAAAATTGTGACAGAAAGCATCACCCACTTACCTCAATCTTTTCGTACAGCGAAACCAACACCGGGACAACCTGATTCCATTCCCCCAAAGCTGTTTGATAACCTTACGTGCTACTGTCAATTTCCCTCCTGTATGTCCGAACTTCCCCGTCATGTATCGCAGTGGGTCACAACACAGGGGTGTAGGTTGATGATCGGGGAAGTTTTATTGTCGTCATGTGCGAAGATGTAACTGAAAATGTTCTATTTCCCTGTTGTGTGTGGTGTTGGACGTCTTCTTTGGATGGCTATGCGATCAATGATTGGTTGATTGGTGTAATGAAATTTTCCTTCAAAGAAGCCTAGTGTAGTGAAATAAATCATTTATGTACTATGCATGTTCAATTAACCTTTCTTAACAAAGCTATAATTACATGTGTAAGTGATGTATAACACGAACTTAGAAATAACGAATTTAGATTGACAGATATAGAACAGATTTTTAGCCAAATAATACTTCATCCAACTGGTAACAGCCCTGTCTTCCTCAGGTCTAATGATTGTTTAATATATAACAGGTCTGAAGTATGATTTTTATATTGTATGACGACTGAATATTGTGTGATCAGTTAAAATAGGATCAAATATTTCCTTAACTTGGCGATAGAATTTGGACCTTACCGTCATCATCATCATCCGGAAAATTAATTCTGGGAATGTTTTTAAAAAATATTATTCTACCATTAGATATTTCAAGGTCATGTTTGCGTAATCTAGACTTGGTAAAAAGCTACTCAGATAAAAACCAGGAAGATTTAGATACTTTTCTCTTTTGTAGCCTTCTTTAATGGGTTTGTATAGAATTTAAATACTACTCTCTTTTAAAGTTTTCCGTTTTTGCTTGTTGACAAGTAATTGTATTTATACTTAGATTTTCTTTTAAACTTCTTTTATAGGGGTACAACACTATACAGATATCTAAATGTGTTTATATTTCAAACCAGTTCTAACGAATCTTTAAGTAAACCTTCAATCATTTTATTACAATTGCGAAACCACTTGATCCAACTTATTTTTAAGTCACTCTTTCTGGAATCGGAATGGCCGTAAAAATCCACGTGGTCGTGCAGGTGACCCTATACCAATTCACGTCATTTTGGGAATCAGACCCTAGACGCCAAGTAAAGGTAAAGGGAGAATATGCATATATATTTAAAAAGGCAGGAAAATGCCAACCTGGCATTATAATCACAATTCAAACTCAATCTCCGTAAGACTAGGGCAAAATATGAACAAAGCAAACTTACATGAAGACTCATGAAAACGTACAAGCAGAATAAGACCAGGTGTTCCGTAAGAGTAAGCGTCTTCTCCTTCATTGACATCCGCCATGTAAACCTTGGTCAATCCAAGTAAATAATGGCACATTCTCAAATGAGAGCAAGGTATACAACAACTGAACCAATAGGCAAACGAACGAGCATCAAATCTCAACAAGATCACTATGGCGACCATAAAACCTTCCCATAATTTTCGTCACACTGCATCTTTTGAACCCTTGTTTTACGAGTTTGTCAGTCATGTGGCCACTTCTTGTAAGAAAATCGTGATAATGGGAACAGGCCATAGGCTATCGAATCAACTGTGACATGTAGATTCCATAGGTTGGAAATGCAGGAATATTGATTTCCAGGAATGGAAAGTTCAAGGAATTAAAATCATCACGCTTATCATACAGCTAGATGGAAAGCTGTTCGTGTTTGTTTCGTTGATGGAAAAGATCGAGATAAGCAGCTGATGTAGAAAAGTCTGTCGTGTCTTTGATTTCCAATTCTGGTGGATATAAACGATGGACGTAGTCAATAAATTTCTTGTCATTTAAAGACCAGACGTCATCAATAAAATCTGAAGGTGGCATCAAACAACCTGGCAAGGTATTTGTGACCTGTTTTGATAAGCTCTTCAATAAATTCAGCCACGTATGAAAACAAAAACAAATCAGCCAAAAAATGTGCGCAGTTCGTTCACATAGGTATGCCAATAGTGTGTTGGAAGATAACTAATGCTCCACCCGACAACCTACTATCAAGAGAAGACATGTTGTGCTTCAGCATTTTTAAAATTAGGTCATATATCATTTATGTTAAACAAAAGTGTCGTCGAGTTGTTAACTATTATTATTATTTTTTTTAAAGATGTAAGGACTGAGAAAACTAACACTATATATATATATATATATATATATATATTTGTGTGCGTGGTGTATTTGTGTCCCCAAAGTCATTCAGTTCAACATATTTCAGAATAGATTTTCATCCTTGGTTGTTACAGGGTAAATATGACCATATGTACACTTCTTGAATTTACACAGCAGTTGTTAAAATGTTTCAATACATCTAACTTGTGACCTTGAAATAAACATCTCTCAACCTGCCACTGTCCATGTAAGCTTGGAAACTTTTAATAGTACAAAACCATTTAACATTTTCAGGTCAACTTCATTCATATGAACACACTTTGAAGCCTCCAAGTATGCTTGTAGCCTTCATGACACTGGGACTGTTGTTATTGAAAGGATCATTTAAAGCCGTTTGACATGACCCAAGTGACAATTCGGTCAAGGCTTAAGTTACCTTGTTTATAATTGGTGATAAGTTTTCAAAAATGAAACAAGTTTGATATTTCATCCCAATCAGATGCTGAACGAGTGGATTCCTTGTTCAAATCTGCAATCCTCTACTGATATAAATTCTAATATTGCAGTGGCTAAAGTTATGATGTTGATAATTGAAGATGAGTTTTTTCGAAAAAAAAACCCTCAAAAAAAAAAAAAAAACAAAAACAAAAACTAACAAACACATGCATAACTTCATTATTAATCTTGAATCCCTAGTCAGATTCCTTTTCAAATTCCAATCCATTTGCAGCTATAAATTCCATCATTGAAATGACTAAAGTTACCATGTTACTTACTGGAGATAAGTTTACCAAAAGCCTTGAACCTCCAATCCCCTGACACCATTGGATACATTATTCAAATTCCGAAAGTCTTGATTCTATTAATTCTTCAATAAAACAACTAAATTACCATCATGATAATTGGAGGTAATTTTCCAAAAGGGACACGAATATTAACCATGAATCTGCACATTGAAGAATGGATGGATGGATGGAAAGTGGACAATAGACTAAGCATGATTCTATGGGTATGATGATTAAACAAAAGAAACCCCACACCATTTCTTATACTTCATCATTTTTATTGTGTAAAGAAGCTTTGTACTACAAAGTATCTATACTGTAACAACAGGTAGTACATCATGTTGGAGACGACACAAATGGGTGACATACAATCTATATATAGGGGGGGGGTCTCCTTAACCATACAATCTCCCCATCAAAACTACAACATATCAATAGTATTGTCCTCCTGTTGTTGTCAGACAATAAATAACCAAACATATAGGTCTCATTCTGACTGGAAATTAATACAGAGGCAGTTGTACTTCACAGCAGGTGATATTCATGTCACTGTGTAGACAGACATAGTATTCAAATATCTAATTTATGACATGTATGGCTGAATTGAACTTCTTTAATTACCCATATAATCAGACAGGTTTTTAAAAAAAAAAAAAAAAAAAAAAGGATATCCTTTACATGTCCAAAATTACCATTTTCTAAAAATTGAATGTGAACATCACAAGAAAAATGGTATATCATAATTCTAGAGCGTTCACTAAGAAATTAAAATTTGTGTAACAGTGTTGCAGGTGTTTCCTCTGAACCCTACACCAGACATTAGACATTCTGATGGAAAATGTCTGGTATGGGGAGACATTCATTAGTCAAACTGTCTAAAGTCTGATGTTGTTATCAGATGAAACCTGGGCTGTGAACAAAGTTGTTAACATTACTATGAAATGCAATGTTCAGTGCATTTACAAACCATCTTCAAAGGAAACATTAAAAAGCTTAAAGTTATCATTCTTTTAAGAAAACTTGATTCAAATAATATTTATTTATTACATATGTTCAAAATGGCTGATTTCAAAGATTGGTAGCCATTTTTGGCATGGTTGAACTGTCAAATGTGTAAGCACTGGTTAAGATCTAAGAAAGGGAGAAAGTGTTTGGTCTTTCAACCAGCTGTATCCTTAAATCATGTCTCCTGTCGTAATACAAAATGAACAAGCGAATAAGTATATAAGAAGCTCTGTGTGACAGCGTATCATTATGTACATTATCATAAAGTGTAGGCAAAGAGAGTTGCTTTAAAATAGCACTACAGGTATCCAGCCACTAAAACACAAACAAATCATATAGACAACAATATCAAAGCCATGGAAACTATGGAAAATTTCAAATAATCAATTATAATATCAGTGAAATTTGTATCTTTCAAATAAAGATTTTTTAAAAATTTAATTATCTTACCATTTATTGTTGGTATACCTATCTACTTACTGTTGATGTACATGATTACATACTGTTGGTTTACATAATTACATCTGTCGTATACATTAAATCTACAGTGTTTTATGACACATATATTGTTTCATTTCTAATTTGTTGGTGATAATACTGGGAAATTGAATTTTCTATCGCCTCAGATTTCATAGTTATAAGAGATACTACAACATTCATCTCCTCTAGATGACGATGTAAAAATGGATGAGGATATAAAAATGAAAAAGCCTCATCTTATTTACATAAACCCTTATCATCACATTGTCTCTATAATCAGTGTTAAAGTTTATTTATAAAACATATAAATAACAAAAATCACATCAATTGTACATAATTAGTAAGTACACATATATATAATTATGATCAATGGATATAAATCAAAGTTATTAATCAGATGTAGTCAACACATCCTTCTCCAAAATATGGCACTGTGAAATATGTACACTTTGTTAAAAATCATCAATGAAATAAAAATGTAACAAAAATAGTTACAAAATATGTTGTGAAAAAATCATTTATGTGTACTGTGTATAAAATGTCAGTATTTGCCCCAACTGATCTGTACTGTGTATAAAATGTTGATATTTGCACCGACTTATGTGTGCTGTGTATAAAATGTCAGTATTTGCACCCACTTATGTGTGCGGTGTATAAAATATTATTATTTGCAACGACTTATGTGTGCTGTGTATAAGATATCAGTATTTGCACCGACTTATGTGTGCTGTGTATAAAATGTCAGTATTTGCACCCACTTATGTGTGCTGTGTATAAAATATTATTATTTGCAACGACTTATGTGTGCTGTGTATAAGATATCAGTATTTGCACCGACTTATGTGAGCTGTGTAAAAAATGTTATTATTTGCCCTGAAATTAGCTGAGTTACTCTGCTTAAAATTGCCTGTAGATTGTTGGCCTTGTTTAATATTTAATTACTCAGTGTATTATTGAAAGGAACCTTGCAGAGAAAAGAACCTCCCTGTAAAAGTATGGTAGTCCACGGGAGCCGAGACCATTACGTAAAACAGAGGTCACAAAGGTCAATTATCACAAATTACAGACACAGTCACTCAATACAGGTAAAACAGATGTCACAAAGTTCAACTATCACAGGTACAAACACGAAGTCAGTAAATACAGGTAAAATAGAGGTCACCAAACATAGTATAAACACAGATTACAACATACACTTCCTGAGTCATACAAAGTTCATTTTGTTTTCAAATGATAAAATATGAACTGTTATTGATACAACCATTTCTGAAATTCCACAGTGATTACTGACAAATATCTAATACCAATGCTCCAGATACGTGACTTTGGTACCTCTAGACAGAGCTGTCCCTCCCCACACTGGAGCATTCTGAAATTACATAATCTAGAATGAAAATTACGCTTTCTATTTTTGGAGTTGGGGTAATCAAGAAACACACAGAAAACTAACACTGTTACCAATATCAACAATAGTAACAAACACTATATACCTGTATAGTGATAGTCTTGCAGAAATTGCATTGAAAGTAAAAATTGTAGTTAATACTTTCAGTTATATTACATACAGAATATAAGATATTGTTTCTTGCTAACATATACCCGTTTAGACTGATTTTATAGAAAGAAAACACAAGATACACAAGTTTTGTTACACAAGAGCCACACATTACAAAAAAGACAATAAACAGTGCACTTACTCATCACAAAATGCTCTGATCATTTATACATACTACCTACAGGTGGACAGCCAGGAACGACAACTTTTAATATCATGATTTACTTTCCATTCTTGTGATTAACATTTTTGTAAATCAATTTGGATAATTAATGATTCAAAGAAAATAGAATGAGATTTAATGGAAGATAAAACTGTGGAGTGAAATGTTGAATTATGTCTTCACAGATAAGTCTATGCAGGTGAGCATGTCAAGTTTGTGTAAAATATACAAATAATTAGTTGTTAAAATCAATGGGAACACTATTGCAGAAATAACTTTCTTATTTATCTTTCAAAAACCAAACAGGTTAAATATATGAAATAATATTTTTACACAAAAAGAAACCCGTTGTCGATTTGTAACTTGTTACATATCCAACACCCGACAAACAACCATACCTGTAATTAAATTATCACACCTGTAACCAAAGAATCATACCTGTAATTAAATTATCACACCTGTAATCCATTAACCATACCTGTAATCCATTAACCATACCTGTAATTACCCCATCACAACTGCCATACATGTAATCAAGGAAATACATCTGAAACTAAGTAACAGCAACACATTTTTTTGTACCTGTAATTAACCTACCAAACCAGTAATTAAGTAACTGTACCTGTTATAAACTTTTGCCACCTGTAATCAACTAATTGTACCTGTAATTAACTTAAAACACCTGTGATTAAAGCAACATCATGGTAAAATGATTGTTTTCTTTTAAAAACTTTTTTCATTATTGAATATATCCATATCTAGTGTATCACCTTATGAACAATGACAGTTGATTTTCACGGACATATGCACCGAACATATACGCACAAAACACTGTCGCCTGTAAACAAAAATGGCTTCCTACCTTAATCAGTTGGGCGATTATTTTGTTTATTTCATAATTCTGAATTGACTTATCAAATACCCATAACAAAATTTAGTGCTGAACATCACTGACTTTGTCACTACTTCTGCTTTCATTTCTGCCCACCATCTTGTGTTTGTGTTTAAAGATTGAACTGCCTCGTTTTCAAAACTATCATTTGACATTTTCAGTGCTAAATATGGGAGGGGTTTCCCAAACCGAAAGTGGTCAAACTAGACATTGGACATTGATTGTGAATATGGGGATAGCAAAGAAATGTAACTGAAAGTGTTTAAAACATGTACAATAAATGACAAAACTTTATGTTTTTACCGTGATGTCCCTTCAAGTAATCACACCTGAATAATTAACAAATTATACCTGTATTCTACTATGAAATCCAGTTAAATGACTTAAGGTTGACCTGTAAAAAAACAGAAGTCTCCTTGTGCACTATCAAAAATCATCAGACAATTATTGTAACAGCTCTACAACTGGTGATATCAATTGTGCAGACAGTTATATAAACTGAAAAAAAAAGAAACTTCAAGTGTGACCAAATAAAAAAGAATGACCAGAAATACTGATTATAAATTGAGGTAATATGTCTAGTGAATTGAAATTCAAGACTTTTTATTAAGGTAGATAAAAAGAGGGTGGACTAAAGCTACAGATTGTCTATGGGATTACAATATTAGTCTGATTATTGTCAGCTCCATCAGAGTGGAATGAAACATCTACCATCCCATAAGAATTTAAAACTGCCAAAAATCTCTCAAAGTGCTTATATAAAATCATTAAAAATCATTTTACTATGGATTAAAATCAATATTTATTACACAGTTCTGTCTTATTATACACGAACCAGATAACCCCTATCTACCCTATATAGCTGAGATCTGAAGAGTTCCACTACCAAAAGATGAAATAAGTTCATAAAATGAATGACATGTATCATCCCAGACAATCCCTAGCTTCAATTCAAAATTCCAGCACCAATACCAGTCCTGAAAAGCAACAAAATATTTTTAGAGTTTTAAATTAGCAACAAAGTTTGAACAATGAAAAAGGAAAAAATTCAAATACCCGTTATTTCAGTCAGAAACTGTTTTATACATACCGGTAATTTGCATGTAACAATTCTTACACTCAACTATTAAAACATCAGAATGTAAGTCAACAAGGACATTACTGACCAAAATCTCACTATACATTCAACCAATGAACCCACAGGAAGGACAAAAACAGTAACGTACTCCCAGAGAAAGAAAGAAACTTGCACAGGAAGATTACTCAATGGCAGTTAAAACAATTTTCATAGGAAGGATATTTCACAGCGTTAAAACTGGAAGAGGTAGGATGCTTCAAAATTTCAGTTAAAGCATTCCACTAACAAACTCATGGGGAGAAGAACACTCATCAAAAATCAAGTATTGTAACTAAGGCAGGTAAAAGAAAAAAAAAACATACATGTATCATGTTCGACCTGAAGCTGAAATGTACTTATTGGGTAAATAAAGCTATCAATGTTCCCAAAGTTCAACACTATATGTATATAATTAATTAATATATCAATGTGACGTTTTAAATATGCAATCATGGACAGAAAATACATACAGTACATACGACCAGATCAGAATTTTCAAAACTGGTATTCAGTTTGGGCCCAAACTAGAAAAATGTTGACATGGAAGTGTTTCACTATTGAAGTATTCTGCTGGTTTAAGTCTTTTCCCATCAATGATTTTTTTCAAATTCTCATGAAAAAAAAATTCTGGATCTATGCACTTGGACCTATTACATGTGAAAAATGGTCCATCACTTCCACTTACAGACACATTTCTAAACAGTTCTAACCTTCTGAAATAATATTAAAATTACAGATTTTCTTTTCAACAAAAATCAGTTGAACTTTTACATATTAATTGTACTGCAGAATTTATCTTTCACTTATAAAAACAAACAAATTTGACCTTGTGTATGGAAATGAAAAACAATAATGGAAATCGAATAGTTCATGATTTCAGCATGAATATTCTTTCACTACATAACCAAAATCTCTGTCACCACCTGACAAAGCCAATGATGATATATATCAGGTACTGGTATTTGACAGCTTTTGGCAGTGGGAAATCCTAATGGCAATAATGATTTTATAATGAAATGAAGATTTTATTGTTAGAAACATGGATGCAGAATGTATAGTTTAATGTAAGCATATACAATTTGTGATATATCAATTGTAAGTAACCGGTATTCATTGGATAATAAAAAAATATTGTCAACTGTAAAATTTCATTCTCAAACAGATGTAAAAAATTCATATCTAGTAAATATTTATTAATCTAAATCTAACCATTATAGTATATAGCTTTGAAATGAAATGTATTAAAGTTTACAATGTACAATGTGTAATCAGATCCTACAGAGATTTCTTTACATATGTATATACATGTATATGAAAATCTCTTCCTTCTATAAGAAAAGTTTATCCACATAAGCTGGAGATCATACAACTTTCACCGGCTCAACAAAAATGTGTAGAGTTTATCAAATAACTTTAAATACATATATTAGCACTGCCTAAGTATGATTTTCTCCAAAATCTGACAGAAAATATATTTGAAATGATACATAAGCTGTTTCAATCGAAGATTATATACCACACACATTTGTGTTTCTTTGTATATACAATAGTGAACAAACATGTAAGTCTGGGGATGAAACAAGTGTCCTGAGAAATAGTATCATTTATTGTCATATAATAAGTGAAAAAATGATTGATATTACTTTAGAATAACCAAAAAATATATTGGAGCCAAAAACTAAAGGCATTAATAAAGAGGAGGTAACAAGCCTTATCTATATTCAATGTGTTCCAAAAGCTTGGTTTGACTATTTTTCAATTCTACCTTAATTATTCAAATCATCATAAAGTTAACAAGTGTAACTAAAAATAGATATCTTTATTACAGGGTCTCATTATTTATTATAATGAAATATTTTGAGATACATTCATCATTATGAGTATCAAGATCAAGGTCAGTTTAACAGTGATAACAAGAGTGCTAGGAGCTGTAATAGCTCATCCTCACATCGTTTCAATAGTCCTACAGGATACATCCAAGACCGATCATGTGAAACCAAGACCGATCATGTGAAACCAAGACCGATCATGTGAAACCAAAGTGAACATCTTATCACTACGTCTCTTTCAGGAGTAAACTTATAGATGAAAATCATCCATGATGTTTTATACTGTACATGATGTACATACAGTACTTTATATTTAATTGTGATTTTGTAATCTGGAGTCCTGAACTATGATGGTTCATAACAAAGAAGGTAAATTCTTTACCTTCATTAACACAATGTTGAGTTCCCTGAAAACGGGATCCAAATCAGGCTACAATTTCTTTTCCCTACAAAAGAAACAGACTTTTGAATATTTTAACCTATTTCCATATTTGGTTCCATCCTCTTATTCCTTGGAATAAAATTTGTTATGTATCAAGTATTAATGGCTCAATGATACTCGATATAAAATTTTGTCAATTTTCATTCAGTTTTGATCTTCCTGTATTTCATGTATCAAATTAAGAATCAACAGACAGATTAAAACAGATGCTTTTCCATGGAATATAACTCACTTGTCTTTCTTGGAGCTAAAATCTGTTAATGACATTGCTATAAAATTCTCTAGGACTTTCAATCTTAATCTGACCAAGTACTAATCGAGCGTTTTCTTCTGTACAAAGTAACAATACTACCAAAATGTTCAGAAGAAAACATTTTTTTATGTAAGTATTTCCTAAAATCAGAAGAGTTTCATCTAATAACCAATTAAAGTGCTTATTAAACAAAATTCGAAACAAAATAATACTCAATTACATGTTTTTCAAATACTAGGGTATTACAATGTACTACAAGAAATTTAATCACTTCTTAAACATGAAAATATTAATTCTTAATTTTATTAAATGATGCATGCCCTATATGTAATATTCTAACTCCATACTTCCTCAAATGATGTCAAATTCAGAAATCAATATGAAATATACACCTGCAAATACAGTCATATTTTCAATAAAATAAAATGATGCACAAATGCCTCCATTCAAATAATCTTTTACAAAGTCTTTCAGAAATAACTGGCCTTAAATAACAAACACGTTTCCAAGCCAACCGAGCAGCCTTAAATTAAACTGATCATCACAGCATAGCCTTTATATAAGTATTCTAAGTTCATTATATCTATACTGTACTTTTTCCTTTCTATTTTTCTCTACATTTATCTTTCTTTTAAAAATGAAAAAGAAAATAAAATATACACCAATATTTAACAGAACTAAACCTGTTTAATGATACCTAGTAAGTAATTAAGACTTCGCCTGTTGGCTCAGAAAACTGTACATAGTGGGTATTTTTTGAGAAGAGCTATGAGTTGTATGATACTATATATATACCGGGTAGCTATCTATAACTTGAATGCTTATTTTTATGACTAGAAATCCTGTTCACTTTTATGAAAACAGATCTTTAAACATTACATCACTCTTGTACAGAGCGTCAAGTGAGACAATATATTTTCAAAACGAATTTCTGAAATTAAATTGAATTTGAAATCTATGGATACCCCTAAATGAATGTGCATCCAAGATATATCAAGCACATCACCTTGAAGACCCTGAATGGCAGTATTTTTTTCTTTTTATTGAGAAAATTCATCAATTCACTGTAATGTCTTCACAGTAATTGGGTTCCACTTGGACATAATTAACACTATGGGTCAGATTTCTTACATGAGCCTATTGTCCTTCTGCATATTTGATACAGATGAAGGAGACAAGTCGATGAAATTTACTTAAAATATCTTAAGGAACTGTTTAATTTGTGATTGTAAAAATTGAAATACAATCCTATGTAACACTTTTTCACTAATGTAAGTTCACTGCAGTACAATTTGGCAGACAAAATGTACCTAGTACATATTAAGAATAAAAAAAATCATGTTTAGATGCTATATTGAATTTCTCTCCTTTTGAATTCCTACAAAGCTGAAAATATACAACAAAATATAAACAATTAATTAATATATAAACAAGTAAAAAAAACCATTAACAAAAACACTGGGTACTTGTAGTGAAGATCAGTTTAAGCTGATTCCAGGTAAACAAGATTGCACTTTAGAGCAATATATACATACACTGGATCTGATCAGTTCCGTCCAATAGCAATGAAAACAAAACAGTTTTAAAAACAACAATTATAATAATGAAAAAACAAACAATAATATGAAAACACTTGATGATGATTCCATTTGATTCCTTAAAAGTTTCTAGCAGTTAAAAAAATAAGCACTATGTGAATAGTCCTGGTTTGTTATACAACCAGTAGGTACAACAAGAACATGACATCAAACGCTATAAAGGTATTAAGTTTACTTACACACATGTGGATATAATGATGTACTGATATGGAAATAACAATGCTGAATCACTGTGGAAGCTGATCAAAGGTTCAAACTAATTAATGCAAAGTTTCACCTGAGCATATCAATTCTAAGACTGACCATCATATAGATAATCTTACCTAACAACAGGCAATTTCTACCAAATGTAATGCTTAAATGACCCGAGACAAATCTTACTTAAACCTGAGTTGAGGATGAATTGTAAATTGAAAACTGACCAAAATTGTTTGCATATAAATATTAAAACTATACCAGCTTGATGCATAAATCCAACTAGGATCTAAAAATAAACCTGAATTTTTCACAGTCCTTTCTCATAAAAATATCATGTTTTAAAGTATCATGCTTAGCTTCTCCATAACAAAATCCTATTTTGTATCAAATATTCTTTACTGATCAAAAGTAAAAAAAAAAAAACGGATAAGTATTATCGTGTTCAGGTCTAAACTGGACCTTCAGACATATGATACATAGTTTCCCTTGATTGAGGTTTACACCAGAGTCCTGGTTGACACCAACTAACCATTGAACATATAATCTAAATCAGTATTGTCCTAATGTTTGAAAGAAGCTAAAGTCATGAAACAATTATTGTGAAAAAATGAATCAGATTAAATAAAAAACAAAGAAAAGAAAGAAAAAAAAGAGATTGTTGCTAAAAAGTAGTTTTAACTAATTTCACATACATTTGTTCCTTTTGAAGACGACTGTAAGCCTATCAAGTCTTCATATTTTTATATTAGCTAAGGCTATTTTAAGAACAAGAGTAAGCTATACATGTTCCTCTGCAATTTCACAATAACAAAGTTCATTTGTAAAAGCGTGAGCTAAAAATGTTCCTTCACAAAGTGTTGATACTAGACAAAAACTAAGGCACCCATTGACTGGGTTTTATTCCTGATTAGACTCTGAAACCAAGATTTGATAAGCTGCCGATGGTCAAATGGGCTAAATGTGAAAAAAACCCACATCATTCCGATGTAGATTTCTCATCACCAGTCTGCTAGCAAGAGTTGTCTTTGGTAGATTTTGCCAAAATTCAAAGTGACAAGAAGAGATAATAATTTTATCTGTAAATATAAGTGAGGTAGATCACGAATTTTTTAGTGAGAACCCCTGATCAGCCCCGCTCAGTTTGATAAAAAACATACTAGCTAAATATGTACTAGATATTGCCATTTCAGTAACATAATATAAGCCCTTGGGGCTTGTCCTACACATTATAATTTTCAAAATTACCTGAAACCAACCCACTTCCAGTTCTGTCCATGACATGTATTTAAAATTGTCACACAATCAGGAATTTGCCTTCCTCTGAAGAGATATCCCATTATATAAGGTTAAGCTCTGTCCATAGATTCTCACGAGCTAAAAGTCAAGACGAATCCACTTATGATAGAACCATAATCAAGAATCATCTGCATGCTTTGGTATGTCATAGATTTCTGAGAACAGGGGAGGTAACCTGATCCTCTGCCACTGGGAACGGTACCAATGTATGATATCATTGTGCTGGCTCCCTAAGGATCGCAGCTGTGGCAACTTGACAATGGTGGTCCCAAACAAGTTCTCCTCTGTTGAATGGTTCCGACAAATTTGTAGTTTAAGAGCCTCTATCAGCTTGTCCTGGATTTTTTCCACAGACTTCATATCACAAAGACCTCTGCGATCTGAATTTGAAATTAAGATTGCTGTAGACAAAATGTGGATCTAGAAGCAAAATCTTCACAAGTTTTACATACAGGAACTTAAAAATATATCACTATGATGGAAATCTAAAATATTTAAATCACTTGGAAAAATCTGAACTAAAAATAAATTTACTTTTAATTCAAATTACTCTTAAATTTAATCATGGAAAAAACTGATTTTGCATATTTATCAAAACAGAAAATATTCATGAAACATTCCTATCTAGTGTCCCTTTCTAATGTGACGGATATATGAGTTGAATACTGGACAATTACCAGGTATTCCAAGAGTCTCAATAAATACTCTGATATTCCGTTTTAAAAATTCACTGTTTATTTTGTATACCATCATCTCTTAGTGTATCAATCATTATATTCCATACATTATTCCAACAAAACTTTTGAAACACTTTCTTTTAGCATGCAAATTACCTGGTGTAGCTAGCACTATTGCAGCAAACAGACCGATCTCTGTATCATTGAGGTTGAGTTGGTTGAAGCTAATAGCCAGGTCAAACATACATGATACAAACTCCGGCTGTAAAAGCAGATAACTTTAAAATGTCACACAGCAAAAACATAGTACTTACAAAGTATTTTTTACTTAATATTCACTGTCCATAAGGATGTCTTTTTATGACAAATTATTTTTCACAATCTATATTTGAACAACTATCAACAATATTTTTCAAAAATATTTATTGTCAATAGGGATGTCTTTTTATGACAAAATATTTTTCATGGTTTATGTTTTAATATTTTTCATGGTTTATGTTTTAACAACTATCAACAATATTTTTGAAAATATTTATTTCCCATAGGGATGTTGTTTTATGACAAAACAATTTTTTATGATTTATATTTCAACAACTATAAATGATATTTTAAAAATATTTACTGTCCATTGATGTCTTTTAAAGATAAAACATTTTTTGAAAAAAATTAACTACTAAAACAACTATTGGCAAGATCTTGACAGATGTGTTTATAGTGTAGCTTTATGACTACAGGTTTTGTTATAAAGTAACCATCAGAATATTACAAGCTTAACTCCAAAGAAGGAAAGAAGTTTGCTATATTTGCTGTTAGTCAAGAAAGCGCAAAATTGAACACCCAAGGAACATTTCTACAGTTAACGAAAACCTCAGAAAACATCCATTATAAATGTATAAGGACACTAGATCAGAGACTAGCCTGAAATTTAATACCCTTGAACTAGCCCAATCTTGGACAGCTGCGAAATATTAGATCCGTGTAATAATTAAACAGTAATTAACTGACAGTAAGATTTGGAACATTCTAATTTTGACATACTGATTATCTAATATGGTTAAAAAATCAAAATTTAAAACAGGAATGTTTGACTTGTAATGTCCATGTATTATCCCATTAAGTAAACTTACAGAAAACACCACGGACAGTTCTTCTCTCTGTATCATGTTGCCCTCCTCAAAAGTCAGGATGCCTTCTTGTTTGTTGAACATTCGTGCCATTCTAGTGAGCCAGACCTCAAAAAAGCTGCCCTTGATAAGGATGAGCTGGTCGTCCTGAGAGAGGTCTGAAAAGCCTACAGGTGAAGCAAGTATCAAGAAATCAATCCAAGAATTTACAATGCGATGCATTTAAAATTAAACTTGTAATAAAGGTGACTTGAATCATGTACCACTATCAACCTCCTGTCAGGTTATGATGTGTAATTAATCAATGAGATTTTCTAGGCCTCTCAATATTTAGCTAGATTAACTTGACTTTATGTCAGTTTCAAATTTACCTTTAAATATGCTTAAACCTGTGTGTAACCTACTAAGCAGTGGTTAGGGACCATAAAGAAACAATTACTTATTGTATATTACTACCATATATTCTGGTTTATAAGTCACACTGGTATAGAAGATGCAAAATTGATTTTTACTGATTTTTTCGAATTGATCCACATATAAGCATAACTGGAATATAAGCTGTACCCTTTCTTACAATATGGTGATAACTACTGTTGATGTTTGATATACTGGTAACAGATATGTATTTAACCAACTCTCCAAGGTTAATGATTCTATCAAACCCAGTGTGAATAATTTCCATTGAAAATAAATAAATTTGATTTAAATCTCCTAAGTTTTTTATTGAATGATAAAATTTCACCCTTACTGAGGGGTTAATAGGATATTGTGGGTTCATGAAATTCAAAATTTTGAAAAGTACTTCAGAACCCTTCCATCCATACAAAGATATCCTTATTCTACTAAATCTGATTTTTGAAAAAAATTCTCGAACTTGAATCAATTTTACCGATTCAGGCCCCATCTATTAGCTCCACTGGGTCTGCCAGAGTCTATATGTACACACCATCAAACGACTATCCTTTCTTCAAATTCTCACAAAGTTTGAATTATTTTCTATAAAAGTTTATGTTAAGGAACAAATAATGCTCAAAAATATAATTTTCCTGCATAGCTTCAGTAAAACTTTTATCTTCTCTTAACTGGGGAAGACATGCCAACCTGGGGTCATGAAATTTACAATTTGCTCAATGTACCTTAAAACTCTTCCATCCATCAACAGATGTTTTTCTTTTTCTGAGAAGCCGACTTTTGAAATTTGAGTTTATTTGAATTAAGTTTTGGTAACATTAGATCTGGAGTTTTTTCAAAAGTTAAAACTATCAATTGTTTACAGATGGAAAATACAAAATGATGACACCACACAAAAGGCAATCGCAATGCTACCGAGTCATTTGAGTCTCATGTGACCTAAAAAGACCAAGGAAACTGATCCCTAGTTATCCTAGGTAGGGTGTACCTGGTATACGCTTGCCGAATTCTACCACACTGTTTATAGTAGGTGTGATGAGGGAGGCGAGGCACAACCACATGGACAATTTCTGCGTCTCCAACTCTTCATCTGTGAACTGGACCGGGGTAGTAGGAATTGAAATCTGCTGCATCTGTACAACACAATAAATATGATATTATATCTACTTATATGTAGGGCTGTAACGAGCACCTGTAGGATCCCTTGCAGTATGGTTTTCAGGTCAATCAGATTTAAAAATGTGTACCTGAACTCTGCTACATGTTAAGTACTACCAGACACTACAGAACAACTTAAAAGTAAGTATAACCCAGTCTTTACACATGTGCCATAATACAATTAATAAATAAATTGTCACACTATTACTGGCCTTTAATTAGCATACATATGACATTGTCTAATATACTGTTGACTTACCAGAGTTGACTGTTTCTTCTGTAAATGTTTGACTTTATCCTCAGTCACAGTGCAGTTGGCATGATGAGCCTGGGATACACTGAGAATGATATCATAGATGGCTAGCTGTTTGTTTTCCAAGTCTATCTGATCCAGATTCTGTTCTGTTGAAGTCACACACTGATCGTCTTGGCTTTTGGAACGTTTTGGCACTCGACCATAACGCACAGCTGTCAATTATGAACATATATGTGTACCCTTAAGTAAACTAACTGCACTCTAGTTTTGTGTTACAGCTTCACAGTGTATAAATAAAACTTCACAAATTTGTTTCCTTAAAAAATAATTATTCATTCCTAGTACTATTCAATCAAAAATGATGAAGTAAAAACATTTTTTTTTCTGATATAAAGATTGACAAATGTAAAATTTAAACTGACAAATACTGAAAATAGTGCTAGCATATAGATGATACATAAAGTAGAATGTTTTTTGGGTTATGCTTTTTTTCCCCAGATTATTATCCATCGACTATTGCTAGATATTTCTATAAACTTACAGTCTCGAGACATGCCCACTGCCAGGCACTTCTTAAAACGGCAGTACTGACATCGATTTCGGTTTAGCCTGATCACCATGCATTTTCCATCTCTCAGGCACCGGTATTCTATCTGTTTCTGTATACTACGGCGGAAAAAGCCCTGCATTGAGAGAAAATTATTTATTTGATGTGGACATTAATCTGTCACAACGACAAATATAGAAATGACATCTATAGATGCATATGAGATTTTTAACTTTATTAACTTAAAAAATAATGAAGAATAAGAAAAAAGGTCATCTTGTAGCATATGTTTTTGAATTACAGAAAAGCTATTTCCATTTCTTCCCTATCTCACCTTACATCCTTCACAAGATGTGACACCATAATGGAAACCAGATGCTTTGTCTCCACACACTTTGCAGGGAACAAAAGTCTGTTTAGGACTGTTGGAATCAGCAGCAGCAGCCTGAATCACATTTTCTTCTGCAGAATTAAAATTATATTCAGGGTTAAAAGTTATGATAATATGATTATTCAAGTCGATTATGTCATAATGATAAAGTATATTGTATAATGAATTTTTCGGGTTAAAAGTTGCACTGGTATATAAGCTGCAGAGCTAATTTTCATCCTTTTTTTTCAATTTGATACATGTATTAGCCGCACCAGAATATAAGTAGCACCTTTTCCTACAATGTAGTAACCATTATGTTGATATAAGTTTGTTGATAGAACAGAAAACAGAAGGCAATCTATTAAGATCTTCAGTCAAAATATTTGATGAAGTCTGCAATGGAATTATGCACAAATAATCCTTTATTATATTGAAGTATTTTAAAAATTATTCTGATCTTTCAAAATACATAAAAAAAACCAAATAATGAACTTGTTTGGCTTGGAAATTCAAAGATTGTCTACACCCAGGTATGCAATCTTTAAATTCCGATGAATTTCTGTACAATATAATTTGTATGTGATCAACCTGACCTTTGGACCTTTAAAAGTTTTTGAAATGGAGACTATTCAGATTTTTAATGTATAGTTTATCACATATAATATATACTGCACAGAATTAGCTAGAATACCAAGACAGCATATACAAGGTATTCACAATTTTCTCAAAATGGTGATATCATAAAAAATTGTCCACGCTTTCTTCTGCAATTTCTCCCGAAGGTTTCTGATGACAAATAAGATATGTTAACTGTCAAATAAAATTGTCTTATTTGGGCAGTTCTCATGTAAACAACCATTCTGTCGAAAAGGGGAGGTAATTTGCCTAGAATCAACAGTGAATAGTTTAAAATGACATATGTACTAATCCACAAAATGTTCATTGGTTTTCACCTCATAGACATAAAATGTCACATTAAATGTCTATGAGAAATAGAACTAATCAGGTAGAAATGATCAGCATTACAATAGCTCAGTATTTAATATTGTGTTGGGGCCTCTGTATGGTTCAAGGAGACATTATATTGCCTGAAGCCCTGGACTGCCTGGCATTATGCTAACAGTTCAGACCATTTAAAAGATGACAATGATCCAGCACATAAGACACAAAAAGAATGAAGACAATGAAATAACATTCTTACCATCACATGACCATTCTTCTTTTCTGATGCCAACATTATCAAAAATTAATGGTTGGTGACCAAACAAGCACTTAACAATCAGGCCTGGAATATTATGACATGTCACAATGCATACTATTTGCCATGATTTTAAATTTTGAATATCTGTGTTTCCTTTACTTTTAATTATATTAAAGCTCTGTATACGTCAATTCTCTGTATAGTCTGTGGACATTAATACAATCAAAAGGGCACCTTACCAAATATTATGTTTGTGTGTTGATAATTTCCATATTTAATCTCAGTTTTAATTTTTTAATTTTTTCCTGTTTCTGCCATCTTGAACAAATACTTTAGGCATGATGCTGTACTTCACATGAGTATTTTCTATAACCAATGCAAGGATGCAACACATGCAAATGACAGTGCCTATATTAAGCTTGTTGAACAACTACAGTTAATTTGTAAGGTGGGTTTGACTACACCATCTCAATAAGTCTATGAGACCTATGTCTCATCTTACGGTCTCTGATAATGTCAAATGAAATCTTCATTAAGTGTATTGTGCTTACATTAATTAATGCTTTTATTAACATCAACCTAAACTAGAACTTTGTTTACAAATTATACAAGAAGTCAAATACTTGAAAAGGTATCTATAGTTGTAATACTTTAATCGCAGCTATTTATACCGATAGTGGTCAATGACCTGTGAATATTTGCATACCTTTAATGTGTTTTACAGGTGTAAACGACATTTCCTCACTGTGCGAGCTGTCAATCATATCTCTATCCCCCCGGAAACCACTAGAACTTGAAGCCATCACTCCTGCCGCGAAGTCCATGTTACTTGACCCCTGACTGTCCACAATATCCGTAGACTGACTGAGGTAGTGCGTCGAGGTCAGTCTGTTTCTCCTGGCGTAAACATCAGAAAGAGAACTGCTCGCCTCAGCACTCTCCGATACCTCCATGGCTCAGTTGACAGGTTGACGTTGAATTGGTGAAAGTTCGTTTAAGGATAAGGCCCCAGTATATAAGTATTACGGTTTCGTGCAAAATCCCATTTCATCCTCATATCTCTAGATGTACATTTCAGATAAATTTTGAACATCTGATTTTATCAGATTCTCACAAACAGTGAGAGATTTCCCTTCCTACTCGATCATCGCCATAGGCGATCAGCTGTTCAATGTTTTCTCGTGTGGTGCAACAATATCCGCTTCAAAGAAAATGCGCGTCCGTTACATGCATATTTGCTACTTGCAAGGTAAATGACATTCCTTACCTTGTGTATAAGCTGTGTATTGCACCGCTACTATTCGCAATCTCTGTCATTAAAACAAAATAATGAAATTGAATCGAGACAAAAAACATATGTAAATGATTTCAACATGGTGGGTCTATTTACCACATTCCTGCTTGTACGGCTAATTTTCCCATGATGCATTTCGAAATTATAAGAGTGCGCGAGTACTTTCGGTTTGCAGCGAGATTCTATATCGATCCACATCAAAAGGTGAAATATGCAGACGCTGTTGATGTGCTCCAACTTTATATGATTCTGTATATAGCTGGCGAAATAAAACAGAAAAAATACAAACGAATATCTTAAATGTTATTTTTTTTATACCTGATTACTTTATTACGTCATTGACAAGTAACAAGTAAACTCGGATTCGTTACAATTATTGGCTATAACCAGGGACGTATAATCTGATATGGGTCGCACATATATTTATACATCTGCCATGTAGCAGAAATCTGCGTTTCCTGTTCGGCCTGAAAAAGGGTCAATAAGAAGGACATATTTTAATTTTATTTGTGTTTTGTGGCAATGTTTTCTGATTTCTATCAGGGACGTTTAATACAGACGTCTCTGTTTCTATCAAGGACTTTTCAAGTACTAATCACCCAGGTCGGAATGGTTTATACCAGTGTGTCAGGTTTGTTTAAACATCACACACATAGGAACTTCTACATCGTTTTAATTTTGAAAAAGAAAGTATTTCTCGGTCGAGTTTTAATAAAATTTTATCATTAACGCTGAAGGGTATAGGAGGAGACGCGCTTATACTAGCTTAAACAGTATTTTTTTTATTTTGAAGCAAAATTAAAAAACTGAACATATACATACTTATTGGGATCGGAAAAATGCTTATATTGAATCCTTTCCGAAGTACATATAAAAACAAATGAATCTCCGAAAATGGAAACATCTTACTTGTATGGAATATATGGTAATAAAGAATAAAATTATCATACACACATGGTGAATCACGGCGTCTTAAATTGTTTATCTATAGATACAAGCTACATGATATAGCTAAATACAAGTATACGATACGGCAAAATAAGTAAATATTAGTGTATCAAAGTAGGAGTTAAGGGTTATCTCCATCCGAACAACCAACCAGACAATGTACGTGGTCATTCCATTATATTTGTTTTTAAAGACGAAGCATAGAGATCCCCGTGTATGGCATATATATATATTAAATCAAGTGAATATGATTGGTCCAATCAACATTAAAAAACAAAAGATAATAAGATCAATATCCTTATGCGTACTAGCTTCAGTGAATAAAGTATTGTTCATGGTATGGGGAGGATGAATTGGAGTGTTACTGGACTTAGATATCAATTAAGTTTTTTTTTTCTTTATAGGATTAAAATTTACCTAACAATAAACGGACCCATTCATGAATTTTAATGATCCTAATTTAAGATTTCTACGCTGGGTGTGTTTATAATGGCGTACAAAGAGGTGTCATCTGCAAGTGATGGTCTTTCACAGTGCCATTTATAAAAAGGATTAACAACAGGAGACCCAATATCGAACCCTGGGGAATAATACCAATTCACAAAGGTGGTTCGAAGATCAAGACAGACATGGGCAATTATAGACCTGTTTCACTGTTATGTTCCCTCTAAAAGCTCTTTGAAGTTATCATTACAACAAAGATCCAATCATGCTTAACTGCGAACACAGATGTTTTTCCTTGCCAGCAACAATACGGTTTCCGCAAACATCTTGGATGTTACATGGCTTCATTTCATGCACAAGAAGCAATTTTCTGCATTGTCGAAAAACAGCACAGCGTACGTTGCCTACCTTGATTCGCGGAAGGCGTTCGACACCGTTCGGCATCATGGTCTCTTTAACAAGCTGTCCTGTCTTGGCTTAAACGGACCGATCTACGATGTAATTCGTGACTCTTAAGGAAGTATGACAAGTGCCGTCTCCTGTAATGGCGTTATATCGAAATTGGTCGCTGTTAACTCGGGAGTTAGACAAGGTGGTGTTAGTTTCACATTTCTATATTAAGTGTACATTGACAAGCTTCTCGTTGAGCTTCAGTCATCAAATTATGAAGTAAGCATGTTCTCTGTGCAAGCGGGGAATCCTACCCTAGCGGACGATATTGAATTGATCTCCGTCTCGCCGTTAGCTCTACAGCACATGCTGAACATACGCTATAGTTACAGTGTTTCGTGGAAATTTTCGTAAACAACTTAAAATCTTCCGTCTTAGTCTTTGGAAATTTCGCACCAAGAAGCACTGCGTTCAATTGGTACTTAGAATCTAAGACAATTGATCCACAAACCACGCAGCTTCATCTCGGTACATTGGCTTGTTCCTCCTTTTCCAACAAGGAGAGAATTGACCGGACTTGCCAGAAAGGGCGCAAATCTCTAAACGCTATCTTAGGATTCAATGACTGGAACGTCTGTGACCTAGACTCGATAGTTAAATTAAACATATACAAGAAAATAGTGTTACCTTCCATTCTTTACGATTGCGAACACTGGGACGTATTATTACTCCGTCAGTTCCAACATCATGCATTGAAACATATTCTGAATGTCGAGAGATCAGCACGTAACGACATGGTGGAAAGTATGCTGGGAGTTGTCAGGATAGATGCTGAAATATTCAAAAGAAAAACATATTTTTCTTCAAAAAGTGATTTCCCTTGAATGCAAGTACCACATCAAACGGATCTTCCGCGGGAGGTTATTTCAATACTTTCTCGACACTAGTGTAAAACAGCAAGGTTTCATTCCCGATATTGTTGCCATACTTTATCACTATGGCCTCATGAAGTTCATTGCTTCCTACTTCCGAACTCGTAATTTCCCATCCAAAAATGAATGGAAGAGGGTTGTGAACCGTGCAGTTCTATCTCGCGAATATTGATCAAGACATCAGCAGATTTAAGGGTATTCATAATCCGAACAACGCTTTACAGCTGTTCAAGGTCCCGGCAAATGTTCATTTAAGAGACGTTTATTATGTCTGTAAACTTATCACGACCGTGCCAGACCGCACCTCGTCATTGTGTCACAGATGTCAGCGCCAAATCGAGGACGTCATTGTGCGCGTGTTTACATGTTGTGAACACACGGCTGGTTTAAGATCGCGCTTCATGTTTGAAATTCTGGAGAGTTTTTGTCTTGGCTATTGCTTTGCCCAAGACAGCATGGACAATGGACACTTCCTTAAAACTGTGCTTGGCGCAGATCTCCTGGGGACCATCGCAATTCTAAGGAATTTCTCCGAGAGTGTGTGATATACCTACGACAAGCATCCCACGCTTATTTTTCTTGAAATGATGCCATGACACAGGTCACGCCCTCCAATAGGAGGTTTCGCTTTAAATGACTGAGCCAAATTATATATATTCAAATTTCTACCTATCACCTGAATTTTGTCGATTTCTTGTCTTTTGTTGTATCTTGATCTCAAACAAGAATGATGATGATGGCCTTAATGTTCAACCTATAAGAGACTTTTCCGATAACAACTTTTTGTTTGCGATTATGAAGATTATTTTCGAACCATTTAACGAGCGAGTCCCGAATTCCGAAACAAGAAAGCTTACTAAGGAGTCCCTCATGCCAAACACGATAAAACGCTCTACTGATATATATAAACAAAACAAACACATACGTATTTCTTTACCATTGCTTAAAGGGATCAAATGGTCAGATTTCTCCATTTTCTACCATGCGTTTGATTTCTGGCAAGGGTTGTAATACTTAAAATTAGACTCTTCACAAAATTATAACACTCTCTGAGAGAAATTGATAAAGATTATCAGCTTCAAACAAACGCTAGTCGACACTCGCTGTTGTGTCTACCACCCATCGCGTTTTGATCGCAGATAGCCGAGTTCATCACGTGCCCTTTCATTTTAACCCGTCGTTTGATATGCTTTCTTACTATGTATACTTATGTAATTAGCCAAAACTTAATTTGCCAGCCATGTTTCATTTCTTACTTTGTAAAATGACCTCTTGTTTCACGCTAAACGCGTGACAGAGTGAAATAAATGAATTTTAGTTCATCTGAATCTTATATTGAACGCCCACAAACATTGTTTACACTCTCCGAACGATAATGGTATGAATTAGTGTTGGGTTGCTCCTATTTTATTTGAATTTTTTGACGTTGTTAATAAGATGGTTATGCAAACTTTAAAATACCATGATTAACAGAAAGTACACAATTTTAAACAGATATTTAAATATTATAATGCTTTTTATCAGTTATGAAATTAATATTTAACCATTTAGTCTCTTACAGCAGAATAAATGTTACGTGTGATAGTAGGAAGTCGATGAATTGGTAAATCGCCATTTCTAAATCCAGACATGTGTTGAGAGAGTAGGAAGTGAATGTGTAACAAATGTAGACATATTTCGGCCTGTAGTTAGTTAAGATAGACTTATTGTCCTTTTGTGGATAAGAGGTACATTAGCAGTCTCCCAATCTTATATATTAGATGTGAGAAATTAGTTGAAGAGGATTACAAAAAATATCATCTGATTCTTTGAGTAATCAAGGATTCACAAGATTAGAGACATTGACTTCAGAAAAGTCAAGATTTAGTAAAGTAAAAATATGGTTACATTCGTATAAGAATATTTTTAATGTTACACTTGTACCTGACTGTTTGATGGTGTCTTAAGCCATTTTAATGGTTCGCCAAATTTCACCAGTAGACGTATTGATCAAACTGAGTTTGTTTATGATTTCCAGACATCTATATCATGATGACATTTCTGCTCATGAGAACATGTACAGAAAATAATTCCATGAGCATTTTAGCCCTTACCTTTCATATTATCAAAGTATAGGTTGTAAAAATGGGAAATCTTTCATCTTCGACACGGCTCCAAATAGGCTCACAGGTCAAATTGTTTTTCAATTTCATTTCAAGAAAACAAAATTTCTCATTTAAGAAAGTTGCATACATGTGCCATATTTAGATACTGATAATTATTAGTTTTCGCTCCATCTTAAACAATTGAATGTAATTTTTTTCATTAATATTCATTGTACATTCTTAAATTATCTTTTTATGCCATTGTCTCTATTTTTTTCTTGTCAAATCTGTCTGAAACATGGACTGGTCTTACAGTCATTTTACACCATATCCGGTATTATCCAAGAGTTAAATACGACACGTCAAACCTGTAAGCGATTGATCCCAAATAAGACAGAAAAATCCCCAAAAGTTGATTTTGGTAGACTTTTTTTCTGCTACAATGTACACAATGTACATACGAAATGAACTACCACCCCTATGTTCTCCTCGGAACTTGTTCAATGCGTATATCGATTCATCGATACGGCGACAGTGTCAAAACATGACGAAAGCACAAGGTAAGGCAATCCCTATTATAACTTGTCCGCTTATATAGAGATACCACAGTTATAGCCTTTCAAATTATTTCGTTCAGCTACTGTGATAGATATATCCTGTCCATCGTAAACACGGTGTTGTTATCTACATCATGCAATATATCAATATCATGAAAAAGTGTTCAATTTATCGAAGTGACTATGGTTTAAAATTTATCACCAAATGTAAACACAGGGTCCCTCAGGAGCAGAAATAAAAATAAACCTCTTATTTTTCTTTTACATATCTTTCTATCCGTAATAAATGATATTTTTGTACCTTACTGTCCCGGGTTAAATATCTATTAAGTGACTTGAGAATTTTCATGTTTCAAAATGGAGCTTACCAAGGTTCAAATTATCGATTGAATATATCAAAGTCGTGAATAATGAAATGTGTTACACTAAAACCATGATATCTACTCTGCAAGCCGTAAATACAAACCAAACATTTTGTGTACCTAATTATTGATTAGAAAAGTCGAACCATAAATTAATCAGTTCCGAGATGTCCTTTACGCTTATAAACTTAGTAATAGGAGTAGCCTCCCTTACAACAAGAATTCTCAGTTTTGTTCCCGACGTGTTTGCTTATTTTCCAAAATGAATCTGCTATATTGGTTCATTTTACCCACAAAATTCTAACTGTTTTGAAAAAAATAAATACATTAATGAAGTTTTTCTAAAAAAAAAAAAAATGTGATTCAACATCCTTAAATACAGATATCATTTTACGGTTGTCACGAAATCTGAAATATAGAAATCGCACGAGGAGTATTTATGATAGATGTTCTCACACAAATCTGTTTGCTACGCCTAATGCGATTATGTCCAGTAATGTTACCTGATGCTATTATGTCCAGTAATGTTACCTTATGCTGTTATGTCCAGTAATGTTACCTAATGCTATTATGTCCAGTAATGTTACCTAATGCTATTATGTACGGTAATGTTACCTAATGTTGTTATGTCCAGTAATGTTACCTTATGCTACTATGTCCAGTAATGTTACCTAATGCTATTATGCCCAGTGATGTTAGCTAATGCTATTATGTCCAGTAATGTTACCTAATGCTGTTATGTCCAGTAATGTTACCTGATGCTATTATGTCCAGTAATGTTACCTAATGCTATTATGTCCAGTAATGTTACCTAATGCTATTATGTCCAGTAATGTTACCTAATGCTATTATGTCCAGTAATGTTACCAGTAATGTTAATGTTACCTAATGCTATTATGTCCAGTAATGTTACCTAATGCTATTATGTACAGTAATGTTACCTGATGCTATTATGTCCACTAATGTTAGCTAATGCTATTATGTCCAGTAATGTTATCCAATGCTGTTATGTCCAGTAATGTTACCTAATGCTATTATGTCCAGTAATGTTACCTAATGCTATTATGTCCAGTAATGTTACCTGATGCTATTATGTCCAGTAATGTTACCTAATGCTATTATGTCCAGTAATGTTACCTAATGCGATTATGTCCAGTAATGTTACCTGATGCTATTATGTCCAGTAATGTTACCTAATGCTATTATGTCCAGTAATGTTACCTAATGCTATTATGTCCAGTAATGTTAGCTAATGCTGTTATGTCCAGTAATGTTACCTAATGCTATTATGTCCAGTAATGTTACCTAATGCTATTATGTCCAGTAATGTTACCTAATGCTATTATGTCCAGTAATGTTATCCAATGCTGTTATGTCCAGTAATGTTAGCTAATGCTGTTATGTCCAGTAATGTTACCTAATGCTATTATGTCCAGTAATGTTAGCTAATGCTATTATGTCCAGTAATGTTACCTAATGCTATTATGTCCAGTAATGTTACCTAATGCTGTTATGTCCAGTAATGTTACCTAATGCTGTTATGTCCAGTAATGTTACCTGATGCTACTATGTCCAGTAATGTCACCTAATGCTGTTATGTCCAGTAATGTTACCTAATGCTACTATGTCCAGTAATGTTACCTGTTGCTATTATGTCCAGTAATGTTAGCTAATGCTATTATGTCCAGTAATGTTACCTAATGCTATTATGTCCAGTAATGTTAGCTAATGCTATTATGTCCAGTAATGTTACCTAATGCTATTATGTCCAGTAATGTTACCTAATGCTATTATGTCCAGTAATGTTACCTAATGCTATTATGTCCAGTAATGTTACCTAATGCTATTATGTCCAGTAATGTTAGCTAATGCGATTATGTCCAGTAATGTTACCTAATGCTATTATGTCCAGTAATGTTACCTAATGCTATTATGTCCAGTAATGTTACCTAATGCTATTATGTCCAGTAATGTTACCTAATGCGATTATGTACAGCTGTTATGTCCAGTAATGTTACCTGATGCTACTATGTCCAGTGATGTCACCTAATGCTGTTATGTCCAGTAATGTTACCTGATGCTACTATGTCCAGTGATGTTACCTAATGCTATTATGTCCAGTAATGTTAGCTAATGCTATTATGTCCAGTAATGTTAGCTAATGCTATTATGTCCAGTAATGTTATCCAATGCTGTTATGTCCAGTAATGTTAGCTAATGCTGTTATGTCCAGTAATGTTAGCTAATGCTATTATGTCCAGTAATGTTAGCTAATGCTATTATGTCCAGTAATGTTACCTAATGCTATTATGTCCAGTAATGTTAGCTAATGCTATTATGTCCAGTAATGTTATGCTAATGTTAGCTATTATGTCCAGTAATGTTACCTAATGCTATTATGTCCAGTAATGTTAGCTAATGCTATGTCCAGTAATGTTACCTAATGCTATTATGTCCAGTAATGTTAGCTAATGCTATTATGTCCAGTAATGTTACCTAATGCTATTATGTCCAGTAATGTTAGCTAATGCTATTATGTCCAGTAATGTTAGCTAATGCTATTATGTCCAGTAATGTTACCTAATGCTATTATGTCCAGTAATGTTACCTAATGCTATTATGTCCAGTAATGTTACCTAATGCTATTATGTTCAGTAATGTTACCTAATGCGATTATGTCCAGTATTATTACCTAATGCTATGATGTCCATTAATGTTAGCTAATGCTATTATGTCCAGTAATGTTACCTAATGCTATTATGTCCAGTAATGTTACCTAATGCTATTATGTCCAGTAATGTTACCTAATGCTATTATGTCCAGTAATGTCACCTAATGCTATTATGTCCAGTAATGTTACCTAATGCTATTATGTCCAGTAATGTTACCTAATGCTATTATGTCCAGTAATGTTACCTAATGCTATTATGTCCAGTAATGTTACCTAATGCTGTTATGTCCAGTAATGTTAGCTAATGCTATTATGTCCAGTAATGTTACCTAATGCTATTATGTCCAGTAATGTTACCTGATGCTATTATGTCCAATAATGTTAGCTAATGCTATTATGTCCAGTAATGTTAGCTAATGCTATTATGTCCAGTAATGTTAGCTAATGCTATTATGTCCAGTAATGTTAGCTAATGCTATTATGTCCAGTAATGTTAGCTAATGCTATTATGTCCAGTAATGTTAGCTAATGCTATTATGTCCAGTAATGTTACCTAATGCTATTATGTCCAGTAATGTTACCTAATGCTATTATGTCCAGTAATGTTACCTAATGCTATTATGTCCAGTAATGTTAGCTAATGCTATTATGTCCAGTAATGTTACCTGATGCTATTATGTCCAGTAATGTTACCTAATGCTATTATGTCCAGTAATGTTACCTAATGCTATTATGTCCAGTAATGTTAGCTAATGCTATTATGTCCAGTAATGTTACCTAATGCTATTATGTCCAGTAATGTTACCTAATGCTATTATGTCCAGTAATGTTATAATGCTTTATGCCAGTAATGTTATTATGTCCAGTAATGTTAGCTATGCTATTATGTCCAGTAATGTTACCTAATGCTATTATGTCCAGTAATGTTACCTGATGCTATTATGTCCAGTAATGTCACCTAATGCTATTATGTCCAGTAATGTTACCTAATGCTATTATGTCCAGTAATGTTACCTGATGCTATTATGTCCAGTAATGTCACCTAATGCTATTATGTCCAGTAATGTTACCTAATGCTATTATGTCCAGTAATGTTACCTAATGCTATGATGTCCAGTAATGTTACCTGATGCTATTATGTCCAGTAATTTTAGCTAATGCTATGATGTCCAGTAATGTTACCTAATGCGATTATGTCCAGTAATGTTACCTAATGCTATTATGTCCAGTAATGTTAGCTAATGCTATTATGTCCAGTAATGTTACCTAATGCTATTATGTCCAGTAATGCTATTTGACCTTCGTCTAATCGGTACCTGGTTCATTATGTTTATGCGTTTGTGTTTCACACACGTGCACACTCTACACCTGTTACGTGTCTTCCTCTCTCATTGTTTTTAGTGTTGTCTGAGAATATTCATTAAAGATTGAAAACAATCGTTATATACCACAAGATATATATACCAGAAGATTGATCTTTAACGGAGCAAGACATGAAGAAGGTCTACAACCGCCATATGTAAAGGGCAATGACGGAGACGAACTGAGAATGCACATCAGATACAATATGTTTACATACAGGAAACTGTCACTTTATCGGTATATTTTGAAACATTCCACCCTAAGGGAACAAACAGCTATCATTACCATGATATTCGTATAACTTTGCCACCCAAGTCTCTAACGTAAATAATTCTGTGCTTACTAATTCTATCATCACCACATGTGTACATGCAGCATCCTGCCCTTAACACGATGTCATAGCTCTAAGACATAATCATTACTTAGAATTTCACATAATAACAATTGTCGTCTTCCAGCCCTTTCCATTTTTACCATGCGCTTCTCCTACCTGCTACCCATCTCCTATAGATCTATAATTATTCTTGGCGCTTTTGCACAACTTGCGCCAGCGAAAGTACACACTGTCAACCCTAGCATCATAAATGAATCCTAAACGGACGAAACTGTTCTTTGATGTTTTTAAAATTTATAGTTCATAATTTGACATATTAAAATAGACTAAAAGACTCACTTGAAGATGGAACTGTCTGGCACCAATAATACGTATGTATGAAGGTAATGTGTGTTAAGATTACTTTCACCAATATGCCTGTAAATTACAAATGATTGGAGTTATGCTTTGGAGGGTTGAAGTGACAATCATAAGTATTATGTGATATTAAAAACAAAACAATCAGATTCTGTTGATTTTTTATTATCAAAATCACGTCATACATCATTCTTATGACAATATTCAGGCAAATTGTTTATCATTTCACGTCAGGTATGTGAACATTCAATGAACAAATACTTACTAATTGATGCTATTTATAAACTATTCACAACAAGTATTTCAGAATAAACTCCATTTAATAAGTATGACACAAGGCAAATGTGACAATGGTGATGATATACAAACGTGTAGCATTTTATAAACATTTATTAGTGAATGTCACCTTTAAAACCGTGTATATATGTATGTCACGAGGTTTGTCGTAACCTACATGTCACGGTTTAAAACATTTGAATAGTGGCACGGTTTAATATACACACTTGACGGTTTTTTGAAATTACCAGATATATGTAAATTTATTTTACTGTATCTCACCGTCTAGATTACGACATTCAATTCAGTCGATCTTAATTTACCTTAGGTTTCAAAATTTAGGTTCTTAGCATCGCTGACTAGTTCTAGTAGGACAAAAACCTGTATGGTGAAGTTTAATTCATTATTTCTGATTGATAGGTTTAATCGCTTGTGCGTCTTTTGCATAGTTCTGTAGGTAATATGAATCAATTCGTTAGCCACCTGAGTGACCTACTTACTGTTGATGTACTAAATATATTGAGATTTTTAAAATCTCCTCGGAGTGTTAACGATAGTGACTGACTGTTTTAGAATTATGCAAATTTTATATGGGAAATTGAATAACATGTTAAGCATTATTTGTATAAAAATATATTTTAAATTTCAAAACAAACATTTCATTCACTAAACGGGAAGAATAGTTATTGCTAGGCAGACAATTTAATCAATTTCCGGTTAGAATTTCACAAATCAATTTAAACTTCTTGACATTTTGTGGGAGGGCAATTCAATTAATTCAATACAGATGCTCGTTCTCAAGAACAATAGATAAAAAGTCTTCAGGACAATTTCAATTAGAAATATTGGAATTTAGGAGCATATCCTCTTGGAATGTTTTATTTGGGGAATAATTCAACCATTTCTTTCTATTACTTTACGAGAAGTAAAAGTAAGTCTGGAATGTTAACTATCATAGATCATTGTAAAAGCCTATTAAACTAAAATGAATAATATGTACTCTCTGGAGTAGATTCACCTAGGATGAATTATTCACCGGAAATTTCGAGTGGGAATCTAGTCTTCAGTAATATTCTACCTAGATCACTAATCTGCAATATTTAGTTATGTTTATGGTCAAGAACAAAAATGGAAATAATAATTTTCGAAAAAATATTGAACTATAAATAGTTTTACGAATCATTACATCAGAAATAAATGCTAACTCTCCATACTAATTCGGTAATGAATGTTTATCATTGTCTAATACCTCAACAGATGAATCAAAGGTAAACAGGCCCTCCTTTCGTAAATTCAATAAAGCGGGATCTCAGGCTATTTATTAGTAAATATATTATTTCTCTTACAGTATTTATCTGAAATATTGCATTAATAAGATTTGTTTGCACGTGATATCGGTTGAAGACACTATATTTACTCACAACAGCCTGAATAACTCGTTAAACCTCTCGTCGGCGACATTGTTTGGGTTTACTTCCGCCAAAGGCCCATATATGGCAGTGATATTACTTAACTCGTGACACCGATCAGAAACATTTCACTCACCACGCCGGGTTAAAACATTGCAGGGATACAAGTGTACTCTTGACACCGGCCCGATCCATTGCTTGTAGAGCATTTTATAGTATTGCATTTAGGAAATTAATGACTGATCATTAAGAAAATCTATTAATGTAAAATTGCTTTTTTAGATATATATTGCATGTGACAGATTAATTAATTATTGAAACCAAGACACATGTTGTATAATCTGTTATTAACCAAGACTCTTGTTTTACAATCTGTTATTAACCACGACACTTGGTGTATGATCTATTACTTAGTGTATCGAGTACATGACATACATTTTTCATCAGAAGTTTACAGCATCTGTATCATTTTATTGTGATGTCATCGATAACTCTGCCGTATGAATTCAAGGTGAAGGGCGTACACATCGAGTTTAAATTATTTTTAAAACTTCTGAATCAATCTTATGTGAGAAAAATATTGGCAGTTCTTGAGTTATATTAACCGGGATAAAGAACAAAGATGAAAAGTCGATACTATTTTGAAAAAAAGAACCCCGAAAAATAGACGAATTATTCAGAGTAAATTGATATATGTTGACGCTGTGTTGTATTTTGCTCTTACATATTATCACTTCTACGTATCATTGTTTTTGTTTCAATGCAATTTGTAGAGCGTGATTTATTTGTTCTGTGTTAATAAGGGGAGATAATCATTTTTTTTTTGTCTCTTGTAGGATTAACACACACTGACAGCTTTATGCATGTACAACTGATTACTTCATTTTCATACGAGCGGTTACATTAGCGACTATGTGTCAACTCACTACACAATTTTATGTTATATCACGATAGCACTTCTTGATTAAGTCATGACAACCGCCAAATATTACCGTTAACATAAGATAAACGTTCAAATATGACCAATCGGCTTGGAGTATTTTCGTTGCATCATTTCCATATACTAGCAATACACACCCCTGACATGTTTCTCAAGTGTTTTCGACTCGGGCAATATAATTCTTCTCGACCTATTGAATCACCGTTTTGACCAGAACTGAAGATCAGTAAAATGCACCATCCTTTCATAAGCATGGTTATGGACTGAAAAATCACTGGAAATGTCTGAGTGAATGATATATTAAAACCATTGCAAATATATAACAAGCGGTGACAACATTATAGGGATAGTATATCGGTAAGCGGTATATAGGACACGATATTGCTGAATCAATATTCTTTAAATATGGCAAGACAAGTAGCATCTAATACATATTTACATTACAGCTATATTTTACAGTCTAGAATACAATTCTAACTAATATCACAGGCGCATGAACTTGATGGTAAATATATTACTAGTTATCATTTAGAAACGTATAGATCGTTTGTTAAATAAATATTAACAATCCTTAGATCGAACATTAATCTTTTAAGAATTAAAGGGGTATGTTTACAATCTTAATTCAAATGCCTGTAACTGTATGGATATATTTATATAATATGTTCACTCAATAGTGTGTTCAAACAGATCTGCACCAGCTCCGAGTTGTCCGCAAAAAGACCACCCATGTACAATACAAAAAATACCATACCTAGTACAGTGTACTGATACGGAATAAAAAGATACATTTATACATATATATTATATATACAGTGTTTCTATCTCCTTGTTTATGCATATTTACTTCTATCACCACCAGTTTGTTCTGTACAAGTCAGTCACATATTTTCAAATTAAGTGGAATCTCACAAATATCTCGTCAATATATTAACACAATTCATTTCCTTGTCTTCATAATATAAACCATAAAATTATAGCAACATAAAGCACAAAACGATATTGCCGAGTTTCTAATCCATATTGTTTGGAATCATCTCCCTGTAGACCAGCAGGAAATACAATGATCATTTCGTCTTTATATTCTCTGAACAGTTACGAACAACAGACACTCGTCAGCATTGTGACACAATATGGCACACAATTAATACAATGAGACATCGGCAGGATTTCCTTCACTTAGTAACTCGAACAATCAGTTTAACATTCAAATCCTCTGAGGGTTATAAAGCACGTATTTCAGACTTAAATCATGGTGCTGTGACCAGGATTCGAACTGTCGCATTTGAAAACTGTTGCTACGATATAAACCGTTCTTCACACAATCCGCCGTGCTGTAGCCAGACTATTCCCTCCTCTGTATTGGGTAGCACCAACATGTATAAAAAGTAGGGATTTAATTTCTTTTAATGTTTATTGGTTAAACTTTCGTCACGTCATGAATACCGTGTTGATAGAAGGTAAAGGCCCAGGGTCATTAAAGCTAGGGGAAATGTCATGATCGCCAGTCAACATCCCACTGACCGCCATACCTATGATGTCCTGTCCAATACCCTCGTGATGCACTGCAAAGATCAAAGGTTTACGTTCAGAAACAGAATACATAGTAATTGGTCAAAATTGTTTCTTTCCACATTTTAGAAAGTATTTTTGGTACAAATATGTGATGAAACTATATAACATTTGTATACTAGTAGCTTAGGCTATTTTAGGATAACGGCGAAACACTTGTTGTGAAACCATATACCCGGGATGAAAAGTGACAACCATGTACAGTACAATAGTTTATACCAATACAGACTACTCTGGTTATTGGTGTTTTAACGTTTCTTACTTCTTGGACTGTGACAACTTGCAGGGCTCCCGTTGCTATAGAGATGAAGGTCTTTGTGACGCTGTGGCTTGTCCAGTAAGTTAAGTGGGTCGCTCATGTCGTTGTGAAAAGGAGACGGGATAGGGTTTCTCTGCTGAATCACAGACACGTGTTCCACTAGGGGTTTGGAAGGCTGTGGGTAACCCGGACTATAGTAATCTACAGGAATAAAACAGACATGAAATAACAATCACCACATGTTACCAAGTGTAGATTAAAATTATCCAGGGTTGAATGTGAAGGTAGAGTGAGTAACATCTGTATTTCTGCGCGAAGCAATTATTTTGGCGTACGCCATCAGGCAAAATTCAGCGTAAGGTCAACGACAGGTAAACAAAGATTAAACTGTTGAAGTTTTGATTGTCTGATTTTCAATCAATGTTGAAGGGTAAATAGAATACATAACCAGTGTCTTAAGATATAAGTTGTATTTTGGGGAGGGTAAAGAAAGACAAAAGAGGCGAGCCTCCTTTGTCTATCTTCCCCGAGCCAAAATGCATCTTACATCTTGAGACACCTACTTTGAACTCTCTATATACACAATAGAGTATCAAAATTTATATAAAGGTGTAGTTACCTGAAGGCGAATACGAAGTGTTAAATGTAGGGTTACTCTGCACGACGTTAAAAGCACTGCTACCCTGGTTGTGGACATTTGACGTAGGATAATTGGCCTGAGAGATGCTGGTGTAACCGGCAGAATTGAAAAATGATTCTGCCCCAAAATCAGGATCTCCAAACGGCGGATATCCGGTGTCGAGATCCTTGCCTACGGTGTAGGGTGAGTGTGCAATGTGAGACCTGAAGGCGCTTGATGTGTAGGAGTTATTGTAGCTGCCAAGCCCGTAGTTAGGCGTTCCGGTATATTCGGATAATTGACCTGTAACATAGAAGTGCATACATACTTAATCGATTACAAGAAAAACGAATCGTTTTTATGACGTCGGTTATTTGTAATATCGTCGACATGATCCCTATCATAACAAACATGATTTTCTCGAAAATTATAAATAAAAATGTACCATCAAAAAAAAAAAAAAAAAAGAAGAAAAACCCCACAGATTTTTGTTTCCGTTTCTATTTTATCCCGTGTTGATAGCGATAAATAGTACACATCTTTTTCCCGGTGACATTTGTTATTAAATGACTTAACGATATAAAAGGTTGACTACAAATTCCTGTAATATTCTACACTGCAACATGTTTTTCTAACTACAATGTGAAAATGGCAAATAATTAATTTAAATGTGAGATATTGGCTTAAGTGATGTCAAAACCAGACACAGTGAGGGAAAATTGGATATATCTATCCATGTATGGGTACACTGGGCCTTTTAAGGACCGATGTGATACCTACCTAAGTATGGGTATCCTGGGGCAATTAAGGACCAATGTGATATCTAAGTATGGATATTCTGGGGCCATTAAGGACCAATGTGATACCTAAGTATGGATATCCTGGGGCCATTCAGGACCGATGTGATATATACCTAAGTATGGGTAGCCTGGTCCCATAAAGGACCGATGTGATACCTCCTAAGTATGGATATCCTGGACCCATTCAGGACCGATGCGATACCTACCTAAGTATGGGTAGCCTGGTCCCATTAAGGACCGATGAGATACCTACCTAAGTATGGGTATCCTTGGGCCATTAAGGACCGATGTGACACCTACCTAAGTATGGGTATCCTGGGGCCATTAATGACTGATTACTGTTGCTGTAAGGCAGGTTCGAGTTGATTACAGTATTCCTTATGGGATTGACAACAATAGGTGAGATAGGAGGTGTAGTGTGTGGCGTATGTTGTAGGTTGTTATTTCCAGGTACAGCCTGAAACAATAAAGGCAGAAATTTATTACACATTAGAAACTTCCTGTTCTCAGCCAATAATCTACTTAATGACTATTTCGTTAGACTAATCACTACACCGAACTTTTGTAAACATTTTCATTAGTCATTGGAATTCTCACTCTAACAAAAAATATTTAACAAATTGATGTATAACGACTCTGATAGCAGGACAGTTCTCCGAGGAACATACAGTTAAACAAACTGATTGGCGCACGATAATTGTAAAGGTGGCTACACATGAAATACGAGAGGCCTAATAGGCTTGCATCGCTCACCTGGTATTCAATGTCAACAATACAATCAATGTTCATCATAGATACATTAACACGTCCATCATTGACATTCAATGTGAACACATTCAATAAATTTTAAGAAATTCATCCGACAAACATTAACTTCTAACACTCAATTCCACGACCCTGCATATCGGTTAAGGTAATTTCTATTCGCAAACTTTGATGGGCTTCATCCTAGAAACCTGCCAGCCAAATAACATGTTTCTGGGCCTTTTGGTTAAATGCCATTTGGGCAGGTGAACTAAGATAGAAGGTACCATGTATAACAAGATAAAGGTGAACATCCTACATATGGTTGATCTCAATGATGAAATCTGTATAAATTTGCATTTTAATGGCTAAGAGAGAGAGAGTTAATATGGTCATCACCTATCTGTGTCATTGACGTGAGAGAATTAAGATGTGTTTAGTTACCTGTGTCATTACCGTGAGAGAATTAAGATGTGTTTAGTTACCTGTGTCATTGCCGTGAGAGAATTAAGATGTGTTTAGTTACCTGTGTCATTGCCGTAAGATAATTTAGATGTGTTTAGTTACCTGTGTTATTGCTGTGAGAGAATTAAGATGTGTTTAGTTACTTGTGTCATTGACGTGAGAGAATTTAGATGTGTTTAGTTACCTGTGTCATTGCCGTGAGAGAATTTAGATGTGATAGTTACCTGTGTCATTGCTGTGAGAGAATTAAGATGTGTTTAGTTACCTGTGTCATTGCCGTGAGAGAATTTAGATGTGTTTAGTTACCTGTGTCATTGCCGTGAGAGAATTAAGATGTGTTTAGTTACCTGTGTCATTGACATGAGAGAATTTAGATGTGTTTAGTTACCTGTGTCATTGCCGTAAGAGAATTAAGATGTGTTTAGTTACCTGTGTCATTGCCGTGAGAGAATTGAGATGTGTTAAGTTACCTGTGTCATTGCCGTGAGAGAATTGAGATGATGATTAGACATCATATTCTGAGCGTCTTTTTCGTGATTAAGACCCATGTACAGTCCATTCCCGTTGAATTGTGGGTCCAGGAAGTGCTCTCTCTTCACATTATTCATGTTGCCTCTCGGATTCATGTCCCGCCTAGTTGCTAGGAAACACGTGCTCGGTTGAGTGGACAGATTGGGACGGACACCGGAATCGTCTAAACACACGTAATTACTATATTCATAAAACGTTAACAAAGTTTCCATTTTTTGTTTCTATCGGACAAAATATTAATTCGGGAAAATGTATTAATACGCCATCATGATATCAGCTGATAATCAATGATTACCAGATCACCATCACTAGTGTTCGGAGCAGGCATGTAATCTTACTTAATGTAATGCCATTATTACACAAGGTAAATAACGAGACGTATTAGATTTAAATGTATAAGGCTGATTCTATTATAATGTTAGAGAATTATCACTGTTTGGCAGCCTTTTCAATAGGTAGCACCTTAAAAATCCCTTTCTTTTATTAACAAAATTAACAGAATGTGGTAAATTTACATTTTCGTTTATCAATCATTTCAACTTCGTTCCAGACAAAAAGAAAATAGATGATTTCTGTACAAATTCCATCGGTAGCAATACGTACCTGTCTTCATGTGTTTCTCTAGTAAGGACTGTATCTCGGCGTCTTTCTCCATGGCTAGCTGAGTTTCAACCGCCATTAGTACATATTCGTCCAGCAACATCCGAATCAAGTGAAATGACCCTAAAACCATTAATGAAATGTTTTTGTCATTCGACAGGAATTACAACATTTCACAGTGTCTATTACTTCTTATTTCCTTATTTAAGTTGCTAAATGAAAACATGACACGAATTTTGAGAATTATCTGCCTAGTACTCACCAAAGCTTGTGGCGTTATTGAGAGTAAGGTTATGCATGACCCTAGCTCCAAAAAAGGACCACTTCAGCAAAAATGACGACGCCCGCTTTTTAAAGGATCGACCATTTTGCTTACTAGGCTGTAATTGAAAAAACGAATAAAAGAAAGTTAAACCACATCATCAGGCACATAGTTCTCTTTGATTATGTAACAAAATATAAGCAACATATATTTTCTATCGATTGATAATTTTCTTGACGTAATATGTAAATAAACGCTGTATATTACACGCTCAACTTACCTTTCGTACATTTTTAAGGGTTTTTAATTGCATCCATTTAATCTTAATTCAGAAGAGTTTATATATTATATATTTGACATTAGATAACCTACCTTTATCACCTTTAATTCTACCACTCCGTCTAACCATTCTGTACACGCCTCTACCGTCGCCTGTTTCCGCAATAACTCTTTGAATTCCCTGAGAACTGTAACAGTAACCAAGCATATCAATAAGATGTTCATAATGCTTATGTCCATATTCAAACATAGGAAACAGCATACGATACAAATAATTAATCATAAACAAGCTCTTTATGACTTAGAAGTTTTCACTTTCATGACCGTGTTTAGGAAGATAATTTTTCTATTTAAATGAATTTTAGAATTTTTAAATATTTAGATGAACCTCAAAAATACATGAAAAGTCAATCCTTGTGTTTAATTCGCAGTGATTTTATTCTGAATACCATTGCATGCAAGTGTATATACGTCGAACGAGAAACTCATCTTCAAACGAGATCTTACATTCAGCATTCAGTTCCGTATCAATATCCCCGTCGTTGTTAGTATTTAGTGCATGTGTGCCTATACTGTTGAGATCTATTCTTTCGACATCAGCAATCATCTGATTGACGACCTGAGCGTCGTACAGCACAGGACGGGCAGTCTGTTAATGTAATTAACAATTCGTTAATTGCGGTGACATATCTTGTAGATAAGTTATGATTTGAGTTGTATTTTTCTTGGGATCAAAGCAACAAATTCTACGATAAAGACAATTACAAACTAGCTTGACGTCATTTAATACTTAACCTTAAATGGTTTTAACTATTTTTCACATTAAACATCACACTTAAACAAAAAAGAAATAGAAGTAGGTGATTTAAAACGAAACAAGAATGCTTATTTATAAAATATATAACTACCTGAGCGAGATGCAGGAATGATATTTGTCTTTTCATGGATTGGGCGAAACGTCGTGCTATCGGCAGTTTACTCTCGGATAGAAGATCGGGGAGGTTCTCTAGTGATGTGGATACCCAGTTCTCCCAATGTTTAGCAAAATTCCGTAAATCACAGAGTAAGCTGTAAGAAATATACTGACTATTTATTTGATTATGAATTAATTACAAAAGACATAAGATTAAACCTTTGTTAAAGATTTATGAAAATCACAAATTAACTGTAAGGCCAGAACTCTTTTTTCTATTTTCTTGTCAGTTCAAAATTTCATAACAAGTATGGTTTTATAATAACGTAAATAGTCCAAAGCTAATTATCATTTCTAGATAATAATTGCTGAATTTGGGTACTTACGTCTCCGGCATTTCTTGCATTGTCGCGGGGATTAGAACTTCAGTCAATACCTACAAATAGAAATGAAATTTACTACTAAGTTTGAGGTTAGCACATCGACTTATAAAACAGAATATTGAATGCGTTTTTAAACCAAATTTACTAAAACTGCAAAAATAATAAAATTTATCCTATATTTAATATATTTATATAATTTATATCAACAATCATTAACCAAATGTTCTCTTTTTAAATGAGTTTACAAAATCCTTTTGTATAATTACTGTAATTAGACGCTACAATGTGTGAAAGCAATACCTTGTATAATATGTTGTCACAAACGGCAATGATATCTATAATTACTGGGTTTTCCACCAACGGTAGTAAGTGCTCAGGCAATCCTTGCCAAAAATGGAGCAGAAAATTCTGAATCTGGAAAAACAAAGTTGATTTTTTATCATATATTTGTTTATAAGTAAACGACAAATAATAATAGATTACTTAATAAAACTTCTATCTACATGAACATGAAATTTTGTTATTTAGATTGATATTTATGAGCTGCCAGGGTCTCGGAACGTGGTATGCTTCGACCAGTGGACAGAACACAAAACTTTTCACTGGGGTGAACGGTTAACTAAAGGATAAAAATGAGGTAGTGTCAAGGAAAAATTAGGGAGGAGGAAGATCTTTATAATAGAGAGGTAACATGAAGACCCCAATTTAAGTTGCCTCTTACGATCTTAGCCAATCGAAGGAAGTAATGTCATGTTCTCAAATGAGATCAAGGTATGCAACAACGGAAATGACAGGCAAACTGACGAGCATCAAGCACGTCCAGCTTCATATCGCACAAAGAAAAAGTATATTTTTCAATGATATCACCAGGACGACCATAATACTTCCCCATTATTTTCATTAGCCTCTTTAAGCTCTTTAAGCCAATTACGTATAAGTCTAAACCAATAAAAATATTTGTGTACACAGTGCAACAAACGGATAACACATTAATACGATTAGGTAAGAAACGCTTCAAAGCTTTGGCATCTCTGACTGTGGCGAACCAAATGGTTACAGTGTAAGCCTCATTAATCAGTACTTACTGTTATCAGTATAATGATCGTGGAAAACTGAGGGTTGATAGAATAGTAAGTAAGGAGTAATGGTTGTTTTCAATTTAGTGTATAAACAGATTAAAGACTTCCACAGATAATGAATACGTAAGGCTCCACCAACTACACGTATAAAATGATTTGGATAAAATCATAGTAATTCTAGATATATATCTTAAGTTGGTAAATATAAGCGTTATGAATTAGTTTATCCATATTCAAAACGGCACCTAAATACATAGATTTGATTTTGTTTTCAATGTTTTACCACATTTTTCTTACATAGTGCCCTCTCTTAATACACAGACCCAAACCAACAGGGACAACAATATGTTATCTGTATTGTATTTCCCAGTAAGATTGGTTTGCATGGGACTGGTATGTCTATCGAAAAATGTCCCAGACCTCCTATGTTCACGATGTCATTTGCCATATTGCACTTGTAAATCATTTAATAACTCCGACATATTATGCACCATACTATGTTGTCCTAACTTCGGTACAAGTCTAACAGATAACTACTGCCCTTCTGTCATACACACAGTTGAATTCAACACCCAAATCTGCGACGGTGTGATTTGTTAATTTTATGAGGAAGGAAGGCGACAAAGAGCAAATACCACAACATGAAAAAGGAGATTTCTGGACGTGACAAAAACAGGGGATTGTACACTCGGAGTATTCCGACAGTGTGAAGCACGGCTTACACGTCAAGGATTGAAGGCGAGTCTGCAATACTGAGTGACTCATCCCTGGGGAAGATTAACGGTGTCCCCTGCTTATCCAGACCCCATACGGTGATGCAAATCTACTGAGGTCTGTTTGTGCAGGATTAGTGACCTGACAGATTCTTATTGAGTATGATAGCTTATAAATTCATTTTTTTCTTTTCTGTATAAGGACTTGATTCTCCTTGTTATTGAATATTTCTCCTAACGTTGATAAATCAGTCGGTCGCCATATGGTCTCCTTACTGTAAACACGATGTAGTTCACAACTGGCAACAATATTCTACAACATTCAGATTAATTTAACATGAAATGATTTATACTCAAACACATCCTACTTATTTATCATAGTTATGTAATAGGATTTTAAACTTTAGCATTGCTGCTCCGTCCTTTCTTAAATCTTGGGATATTTTTCATGCAAGCAATTCAGGCCACACAGTACATGCTTTTTTCAGTATCGACTCAAAAGATAATAAATTAGAAGACAAGTAAATATGGAAAGTTGAATTTCAATAGAGCAAAGGTATTGTAGATGCTGGAAGTAAATCAGAAACGTCTTGAAAACAAACATTGATTTAAACTATGCGTGGAAAAGGATACGATTAACATACGGCAACGATGACACTATATGGAATTCCATGTTTTTTGTATAAAGTAATTACATTCTAATTAGATGATATCTCTTGGACAATCTTAGAAATTTGAACCTTTCGAAAAAAAGTAGTGAGCCAAATCATAAATTCACAATTTCTGTTTGTTTTTCTCACGATGTTATTGATAATTACTGTCGACCTCGAATATGACCAGGGATTTGAAAACTATGGCATGAGATTATAAAACACGGAAATCTCGTGATAAGCATGCATCCAACTAGTTTAGTAGTAATCGTTTTATATCACGAATGTTGATAAATTCCTTTGGTAATTTAGTAAAGATATGAATCACCCAATCACCGAAGATCTGACATGTTATCATGTCGCTTCTGAATGTTGTATAAATAGTATACAATATGTATTATGCAATTATTACAGTGTACATATGCGCGGATTTATCATTGCACTAATTAGCCAAAAAGAGACAATGCGTGTAAAGTTGGTTGCGTAAAGTTTGCTACAATTTAAGTACATTGATTTGCATCTAAGACTCCATTTTGTATTTATTGATTGCCAGATATATGTTTTAGGGAAATTAGGGATTCGACGAGCAATAATTATATAAATCAATTAAGTTTTAATAATGTCTTATTTGTTTCAATGTGAGCCATTTCCCCCAAATTTTACCTGTTTTTGATTTCAAGGAAAACAATAAAAAAGCACATCGTTGATGATATTATTGGATCTAAAACCTGATCCGGAAACACTCAAAATAGATTTTCAAATTATTTCATATTGAAGACACCAATCAAGGAACAATCGAAAAATCTTTACAATCCTGAGGAAATGAATAAAGAAACATTTCTGAACCGATATATTCGCAAGAGTATATGAAAATCTTACAAATGTATCTACAGATTTATCAATTTTCGGTTTTTCACAAAAAGTAAAAGTAAACACAAAAATACCAACCATTTATTATTATGTATAGTCGTCGGCTTATAGTTCATGCATTCATATTATAGATTCCGATATAATATTTATAATATATAATATTTGATATACCTAATTATTTCGATCTACGTGTCCATTATCCTGTTACTTCATTATGATTTATATTTGTACCTGTCGTTGAATCAACTATTTTACTATATAAACCAATAATAACTATCAATACATAACGATATCTAAGGAAGTGTAAAACACTTATATCATTGTTGATACAGTTTAAATGTAACATCTGTATATAAAACAATCCTGCTGTTCTTCTTTGGTCTAAATGTAAATATGATACCATAAGACGATCTAAGAATTACGAGTGAATGTCTTTATCGGTATACAGGAAAGCTAGCGTGTTTGTGCTGTTTTCAAAGCACTAATCCCCAGTAATAGGTAGTTGATACCTTGTCAATGTAAGTCTATATATGACACTGTCCTCGGAGATAACCTTTTGGGGGACATCAAACGGCGGAGGAACATAGGGGTTAATGCAAGTGTAAAGGGATGCAGCTTCGTGGTAGGAGTCGCCTTAAGAGTGGCAAACAACGGTCTAAATACATCTAACATAATCTATCATTAATATCACGCTTAATACAAGTTTTATATAAACTACAGTTTGTTTCATTCTCTGTGATGTTCCCTTCTTGTTGCTTTCAAAGGGATGTATTATATTGATAGTCTTGTCCAAATGAACAACAAACATAGTTAACATGTATAACACATACATACACATTAGAGAATTTACAGTGATATGTTGTGATTTCGTTTAAATAAGAGAGAGTTAAGTTTGATCTTTTAATAATTATTATTAGGATCAATATTTACATTAAAATGTTACAGAATTGTCAATAATGTTAACGGCCGAAAAAAGATAAAAACGCATTTTTGTGTATTAATAATAAAATGTGACATTAAAATTTATTGTACAAGATAAATATGTTTTGTAGGCAGCAGGATAGTTTCTTTGAAAAACATATTTCCTTTACTTACACACTTCGTCTTCAAATATTTGCTTTAGAAATACACTTTTTAAAATTCGTTTACTTGTGTTATTACTTTAACTGGCGGCGGATAGAGCTCAAGAAGGACAAGCGTTCGACAAAAAAGATAGGAAAATGGATTTAACGTGGATTTGTTCAGAAGTTTGAGCCAATCAAGCTGGCTTGATTGCTCAGAGCAAAGCCAGCATAACGGAACTGATGATAAATATTTTCTTTTGTATAAAAACGAAAATTTGGACAAACAGTTATATATTCTCCATTCCCTATATCATAAATATAGAGATGGTAAAATTAACGAAATAGAATGTACTTGGTATCAATACAAATTTAATTTCTAATAATTAACTATAGAGTTATAAAGCTGACAATACACGGAACAAGCCGGTCGTTCACTGTTTGTAAGTTTACCTCTTCAAAGTTGGCATTAATGGCCGTGTCAAGAATGCACTGACAATGGGTCTTGTACATCATCACGAACGTCTCTACCTGGAATGACAAGGGAGGTAATTAGTCAGGTACCACCCCTAAACCTGTGTCCGGGACTGATAAACTGCTTCCTAATATCGAGAGTGATAAGACTAATGTGTACCTTGGGAAGATAGACGGACACATTAAGGAGATATGAGTTAAATTTACGTGGTTTTAACTTTCTTGTCTATTCTTTTGTTTAATGTCAATGGATGTAAAACCAAGGTCCAGTTCCCGGGAGGCAGACACAGTTTGAATGGATTTATCTTTATTTTCTGTGTTATTTATGTTATCAATCATGAGTATCGGTGAAAATATATGTGTGTCACAGTTATTTACCCAAAATTAGAGTAGTCCATAGTTGCTTTACACTAGAAAGATATAGCAGGAAACACATTTGATGAATTCGATAGATTTGATGAAATGACGTGTTTGAATACATAAGTGAAGTCAACGGGAGAAAACATTTCGCAAGAAGTATTCAATGAATTTCAAATCTAATTAAAAAAAAACAAAAAACAAAAAAGATTTATGTAGCCGACAAGACAGATAAAAATGGCATCCAAAATATACTACAAGTTAGAAATAGAACAAAACAGACCTATGTGGGACTATTTCGATGTATGTTTTAAAGTATGAGTCATTTTTGTCTAAAATACAGACTCATGTTTCAAACGCATAAAATACAGTTGATCTAGCCGGAAAGGGCAAAAAGGGAGGGCTAAATGATAGGTTTTAGGCTAACATTTAAGTTTAACAATACAGATCCTAGTAAATAAATCACTATCGGATTAACATCGTAGTATACTGTGAAAGAAATAAATCCATCAAAAGTCAGGTGCATCTGGCAATTATGTACCGTCAAAGGTTTGTATTGTGTATACAATATTGGAATATTTGCACCTTGGAACAGAGAGTGAGTATTGTCAGCAGGACAGTATGGTATTCTGGAATATTTCAAAGCTTACGTTATCTAGATTCTGATTCAATACAACAGTCAATAGACACACTAGTGTGGCCAGTATATTTAGTGAGACTGACATACGGTGAAGCTAGAGAAATTACCTTCATGATAAATTCTCAAATGATACATTTTTCCTTTTACAAGTTGTAAGGCTGGACCCACAGTGCAAACATTCCGGTGTTTGAACAGGACTAAATATTGTTAGAAGCATTTCCCCAGAAGAATAAGAGTGGATTTGTGGACCATTAATAATACGGCCGTGAGCGGAGGGTTTATCAGTGTTTCAATAAACAGTTAAGGAAATTCAATAAAATATATCGGCTTCAAGAGGATACTCAACATAGAGCCGTATATAAATTTACCTTAAGTTCGAAATCAACTCTCAAGGCATGTACTAGTTTAATAAAGATTGCAATTATTATGGAATTAATATTCCCGATTCTGTTATCAAGGTAGTCATTTGCCAAACCCTTTACAATTTATTTTGTTGTCGAAGCATTTAAGTGACATACACGTGCGCACAAATGTAATTAACCAAATGTCGTAAATCAAAGGGCAACTATTCATCATTACTTCAACATTTCAATTAATTTGCATATTGAAGATAAGACGGATATCAATTATAAATGCATTTGAGACTAATTTACAATAGTCAAATTATTATACTTGTATGGAAAAGTTATATATGCAAAATATCTATTTTAAAGCAATAACCACGAAATATCAACAAAACAATGCATTCACAAATCCAAAAATGACCTTAATTGCTTGCATTTCTGCATATTTCTAAATAAACGTTAAGAAACAGAAGAAAAGATATTTCAGTTAATGATAATGTCTATTAATATGAATCTATTTACCTTTTCTCGAGGAACTGACAGTGGAAGAATAAGATATTGCGCATTGGGAAATTCGGGTAACAGCGTTCCCGTCTTTGAACTTAATGTGTATTTTCTAGTGAATCCTCCCTGAAATAAACAAACAATTGACGCAACAATTACAGACAAGAATCATAGAAGAAATAAATTATTATTGAGAAGGTCCATCGTGCAGAAATTTGACTTAATTTTCTAAGCCGCCTCAGGGAGCAAATAGCTCCCTTGATACTCTCTACAACCCCACTCTAAAGATCTGTATTATATGCATAAACTAGATTTCGTTATCATATTATTATAAACTAGTAAACGAACAGCAGCTGTTTGTAAGATAGAAGAAAATGTTTATAATGTCAAGAAACAAGACTAAATAGATTTCAAAATTAAAGAAAACCTTGGAAATACTACTATACTATTAGAGCATTCTTAAAATCAAAATACATATCCGAAAAGACATGTGTTTCATCGAAATATACAGCATTAATTTCAAGATTCAACTGACAGTGTGTTACAACGGAATACACAAAAGACATACAATAACATCTACAAATCCTACTACAAATCATAATATCAATATAACCGGCTGATTATGAACTACATTTTAGCGTTGGGGTTGTAGTTAGGTTTGTGATGTCTTGTACATCACTACTTGTGTTGGTGTAAGAGGTTGTTTACTTATCGATAGTGTTGTGATATGTAAGTAGTTAGTATGATATGATACCCTCTTAGACTTGTAAATGATGCGATACAGTGATGTTAGATGCTCGATACAGCGCTATTAGGTATATTTGCGATCCGCGGATAAAGACAGGCGTGCCTCGGTTGGTGGCGACAGCGGAGGGATTTAAGTAATAGTGAAATTGATAGTTGGTTTAATGTTTGAATGTTGTGATAAATCGTAAAATAAACAAAGAAGACGTAAAGTCAGTAAAATGGATAAAGAGAGAGTATATGTAAATAGAAATCATAACAAATAAATAAGAGATAGTTCCGGCTTTTATCTTCCTTAAGAATAAACATACGAATCAGTCATCAGTCCTTCGTTATCAATTAGGGTGACGTTTGAATTCATCTATAGTTGAGTAGGATGTCATTCATTAATGTCTGCATGTCCTAAAACATGTTATAGGACGAATATCTTATATATTATGATTTGTCGAGGGTTAATATAAATTGTTAATTTAACGGTAAAAAGTAAACAACAATATAACGAATTTGAAATATGGAGTATCAGGTATATATCACATACTCATATATCCCAGTGTGATGATTGCAAATTTAATTTGAAGTCTGTATTAAGCATCTTTGGTAAATTATACGAAAAAAAAAAAAAAAAAAGGAAAAGCAATAGAAAAGGTCAAATGATGACAGATTAAGTGTAAATTTCACCGCTGCTAAAGGTTATAATCAATCTTTTAAAACTTTGACTATACATTCACAAACGCAGTATAACTATATTTACTTGGTTCTAAATTTCATACTTGGGTAAGATTTTGGTGTACTGTTATTCATTGAATGGTTAGATCCAATATGACATAGCAGAAGTAAGAAATACTGTGAAGAAAAACCACGAGAAACAGCAGCAGCTTTACAGTTGTAATTCCGATGGTTTCTCGTTCCACAAACATAGAACAGCTTTGGTTCAGAGACAACAAATAACATCTATCAGAAGTAGACGTCGCCGGTTTGAGATATTAAGATGACATTATGAAGCATGATCTGACGCGATACCATGGCGATACCTAACTAGTGTCAGTATGTTAACAGTGCAATAGTGATACATTCCTAAACCAAGAACATCTACCCAAATATATTCACCAGAGACTACGGGTGTATAAATGTCACGAAAGGAGTAAGGATTTTAGACGATTACATTTGGTGACAGATTTTAGCCAGGGTTTGCTGCTAAATGATCCAATGTCTACAGAAAATAGGTAGCTAAAAGGAGTTTTGACTTTGATGCGGTTTCCCCCTAAAGTGGGCTTTTGAAGATTAGAGATAACACATAGAAACTGTGATTGGTGTGACGATGAAATTCCATGTTGGTCTTCCCTCTACCCCACGCGACAGCTCCCAACGACAAGGACGTTAAGTCAACTCATGATTAATGCATTTTGTATATTATTTACCTTTCGTAACGAACTGTGGTAATAACGTTGGGAAACCATAGAGTAGTAATTTGCGGGAAAAGATTTTTCTTTACTCCGTTTTAGAGTTTTATGTAACTCATATCTCCGCCACACAGGATTTACAAGAACAACAAACCTAGGTATTTAAGCATGATCAGTGTTTTTCTTCTGCTACCTCACTCCATTTATGAAATACTAATGCAAAATTAAACTTCACTAAAGAAATATTAAAAAAGTCATCTTACCTCGTTCTTAAGCTTACATCCGGAAAATCTGAAATTTGAAAAAGAAATATTTGTCATTTATACCTTCAAATAAACAAACTTACAATTCAGTGCTTACAACATTTATCAGAAAATCAAACAGGAAACATCCGTATTTGGTATTACAACTATCTTTTTAAATCTCTATATTCCATAAAGATGAAAACAATATGTCAATCAGTTTAAAACAATAATATAATTTCTTTCTTTTAATAATTTTTTACCAAAACTCTCTTTATGAATAGAATAGAAATTGCTATAATTTCTTATCCACTTGGGTACCCCAATAGCCAGAACGATGTTTGTGTGAGTTCACTTACTTAGTGCAGCGCAATGAAATTAAATTCTTGTACATTATATATGTATCGTGAAGATATCCCTAAATACATAGAAACATGTATTGAACTTAACATAAATAATATTGTATTCTTCAATGACTGAATAAAGTAGAATTCTGAGAGAGTCCGGCGATAAAACTGATCAAAATATTTTCAGAGAAGTTCCAATTTTGTCAGTGTATAAACGCAAATATCGTTTCTTTGTTCCAAAAACATTTTGGTAATGAGTAGCCAATCAATGGACAGTCAGGTAACAGTGCAGATAGTTTATTTAAATGTCAATGTGTTTATGACGTCATTTTCAAATTATTCCTGGTAATACTTTTATATAATTTCAGAATTCAAAAACTGCATTCAAACCTAACACTGTTGGCACAATACAAATATAACAAAATCTGAATATAGACGACAACTGTTGAGACTAGATACCTTAAATAAAACAATTATTATAGTTATATAACCAGTCCTAATGACAAGAGAATCATATTGTGAGAATATTACTGTCGAAAAGACTGAGTTGTAGATTACAATGAAAATATTTGTCCCCTGGATCTGCCATTCCTTGACCTGGACTAAGCCAGGTATTAATGTTTGGTCCGTCATAACATAACATTGACAACAAAATAACACATGTACAGATAAGATAATACAAAGAAATTTAATAAAGCTCTTATTTGCTTATCCTACTAAACATCTCTCTGTGTTATCAAAATAAAGAGAAGAATTTCTAACGTTCTGTATTCGTGTACGCTGTTACTGAAAAACATGTGTATATTGTTCAAAGGAGCAATGAGGGCGGTGATCCTCTCATTAAAAAGCATCCTTTAAGGATTTCGGTAGAAGTATAATATCAACTACTGAAGAAAAACAACGTGCCCAAAGTCGATAGACTTACAAATTTAACATCAGAACACAAACATCACCCATTCATCATAGATAAAAATGAGAACAAATGTATTTTATTCAAATGAAGAGGTCAGAACAATTACTCAAACTTAACAGGCCAGGTGATCTGACATTGAAACATGATGTTTTGAAACAATTAACTGACTATAGGTCAAAACTGTAGTTCAACATCAATCAATAGACGAGATATATCATTAATCCAAGGGCCAAAAATGTCGAATTCCATACTATTTATATTTGTTTTGTCTATAAGGATCGTTATTGATTCCACATTTGCACGGTTTAATCAAGGAAAGGTAAACAACTGTTTCAACCAGTTCAAAAAGGAGTGAAAAATCGTTTTCAAAAACTTTGAAGAAAGATACATTTGTAAAGTAAATGCTACAAAAACACAAAGAAATAATAAATAAATCGCTGATGTGATTGAGAATAAAATAAGCAACACAATTTCTCCACTGTTATTTAAAGAATCAAACAAATGACAAAATCCCAACATGCCTTCCTCTTGTACTAATTTTACAACATTGAGCGTTTTAAGGTTTTCAGAAAATTGATTTTTTCTTAAATATATTTTGGCATAGTGATATGACAATGTCAACTTATAAAAGACAAACATTTAAAAATTTGAATAACACAATTGGGAAAATGAAGGAAAATGACACTCATGGTATAGGTGAAAAGGCAGCTGCTGTAAAACACATAATAACATTTAATGGATTTCTATAACTATGTAAATATAATAGAAAATAAAATATCGGCAATATGAAGTTCACTGTTTACAAGTTTATACTTGAAACAGAATTAAGTGTGAAGCTCGCACTGTACCTGCATTAAATTTGGGCATGTTTACAACCTACCTTACGAGCTACTCACTGCAGGTTGTCCCCACTTTACGTAAAATACGTTTTATACAATAGCCATTAATAATTCCCATGGGGTAAATTGACTTTTTATAAAGTTGAAATAAAACATAATATGAATAATAGTTCATATTAAAGACGATTGGTAATAAACAATCACGAGACCGCTGGCTATAAAGTTAACGAATCCACTTATCAACGTGTAAAAGTGCAGTGTAAGTAGTATAAATCCGTGAAAATAAACAGTGTATTGTAATAATTCCTTTCTGATATAAATCATAGGTTTTAAGGTTAGCTTCAGACCTGGCATGCTACAACACTTACAACACTGGTTAAATAACATATTAGATTCTTAAGAAATAAAACGTGACTAATAGCGAATATGGGCATTTCAAATTAAGTAGAAATTACTACCTGGAGGTGATGTCCTTTGAAACTGCAAAAGCCCTTACTTTCAACCTAATACGACTATATACAGTTACTTGTGATAATTTACAGCTGCCATTTTTGAATTACTCAAAGTGTTGAAAATAACGACTTCAAGAGATCATCAGCGCCTATTGTGGCACAATGTACACTTCTTAGAAGGAAATTTACATCAATGCACCATATACCTGTCTACAAAAGACTATTCGCACCTACGTTTTGCTGTTACATAACTATGAAGGTCACCAGGTCCATTGTAAATCTCCACAGGTATGAAGAGTAACACCAAGGTGTTTGAAGTATCAGACTTATACTTCGGACTCTCTTAAGAGGGTGAGGGTAGGCACAGGGACATTTGTTACGAGTAGAAAGTATACATTATGTCAGATTTTTATCAGGTGAAAAGCATGGATTAGATAATGATATAGATGAATATTGTAGGATACTACGTAGCTAATTTGTCATCATAATCATTACAGGGGGTAATGACTGTTTTAGGTAGAATGAAAATTCATTAAATAAATTAGCCGAGATTGACCCTTGACATCAAGATCAAAAGAGTATCGCGCACACTATTGAAGAGGAAAAAGATCATCAAAAATATTTACAATGGTTATATATAATGTATATTTATACTGTACCCTGGTGACCAAAATCAAGTAGAGACATCCGTCCAGTCTCAATAAATTTTGCAGTAGCATTAGTTGATTATGAGATAAATGAGCAAAAATAGCAACATTAGAAAGAACTGTACAAGATAAAAAAAAGCCAAATCTGAGATATTTCATATTTCAGGAAATATACAACAAGAACATGCAGAGTTATTGAGTGGTGATAATGATATTCGTGTTTTTTCTCACTAAACTTAGGCTATGTATATTGAGTGGTAGTATTGAGTAATGCGTCTTATTCTTCTATATAAACCGTATGATAAGCAGGATGATTCAAGTTCCCTATTGTGAAATTTCCATTTCTGGATAGCTACATTCCTAAATCTCCAGCCTATGGTTTTTACATGTCGAACTTGGTTCGATACTCTAGAACTTACTTCCATGTCAGCATACAAATTCGCAATAGTGTTTCGAGAGATGCAATTTGAAGAAAGTAATGGGGGAGTTTTGCAGTCGTCATATGATCGCTTCTAGCAATATTCGATTCCTCTTTGCGATATGAAGATAGACGCGTTTTATGCTCGTTAGTAAACCTGTTGGCTCATTTGTTGTTAACCTGGCTCTCATTTGGTAACGTGTCACAGCTTACTTGGATTTATCAAGATTTACATGGCGGGTGTGGACGATGAAACAGGAGTCGCATACGCCAAATATTATTCTCCTTGAACTTTTCAACAATCCCCTTGTAAATCTCTCTTATTCTTATTCTCTCTTAGTCTCATCGAATTAGTGTTTAAAGAATAATTCCGTTAAAATGTCAGTTCTTTGTTGTTCTTGTTAGGCCCTTGTCGGGTATACTGAGTGTTTGTATTGATCTATATGTCTAACCTCGTTAGACTCTTACTAATGTAAGCTGAGTGATAGTTTGGTATGTCTTATATTGCTAGACCCTTTGTGGTGTTTACTGATTAGAAGTATTTGGTATTTCTTACCTCGTTAAACCCTTGCCGGTGTATACCGAGTGGTTGTAATGATATATGTGTCTTACCTCGTTAGCCCCTTGCCGGTGTATACTGAATGGTTGTAATGATATATGTGTCTTACCTCGTTAGCCCCTTGCCGGTGTATACTGAATTGTTGTAATGATATATGTGTCTTACCTCATTAGCCCCTTGCCGATGTATACTTGAGTGGTTGTAATGACATACGTGTCTTACCTCGTTAGACCCTTGCCGGTGTAAACTGAGTGGTAGTATTGACTAGTCTCCTGTATCCCTATACCGTAATAATGATATCTGGAACAAAACCATTCAAATAGTGTCAACTATTTAATTAGAAATAGCATGTTGAAACTTTAAATAGAAGTAGCATGTTTAAATTCTGATTACAAACAACGTATATTATATTTTAGATTATCTACTGGGAAAGGCATTGCTAGTTAGAAAAGTTATAGAGTTATTTTCAGAATTCATTTGGCTCTATCATGATTTTTTTTTAAATATTGAACAAGACACAATTCGCCATAGTGTGGGTCCAGTACATGGTAGAAGAACGAAATAATGTATAACGTACGGCCAAATGTTGGTTCCTATAAATTAGCTATTCTGTTAGCACGAACTAATAACATAAAACCCTCAAGTAGCAATGTTATTTTGACGTCATAGCCTTATAGTGTTTATATAGTGATGAAGATTTCGCTGTATACTTACTTGGAATGTCCCCTTGTTCCCAGTCGTCTTGTTGTCAAATGAGGAAATTTCTGTCGTATCGTCTACAATGATTAAACATACCACTTATATATATATAGCATTGTGTTCCGACAGTCTAAGTACATTTTTCTGAATATGTGACGTAATTATTGTTTCGACCTATATTTAACTGTTTTTGTACCAATCACACGAAAGTATAGCACATTTTTACGTTTATACATTTTGTATTGATGCAATTGTAAATCTGGAGATAGCCACGATAAAGTTCAATTGAAAATATTATAAGCTGTTTTGAAGATTGATATCTCGATGTTTAAGTGTAAATGTAATCGCACCTTGCCAAATGTCGCAGCACATGCTGGTTCTAAGGACTCTCTCCGACAGAAGTCGAGGTAATGAGCATAAAGTATACATCTGGGAAGACACACTCCTTCACATATACAATAGTTTTCTTCCAGCCTGTAATAAGCCAATCACACACTTAGTACATAGAGATGACATTAAGTAGGATAATAATTACGAGCTTACGTCTTCGCAAATGACAAGGTGATATGACGACAGGTCATACATATATTTGACGCATTTAAGGGCTGTAGCAATGTTTTGTAGCGCTGAAATGTTCACATTTCCAATGTTGTAGCATGGCGACTTATCCAGGCCGTACTGATGTCACTTCTAAATAGACACATTCTTTATACTCTGATTATACAACTCTCCTCTGTATTATACCTGATACGCCATATGTCTGATTGGAACCGGTACCCTTGATATCGTCATTACGGATTTCTGAATTATATATGAGTAGAAATAATTTCTCTGTCAGCATCCTGACTTAGTAAGATAATTTTTCAGGAGTCTCCATTTAAGTCTTTCTTTTGTTCATATTCTATTTGAATAATGATAAAATTGGCATGTTGGTATTTTCTTGTTGCTTTTTATTAGCTAACACCAAAAATCCTTTACTGAATATGCATGCAACATTAACAGCAATGCTTTCAATATACTTTTATATGGGTATCTTATTAATTAGAATTATTAAAACCTATTAAGATAACACGGTAAACAATCTAAACAAAAGCCTGCTGACCTATAAACAATGGAAACTTTAACTGTCATTACCTGGTAATGTATTTTATGTATACAGATCATCCCATCATTATTCTTCTATTGTTTCATCCCCCTTCTTACCTTTATCAATAATAACAATTGATGGTGTCAATTTCCATTTAAGAAAGCAAAGCAAGCTAGAGAAAATGACATCAACCCTTTAAATAACCGAAATGTACGTTTCGCTTCAAACTTTTTATACTTCAAACTAGTACTGTCTGGGGTGTCTTTCTTTTAAAAATGAAATGCGGTTTGAAAACAAGCCTGATATCTTATTGAGGTCGTTTGTGTAACCACCTGTTGTGCGTCTAATACATCCCTTATTTGTCATTGTTCTACACCGTACCCAAAATCTACTAATACCCATGACAGTTTGGGACCGATTTGTATTCTAGAAAGACAGCATAGCAAGCTGTATGATTAACGTGGGCGGCCTGAGGTATTAAGGCGGTTGATTATATGATCACCTGATAGTGCCTAAAGTTTTCCCTACCCAAACCCTTCTTAAAACCAAGATATATCTCGAGACTACTTTTGTTCTTGAAAATGTTCTAACAGTATATTTAAGAGAACACTTTGGATTACTCAGACAAAGGCAAGAACACTGGACATGTCCGAACTTATGAAAATACGGTTATCAAAACGCTGTGATTAATTCCTACGCAAGATACCATGTTAGTTGGTGCCACTGTATTGTGAAAGTGTCGGAGATCATGACCGGCCCAGGTCGGTAAACATTCGCGGTGTATTGATATCAGCTAGACAAAGAGTGGCAGGTACGCCTCCGATTTCCATATCGATAACACTATTGATATTAACAGATAAACTCGCTCTGCTCTTCTGATCTTATTTTGTCTTGGGAATTATTTTCAGGTGATTGAGAAATCCCCCACCGAACTTGGAACAATCGATCGAGAATTTTATTTTGTTTTGAAACAATCACCTGCAAAGTTAATCTTAAGAAAGCGCTCTCTACCTAGGTAGCGTGCCTACAGTCGTCCGTTGACACAAACGGATAATATTTTAAATTGACTTATATGTTAAAACAAGCGAAGTCAAGAACCGACACGAAAAAATATCTTAAGAGCTGAAAATTTACAAAATTTACATTAAAACTAAAACAACCAACATCAAAAATGTAAAATATGAATAACCTCAGTGCTTAATCTTCCATTGCAAACTGGCACAGTGATCTATGCGTATCTTTTGCGCCTTTCCTTCATAATGTTTTCAGTTTCAAATGAATTTCCTTTCCTCTGATCTGGACTCGAGTTTGTAACTAAGTTTGGTCTGGTCACACCTTATGTTATTCTGATGTATCGACATACAAACAGGATACAAGAAATATATGTATGAAATAAGCTATTAAACTCGTCTCGGTAATTTGCATTCCGATATTATGAAAAGAAAAGGACAGAAATTAATAAGACAGGTCTTAATGCTGCATATGCTACAATTTTACAAGAAAAACAATGCAACAACTACTTACATGTCAACTTAGTCATAATGATTAATAAAACTAAGGCAAAATATGAACAAAAGACTTTAAAAAGAAAAATAAAAAGAACAAGACAGGATATTCCGGAAGAGTAAGCGTTTTCTGCTTCATCGATGACACACGCCATTTAAGATTGATATTCAATTTACATATATTTATAATCAGTTCATAATCAAAATTCAGACACAGAAACTGCGAGAAACATAAGGTTTCGATAACTGATAAAATAATCTTGTAGACATATGATTTTATTTCTAGATAATATCAATGATATCGACATAAGAGCAGCACGAAATAACATACCAATACGCAGAATCGGTAAGTCAAGAAAATTTCAGCGAAAAATTGTTATTATTATAACGATAGCAATAATAGAGTTAAGGAAATATATTTACTAAAGCAATCCCTCATACATAATGAAAAATATTGCAATAGGAAAAGGTCATTAAAAAGATAAAGTTACATATAAAATGTTGATAGAAAAGCGGTATAAGCAAGTAAGATAAATGTATGAGTATATGTCACATATAGATACTACAGATTCACCCGTAACTGATGTGTGATAATGCAGCAAAATTTAAGAAAAAAATATCACTTCCCGTATGTAAAATAAACAAATTAAGGGATCATTGCGGTCTTTACTGATAGCAAGGGAAAATGCAATGAAAGAATTGAGTATAGTTTGGTGTACACATGCAATAAATACCAATGTGTTCAACCACTTCACGCCTGTCGGCCATTACAGTTCTGTATCCGACTACCCAGCATTCCTTTCCTTCCCGGAAACACTAGGTGTGAAGGAGATACTGAAGTAGGCTCTGACAATGGCGGCTGATGATGCACGAGAAATCAAATAAATGTTAACAAGTTCAAGGGTTAAACGGCAGTCAGTAGAATCGGCGTGTGTCAGATGTTAAAAACACATATAAGGTACATTATCGTGTCCTTTAACAGGGATTTCAAAAAGGCAACGCACAGGAAACAGAACTGAAGGAATTCGGTATTCGGTAATATTTATCAACGGTGTGTCACTCTTAATTAAACGGTTTAACGGTAAAGAGTTGAACTGGTGTTCTCAAGGTGTAAGAAAAAAGGTAAACTACATAATTATGTCCTGACATGAAGATCTCGGAAAGGCCGAACACAGGAAATACCGTGAGGAATTCGACATTCAATAATATTTATCAATGGTGTGCCTCAGTTTAATCGTCCGCATGCATCGCTTTAGCAGCTGAATTCGGCTCCAAAATAACCCTCCCAAGGAAGTACGGCTCCTTCAGATCACTTAAGCCTGCTGAAATGTTCTGACCAATACATTTTCCTTGAATGTTAATGTATTTTACCCTATTTGAGATCTGTCATAGCAGATAAAATGTATTACAAAAACACATAAGGTTTTATTTCATATTTACATAATCCAGATTATCTTAGATATTTTGAGATATATCCACATAGAAATTATAGCAAATTCAATTCGAAAATATTCACCAGAGTGTCACATACATCTGGTATTTGCAATATTTTGCAAAAATGTTTATAACCAGCGAAAATGATTTCTAAAACAACATCATTTGTCATAGATTGCAGGATTCCTTACTCCAAGTACTTAGAGACACAACTTACCAGTAATATAGACAATCTTCAAAGTACAAACAGGAGCGTAACGAAAAATATCTGTATAGGACTGTTCAACATCTTTATGATATGTTGATGTTTCTCGTTCTTCTGGCCTCTTTCTGATTCAAGTTATATTATCGTGTTTTCGTTTTTTATTTTGTTTATTCACATTGTTTTATAAGTTGTTGTTTCGCATTATTATGAAAATAAACTAAATTGTTGCTTCAAGTAATGTTATCATGTTGTTGCTTCACGGATGATATATATATGTGTGTATTTTTGTTACTTCACGTTCTTTTATTATAACGTTGATTCGCGTTATGTTACAGTATTGATATCTACAGATCTAGGTCTAAACAGATATTTGGATTCTGAAATCCAGTCATTCGATAGTGACATTTCGGATGAAACAGTTCTGTTGAAAATACCCATTAGGCACGGATCTCGCACAAGATGTGTTGTCTTAATTCTCAGAATAAATCCTCTAAGTTTTGAGTGACATAAAGGGCATCGAAGGCATAGCCAATGTTTCGGTAACCACCAGGTGCTATTGAAGAAACACTTATAGACAAATGAAGGCTTTCAGTGGTAGTCCCCCGATTTATACGCAGACCTCTTGATGTTTACTCTCTTTGAAGAAATCAAAGACATAAATACGACCCGAAACACATTATAAGACAATTTGTGAACTTTCGGGGCTAACTGCTGTGTATGTGCACGGGATATCATGCGCCATTTGTCACGAACAAAACTCAGAAAAAATACATTTGGATCAACGAAGATTTTTCATATCGATTTTGCGTAAATCTCGTGCGAAAAAATGAATGAAAACACAGAAGTTAAGACAATAGAATTAAGAGATTTCACTTTCATAAAAGAACCAGATATAAAATGATTAAGTAGAAAAAACCCCACAAATGAAATAATCGCTGGGAAAATATATCTATTTATATATCCTGCTAGCGCCATTCGGTTTCTTGTTACTTAATAGCTAGTACTTGTCAATGCAGTTATTGACATCTTTTATGCTACATTTGTATTTCAAACACGGCACTCGTCGTACAGTCGACTGCCGTAAACTTAATATATCGGTAGAGTTATTTCTGGAAAGTTATATCAATTATGTCAGGTACTTTACAAAGGTTATTCTGGTACCGCTGGGTCTTTTAGCGTCCTTAACGACCTTTGTTTCAGGCAAGAAGCAAATGACAACTGATATCTGTGGAAAGGGTAAGTTCCTAGGAAGGACACTAGTCATATTTGTGGGCGGGGATAACTGGAACCTTGAAATACCGAGTTTTGCTACTGTTAAGTATCAGTGTAGAGTTTTGCTATTGTTAAGTATCAGTTCAGAGTTTTGCTATTGTTAAGTATCAGTTCAGAGTTTTGCTATTGTTAAGTATTTCAGAGTTTTGCTATTGTTAAGTATCAGTTCAGAGTTTTGCTATTGTTAAGTATCAGTGTAGAGTTTTGCTATTGTTAAGTATCAGTTCAGAGTTTTGCTATTGTTAAGTATCAGTTTAGAGTTTTGCTATTGTTAAGTATTTCAGAGTTTTGCTATTGTTAAGTATCAGTTCAGAGTTTTGCTATTGTTAAGTATCAGTTTAGAGTTTTGCTATTGTTAAGTATTTCAGAGTTTTGCTATTGTTAAGTATCAGTTCAGAGTTTTGCTATTGTTAAGTATCAGTTCAGAGTTTTGCTATTGTTAAGTATCAGTTCAGAGTTTTGCTATTGTTAAGTATCAGTGTAGAGTTTTGCTATTGTTAAGTATCAGTTCAGAGTTTTGCTATTGTTAAGTATCAGTTCAGAGTTTTGCTATTGTTAAGTATCAGTGTAGAGTTTTGCTATTGTTAAGTATTTCAGAGTTTTGCTATTGTTAAGTATCAGTTCAGAGTTTTGCTATTGTTAAGTATCAGTTTAGAGTTTTGCTATTGTTAAGTATCAGTTCAGAGTTTTGCTATTGTTAAGTATCAGTGTAGAGTTTTGCTATTGTTAAGTATCAGTTCAGAGTTTTGCTATTGTTAAGTATCAGTTCAGAGTTTTGCTATTGTTAAGTATCAGTTCAGAGTTTTGCTATTGTTAAGTATCAGTTCAGAGTTTTGCTATTGTTAAGTATCAGTTCAGAGTTTTGCTATTGTTAAGTATCAGTTCAGAGTTTTGCTATTGTTAAGTATCAGTTTAGAGTTTTGCTATTGTTAAGTATCAGTTCAGAGTTTTGCTATTGTTAAGTATCAGTTCAGAGTTTTGCTATTGTTAAGTATTTCAGAGTTTTGCTATTGTTAAGTATCAGTTTAGAGTTTTGCTATTGTTAAGTATCAGTTTAGAGTTTTGCTATTGTTAAGTATCAGTGTAGAGTTTTGCTATTGTTAAGTATCAGTGTAGAGTTTTGCTATTGTTAAGTATCAGTTAAGAGTTTTTTTGCTATTGTTAAGTATTTCAGAGTTTTGCTATTGTTTAGTATCAGTTCAGAGTTTTTCTATTGTTTAGTATTTCAGAGTTTTGCTATTGTTAAGTATCAGTTCAGAGTTTTGCTATTGTTAAGTATCAGTGTAGAGTTTTGCTATTGTTAAGTATCAGTTCAGAGTTTTGCTATTGTTAAGTATCAGTGTAGAGTTTTGCTATTGTTAAGTATCAGTTAAGAGTTTTGCTATTGTTAAGTATTTCAGAGTTTTGCTATTGTTAAGTATCAGTTAAGAGTTTTGCTATTGTTAAGTATTTCAGAGTTTTGCTATTGTTAAGTATCAGTTCAGAGTTTTGCTATTGTTAAGTATCAGTGTAGAGTTTTGCTATTGTTAAGTATCAGTGTAGAGTTTTGCTATTGTTAAGTATCAGTGTAGAGTTTTGCTATTGTTAAGTATCAGTTCAGAGTTTTGCTATTGTTAAGTATCAGTCAGAGTTTTGCTATTGTTAAGTATCAGTTTGGAGTTTTGCTATTGTTAAGTATCAGTGTAGAGTTTTGCTATTGTTAAGTATCTTGTTCCTGTTACAGAAGAAGTACCTATAGGTTTTATTGGTGATGTACATTACATTGTGACACCCATGTTTGGCGAAGGATCAGTGTAAGGTAGGGAGAAGAGTCTAGAACTGTCCTGATAAAGGGGCCCGTTGTTATCTCAGGGCCCGACTAAACCCTGGATCAGGGATTTAGTGCCATGCCCTCGACAGTTGGAGACTCCAGACTTAGAGGAATTATCATGTGTCTCTTTGTCTGGTCATCCTGTCAGTACATTATAACGGACATCTCTCTAGAATGCCCTGATGCGCGCTTAGTTTTTTGTTTACCTTAAAGCCGATCTGATCGATCGGATGGGTTTTAGTGTGTACAACAGATTCCCGTTATGCACTGATTTAAAATAAAACATCCGTTTCACGCATAAAAGAATGTACACAGTATATACGTGATCTACAAGGATTGTACACAAGACACACATACGGTATAACAAAGTAACGAAAGCTCTCTCATACAGTGACGAGATACCAGCTTGAATGGAACCATGTTGCACATACACTTCAATCCTTCAGATAACAATTCGAAATTACTTTGAATATATCTGGTAATATTTATCGGAGTAAAAAAATCATATTGTTAAAAAAATACAATTTGATTTGCAGCGGTTCAAACGATGATGGTTTGAGTTCTGATACATTGTGTAAATGTTAGATATATCAATAATATGCCATATCCTCCTTCATGATTTATATGGACACTTTGTTCTTTGTAAGGAATATAAAGTTTTCTGTTACATGTTCAGCAGATTGTAAAAGTATTTATATTCAGTACACATTTAAAATTGCGGGTACAATGTTAAGCATTGCGGTGGAACATTAACATACCCGTCATAGCGATGGGGTATACAGACAATACTTTACGGTACGGTAGTAGGGTAGAAGTAAACATACCCGTCATAGTGACGGGGTATACAGACAATACTTTACGGTACGGGAGTAGGGTAGAATTAAACATACCCGTCATAGTGACGGGGTATACAGACAATACTTTACGGTACGGGAGTAGGGTAGAAGTAAACATAGCCGTCATAGTAATGGGGTGTACAGACAATACTTTACGGTACGGGAGTAGGGTAGAAGTAAACATACCCGTCATAGTGACGGGGTATACAGACAATACTTTACGGTACGGGAGTAGGGTAGAAGTAAACATACCCGTCATAGTGATGGGGTATACAGACAAAACTTTACGGTACGGGAGTAGGGTAGAAATAAACATACCCATCATAGTGACGGGGTATACAGACAATACTTTACGGTACGGGAGTAGGGTAGAAGTAAACATACCCGTCATAGTGACGGGGTATACAGACAATACTTTACGGTACGGGAGTAGGGTAGAAGTAAACATACCGGTTATCGGTCGGGTCAGACTTTTACTCCTACGTACCTCCGTAGTGATGTAGTGACCGTTCCACTGATTACGGGGGCTCGCATTTGTTGACAAAAGTAATGTATCCAGCACCTATATCAATTTGACTCTCTATACACAGATTTACTGTCTGGTGGTTCTACTGCTATCACTCTCGTCTCCCATCATTATTTTCATTTTCCATTGTTTCACAATCCGTATTATCCCGACCTCTTTAATTTATAATTTTACTGTCGTTCTTTTCCGTCCATCCCCTTAACATACACTAGTCACTCAGTTTTCCCCTTTCCTTTAATCGTTTTAATGTCCGTTTTTGCGGTATAGCTAATTTGTCGTAGCAAAAGTAATTTTATTGTTAGAACAAATACAAAACAAGAGAAAAATCACAAAGCTCTTGTTGAAAACAAGAAAAAGTCAAATTGTCTAGATAAGTTGAACTGTTGCCCAAAATTTTGGTAAATCTATAAAAAATATCAATGACAAATCTCAATGTCCGCTTATAGTGTAACCAGAAAACTGTAGGTCGAAATTATCATAACTTAAAACTCCATAACTTACTGTAGGTCGACATTATCATAACCTGTACACTCCATAACTTACTGTAGGTCGACATTATCATAACCTGTACACTCCATAACTTACTGTAGGTCGACATTATCATAACCTGAAAACTCCATAACTTACTGTAGGTCGACATTATCATAACCTGGGAACTCCATAACTTACTGTAGGTCGACATTATCATAACTTAAAACTCCATAACTTACTGTAGGTCGACATTATCATAACCTGAAAACTCCATAACTTACTGTAGGTCGACATTATCATAACCTGGGAACTCCATAACTTACTGTAGGTCGACATTATCATAACTTAAAACTCCATAACTTACTGTAGGTCGACATTATCATAACCTGAAAACTCCATAACTTACTGTAGGTCGACATTATCATACTTACTGTAGGTCGACATTATCATAACCTGTACACTCCATAACTTACTGTAGGTCGACATTATCATAACCTGAAAACTCCATAACTTACTGTAGGTCGACATTATCATAACCTGGGAACTCCATAACTTACTGTAGGTCGACATTATCATAACTTAAAACTCCATAACTTACTGTAGGTCGACATTATCATAACCTGAAAACTTCATAACTTACTGTAGGTCGACATTATCATAACCTGAAAACTCCATAACTTACTGTAGGTCGACATTATCATAACCTGGGAACTCCATAACTTACTGTAGGTCGACATTATCATAACCTGAAAACTCCATAACTTACTGTAGGTCGACATTATCATAACCTGGGAACTCCATAACTTACTGTAGGTCGACATTATCATAACCTGAAAACTCCATAACTTACTGTAGGTCGACATTATCATAACCTGAAAACTCCATAACTTACTGTAGGTCGACATTATCATAACCTGGGAACTTCCATAACCTACTGTAGGTCGACATTATCATAACCTGGGAACTTCATAACTTACTGTAGGTCGACATTATCATAACCTGGGAACTCCATAACTTACTGTAGGTCGACATTATCATAACCTGGGAACTTCATAACTTACTGTAGGTCGACATTATCATAACCTGAAAACTCCATAACTTACTGTAGGTCGACATTATCATAACCTGAAAACTCCATAACTTACTGTAGGTCGACATTATCATAACCTGGGAACTCCATAACTTACTGTGGGTCGACATTATCATAACCTGGGAACTCCATAACTTACTGTAGGTCGACATTATCATAACCTGAAAACTTCCATAACCTACTGTAGGTCGACATTATCATAACCTGGGAACTCCATAACTTAATGTTTGCTTGTTCTTTACATGTACCAGCTACGCAATCAGACAGCTTAACATTTATTTTATAAAATTTCAGAGAAATTGATAAAAAATGTTTTAAATAAGATTTATTATACACCCGTACATTTCGGAAACTCATAAAATATGGAAAAAATATGAGACTTAGTTATCAGTGTCAATAATTAATTTTTTATTTGTCATAAACAATAATATATATATTTATATATATATAGGTTTGTAAGGAGTATGTTTAAAAATAGATATCTACTGTTTATGTAATTGGATCCTTTTGGAATTAAATGTTTTCTTTTTCTTTAGGAATAGTTGCATAACATAGTTATTTGAGTGACATGCGTGTGAAATTAGTACAAAAAATGTGCTTATTCATAATTCAGAAAAAAATCTACTGTACTCCATTGGTGTTTAAAGAGACCATGGTATGGTATCGAGGGTGTTGGAAGTTTATGACGGTCATTGAAGTTTTAATACTTAGGACAAGTAATTTCTTTATCTTGGCGGGTGGTAAAGATTTGCTAACTGCAATCGTGTTTACAAAAACAGACAGAATAAAAATGCCAGTCGGTCAGATGGGCGAAAGTGTCAAACAGGTAATTAGGAAATCTCGTGCGGCCCTTCTCGAGGGCGATAAGGTGCTCTATGAGAGCGTGTGAGACGACTTTTAGATAGCGTTTATTACGTAACGAGAGATTTACTGAGACACATGGATAACCTCTTCATTATTGATTAAGAGACAAATAAATCCAGATTCCGGACATGTTAAACATTCTAATGTCTATGCCCAACTATTTTTAGAAAGAACTTTTCGTGGCACGTAATATCGTCTGTTGCCAAGACTATTCGAATTTCTTTGTTTCTTAAAACTTAACCAACAACAAAAACAACTTTGTCTTCAGAAGCACAACATACTGTCTTAATAACAAATGACATGAAAGTTTAACAGTGTCCGCTAAATGAGAACACTTTCTTTCTGTTCCATTTACTCTACACTACAAAAATCGATAATATATGACCACGGACCTTTCTTATTTTAAATCCTATAACCTATAAGTAGTTATTATTCTAAATTATAAAATGTTCAAAACAGTGTTTTTTTTCTATATTATTTTCAATATATCCAGTGACATAATGGTAATCAACTACATACCCAACGAAGCGATGACGGGTATACAAAGGCACAAAATGGGACGATGCATTATAGTTTAGTGATCTTAAATATGAAAGTGGTTCCTTATAGAATATCGAGGTGATTGACAGGTTCCAGTAGGTGGCACGGTCGGTAGCATACAGGTGGTAAATCAGGCCCGCGGTGTCGTCAGATAACAGTGATAATAAATTTCACTTGGGAACACTTCAGAACACAAGTATAGTTGTTTCAACAGCAAAAACAAGAATGCTAGTAACCAATTGTCCAATAGTACTTGTATGTGCCTGTTTCAGTCGAACCTGTCTTAGACAATACCTGCTCATAGCGACTAATTGCATATATATCTAAAGCATGAAAAGATCCCCCTCAGAAACCTCCTAGCTGTTCAGATCGATTGTGAAACCTGTCCCTAACGACCACCTGTCTATCAATGCGGTAAATCCTAAACCTGACTAAGAGACAACCTGTCTTTAACAGCCACCCAAACAATAAATCCGTCATCATGAACCATCTGTTTATAGCAACCGTCATTCAAGCCTGACCCGATCATATCCTGTCTATTGCTACCATCTATATACTATACATATATATCACTGCGATGAAAACTTTCCTGAGAGACCCCCTGCCTATATCAAGAGTGAAAAATTACATTAAAACCTGCGTTATTGTCCACTTGTCAGAGGTGCAGTCACAAAAGAACAAAGGTCATTGTATCAAAACATGCCATAGAATCACACTAATTATTATATTCATCTGTACATCGCCTTTCCCTGTCTTTAGTGGCCACCTGTACAGCGCCCATTCCTGTCTTAAGTGACCACCTGTGCATCGCCTTTCCCTGTCTTTAGTAACCACCTGCACATTGGCCTTTCCCTGCTTAGATAAACCTTAGAGGCCATCTGCTTATTATCAACAGCTTAAATCATTGTTTGGCTACGATACAGCTATTTTATTAAATGCACTTATCGATATAGATCTGCGGCTCCAAAGTAAAACGGAAAGCCTTAAAAATCTTTTTTCAATTTACACAAATATGACATACAAAATGTCTCCGGACTTGAGTATCTTTCCATTCCGCTTTACTTAACAGATGAGAGTTTTTTTAAGCAGCTTTTATCACAAGGACTTGGAATATGTAGGTGATTATGTAACCCCATACCGACTTATAAAAAAAGGTAGAAAAAATCCGGCCACCTAACTAGAGTGTGTTACGAGGGCTTCCGTTCAAGTTTGTTTACCGTTTCAAAAATTACACGTATCTCAAATTACTGGTTATATTTAAACAAAGAGCGTAACTGTCATGGCGGAATGGGATTTGTCCACAATACTTCCCTGTTGTGCGAGTTCAGTGAAAAGATAGGACAGAGCTACTTTGGATAAATGTATTAACGTATTTACTTGTAATCGGAACGTGTGCAAGAGTAAATACATTACAGTCATCCTTCACTTTCTCCTCAAAACCAATTGACAGATCGAAAGGTACTCGCACACTGCAAGAAATATCGTTTAATAATCTTGTCCATGAAATGGATCACGGAACGAATTCGACGACAAGTTAATTATCTGAGTTACATTTGTTTTGTCTGTCTTCTACTTCGTCGGAGTCTGTGAAGTAACTCAATCTTGTACAGAAAAGTATTTTAGAAGTCTTCAATATTCTTTGTTTGATGAACTTGATGGCCACTAGGTGCAAGACAATAAAATCAGGACGAACATGGATTTATTACTCTTTGTTTTTCTTTGTTCGTGTTCACCAATATCTTTGCTCCAAGTTGTTTTTATGTGACATTTCATCACTTTTGATGATACAATTTTTGGCCGTTAACGAGTCTCAGAACCAACTCATCATAATCGGCCCATCGCAGTCTACGTTTGATATCTGATATTATCCTGGAACTAGCGCCGCCGTTGTCGGCACATATATTTTACATATATATATATATTACATATATGTCATTGCCACATATTTTTTGCTGTATTCGACAGTGACGGAATACATCTGTATATTAGCACGTGCGGTAATTCAACAGAATTATTTTCTGAATTTATTTAAATATTATGTTTATGAATACAAAGAAATATAAATATTTGTTGAAATAAGCGATTTTACATGTTATAACGAACATGATGATCCATGAAAATTCATTAAAAAAACGCTGTTATATCCGATGAAGTTTTGAACTAAGTTTCCATGCGGAGCAATTACTTTGGCGTCCGTCATCAGGCAAAATTCAGCGTAACGTCAACATAAGGTTAACAATGATTGAACAACAAAACTGTCTAAGTTTCCGTAATCTGATTTTCGATCAATGTTGTAGGATAAATAGAATAAATGGTCAGTGTCTGAAAATATAAGCTGTATTTTGCCTCGGGACAGATAGACAAAAGTGTCTCGCCTTAGGCTCACTAATATTGTCTTTCTTCACCCTCGTCAAAATACAGCTTATATTGTAAGACAATGGCCAGGTATTCAATATTTATCATACAACTGTCATTGTCGGAATACACCAGCCACGTATATTTTTGCTGTTTTCGGCAGCAATGTCAGACAACACCTGTATTCTAGCACGTGCGTTAATTCGACAGAATTACTTTTTTGATTGAACGATATGAATAGCCGTTGAGATCAAAATTCAATATATTGTTATGAACAAAGTATTTTATGAAATTGCTGATATATTCGTTTATGGACGTGTATTGAACCATATTTCTGCGCGGAGCAATTATTTTGGCGTACGTCATCAGACAAAATTCAGCGTAACGCCAACGACAGGTAAACAAAGATTAAACAACAAAACTACTGAAGTTTGATTGTCTGATTTTCAATCAATGTTGCAGGATAAATAGGATACGTGGTCAGTGTCTTAAAATATAAGCTATTTTAAGACACTGACCATGTATTCTCTGCACACCTACTGTAACGTTGCTGTTGGGATTGCTGAAGCTTCAAGTATACATGATCATACACTGATTTTCTAATAGTAAAATCTTTAAACCAAAATTGAAAAAAGGAGATTACAGATGTTTAAAATTAGCAACAGCAACAATGCTTCCCGATCGGAGACTACATTTAGTCGGATCTTTAAGTGTTATTGTTTAAACCAATCAGGACATGTCGTCATTTAATTTATGACGGAAATTCACGAATGTTTTCCGGATAAAAACTTGATATAGTGTCTTGTTCAAAATTCATTATGGACCGGAAGAATCTAATAGGCAATATAAAATGCCTATTTTTTTCTTAAATAAAATATAGACAAGCTCATCGTCCGACAGACAAACATTAACCACAGGAAGGTCCTTTATATAAATTATATTGTGCTTCAGTCTTAAAACATATGCCAATAAGAACAAAACATGGAGCAACAAAGTTTCATAACAAATAGCAAACTTTACAAACTCTTATATGAAATCACATTCACCCACCATTCGTCTCCTAACATGTCTTACAAAAAAACGCAAAAACGAGTGATAAATCACGACAGAAATAATAATAACAGACACAAATCATCGATTAGTAAACAGTGATTTAAAATAATAAATCCTTGTTGTATTTTAAAATTCTGGCCACCTCAACGCCGACCATGCGATAGGCATTGTAGGTTACACTTATAATCTTATCGTTTGATCTTGGTATTCAAACAAAAGAAATATCAATATCGAATCGGTCCTTCTGTTCATATGAGTCTTCCTGTAATATTCCAACTGTTATAAATAAAACGGGTCAACAGGGTTTACCTTAATATTAAACAGATTTCTAAAATGTTGACACTAGCAATTCGATATAAATTCACGTGTAATTATCATATATACATCTGCATTCACTGTCAAGAGGGATTACTATTTCAGAGCATTTTGAAATATGTTTTCTCCAGATGTACAGGTTTGAGATGAATTAGTGATTGAAAACAAAATTTTTCTTTGCCTTAGAAAGGATTTGTGACATTTGCAAAGATTTATAGGGCAAAACTGACGATAAATATGGCGCTGAGTAACATTATTGCTTCTGACTCATCCCGATAGCATGCATGATGATCGCCGGGGGGATCGTCGGGGTCCCGGTGGCGCTTGATGCAAACAAAATTAACGTTAATAAAAATACGGCATATAAGTCCGCAAAATCCTATCCAGCTCGAGTTAGCGCCACGATTCCTCTCGGCTGTATATAAACTCCATATCTCATCGCCCTCCTTTCAGAAGGTAGCTATAAAATATAGCTCCCCGGGTGTAATGTTGAAGAGGAATCTCGGTATTGGATCATGTTATCATTCAAGGAAATAATTTAGGATCATTGATAGAAAGAAATGTTATCCACAGGAAGTCAAGGAATATACTAGTATGACGAACGATTTACCGGGCACGGATCCCTCCTCTTGAAGAAATAATCCATTGTATTAACTATAAATATGGTTTCAATAGATCGAGGATAGCTTCGTATTTATTTTTAAGTTTGAGTTAGAGTCTAGTATAATTTAACAATACCCGTCTGGTTAAGATACTTTTAAAATGACATAAAATAGTCCAGGAAGACATCAACTAAACAATTATTGGACCAAAGAGCTAAATAAAAATTATTGTCAAAGAAAAGGCAAGTAAAATTAACAACAAAAATTAATCTTTTGAAACCGTTCTTTAATTTGGGATTTTGGAGACAATTGTGACAAAGGATCTTAAGTATCCTTATCTAGCCAAAAAGTGTGACGTATGATGTAAGGTCGTGAGGTGCACCGTCCTGACTTGAGCGACACAGGTCCATTATTTGACCGTCTGTGTAGGGACATGATCTAAAGTCCATGATGGCAGCTCAAGGACGGGGAAAAATCAGCACTGAAGAAATCATACAGTGGACCGACGGTTTACACCCGGAACGCTGTGTTATTGGGTGAGATGTAGACAAATGAGAGGTTTACACCCGGAACACTGTGTTATTGGGTGAGATGTAGACAAAGGAGAGGTTTGCACCCAGAACGCTGTGTTATTGGGTGAGATGTAGACAAAGGAGAGGTTTGCACCCGGAACACTGTGTTACTGGGTGAGATGTAGACAAAGGAGAGGTTTGCACCCGGAACGCTGTGATGTTGAGTGAGATGTAGACAAAGGGGAGGTTTGCACCCAGAACGCTTTGTTATTGGGTGAGATGTAGACAAATGAGATGTTTACACCCGGAACGCTGTCTTGTTGGGTGAGATGTAGACGAAGGAGAAGTTTACACCCAGAACGCTGTAATGTTGAGTGAGATGTAGACAAAGGGGAGGTTTGCACCCAGAACGCTGTGATGTTTAGTGAGATGTAGACAAAGGAGAGGTTTGCACCCGGAACGCTGTGATGTTGAGTGAGATGTAGACAAAGGAGAGGTTTGCACCCAGAACGCTGTGATGTTGAGTGAGATGTAGACAAAGGTGAGGTTTGCACACATCAATCACATCATGGTCATCTTCAGTTCATTGTGATCGTGACTGGGATTTTAACGTAAAAGGACAAACTATATTACAGCGTCAACATACAAGGACAATATATACCACAGCGTCAACACACTAGGACAACCTATATCATAGCGTCAGCACACCGGGACAAAATATACCACAGCGTCAACACACAAAGACAAATATAACACAGCGTCAACATACCCTGACAAACTGTCACAGCGTCAACACACAACACACAAGGACAAACTATATCACAGTGTCAACACACAACACACAAGGACAAACTATATCACAGTGTCAACACACAACACACAAGGACAAACTATATCACAGTGTCAACACACAACATACAAGGACAAACTATATCACAGTGTCAACACACAACACACAAGGACAACTATATCACAGTGTCAACACACAACATACAAGGACAAACTTTATCACAGTGTCAACACACAACACACAAGGACAAACTATATCACGGTGTCAACACAGAACACACAAGGACAAACTATATCACAGTGTCAACACACAACAATAAAGGACAAACTATATCACAGTGTCAACACACAACATACAAGGACAAACTATATCACAGTGTCAACACACAAGGACAAACTATATCACAGTGTCAACACACAAGGACAAACTATATCACTGTGTCAACACACAACACACAAGGACAAACTATATCACAGTGTCAACACACAAGGACAAACTATAGCACAGTGTCAACACACAACACACCGAGACAAACTATATCACAGTGTCAACACACAACACACTAGGACAAACTATATCACTGTGTCAACACACAACACACAAGGACAAACTATATCACAGTGTCAACACACAACACACTAGGACAAACTATATCACTGTGTCAACACTCATTACACAAGGACAAACTATATCACAGAGTCAACACACAACATACAAGGACAAACTATATCACAGTGTCAACACACAAGGACAAACTATATCACTGTGTCAACACACAACACACAAGGACAAACTATATCACAGTGTCAACACACAACATACAAGGACAAACTATATCACAGTGTCAACACACAACATACAAGGACAAACTATATCACAGTGTCAACACACAACACACAAGGACAAACTATATCACAGTGTCAACACACAAGGACAAACTATATCACAGTGTCAACACACAACACATAAGGACAAACTATATCACAGTGTCAACACACAAGGACAAACTATATCACTGTGTCAACACACAACACACAAGGACAAACTATATCACAGTGTCAACACACAAGGACAAACTATATCACTGTATCAACACACAACACACAAGGACAAACTATAGCACAGTGTCAACACACAACATACAAGGACAAACTATATCACAGTGTCAACACACAACACACAAGGACAAACTATATCACAGTGTCAACACACAACACACAAGGACAAACTATATCACAGTGTCAACACACAACACACAAGGACAAACTATATCACTGTGTCAACACACAACACACAAGGACAAACTATATCACAGTGTCAACACACAACATACATGGATAAATCTATATCGAAACATCCACTCACAAGAACAAATATCACAGCGTGAATACAAAATAACATGCCTATGGTAAATAATCAGGAAAACGGTCATTCCGGAGAAGGATTTTCATGCTCGAGTATCACAGACAATTATATAATATATATATATATATATATATATATCTGACGTAAACATATTTCAAAAGTTTTTGTATCTAAAGCTGGGATGCTGTGATAGTAGATAAAAGCAGCACGACAGACTGTGCTGTACCCGTATAAAGTACTACGATAGTACACCAGGTGCGGCGTTCAGTAACTCGCGCGAGGGATGCCTGGTGAGACCCTCGACCAGGTGTGTAGTCGGCGAGCGCCAACTTGTTCGTGTGCATCTACCTGGTCAAAATGACGGCGGGCAATGAATGGGTTAACATGGTAGGTCGGTTATGTTTGAAATTTCATCATAAAGATGATATATATATATATATATATGTTACTGGTGCCGTAATATCTAGAATAACAATGTCATGTCGTGAAATGATTCCATGAGAACGAGGCTCGAGAACTCTTCAGAGTCACGTGTGTCGCCTGGGAATCACGAGTGCATGCGTTACACTCAAGAGTGCAAAAACAGCTGGGATCTACACATCAAATACGACAACTTTGCAGTTTAGCAGCAGTTTTGTCTTGGTAGATAAAATCAACACTTCAAGTGACAATTCTCTCTGTGAATCGGGCAAAGTGGTTTAAGTCTTACGAAATAATCCAACAGTGGGATTTTATCGTGCTGTCATTTTCCAATTTTGCAAGTGTAAAATCTTGCCCGTTTGAACACGTTATAACACATCCAATGTGGTACAATACTCAAATAAATGCAAATATCAAGTCTCATCTTAATCCCCCCCACACACACAATCATCGTAATAATTTCTAGATGTTATACCATTGATGATGATGATGTTCCTGTAGTTGAATGTTTGTCCTGAATTCAAGGTTAGATAAAAATGACAGACACATGTATTTAAAGGTCAAAGACTTCAACAGGAAAATGCGTCCTTTTAAAACATATATCGAGTCATTGTTTTGACTTAAATGACAAAAAAAAAGTGTCTTCGCATGAGGTGAAGATGAATATGATTCTTGAAGGGTTGTGTAGGCATTAGAGTGAGAAATATAGCCCCTCAAAGAGAACCCTTCCTCGTTTGCCAGCACGACCGTGACCCTAACAGTCAAAGCCGGAATCCGAATCCCGCGTTCGTGTATGTTCTGCCAACTTTATACACATCCTGCCACTTCCGTTGTCGTAAGGACTCACCTCAAGTGTTTCAATAATGTAAATTTAAATATTACATTTGTGTGATGTTATTGTTCATTTATGTCCCATTTTTATCCCCTGTATAAATAAAAGGGTTGTGTGTTTGTAAACATGCCTTTCACAGTTTGAATTTAATACGAAAAGTTCGTGGGTTTTGATCAAAGTCTTTGTAAACTATTTTATGAATATTTGACTTGCGATAATAATCACACAGCTGTACCCGGCTGATAATGAAAATCGTGAAACAAGAGTCGAGTGTTGATATATTGATTTTAAAGTTTACGTTAGTGATATTATAAAACCACTACAGACACGGCTCGCCTACAGGAAATTCACCACACCTTCGGTTGTACATATAGCCAAACTGTTCAATACATCCAAACTCACGCCGAGTCATAGTCGATACATATCATATCCAGGTATTGTTTTTTTCATAGTTTACATCATAAATAAATTTGTAAATGAACCTCGCTTACAGATATTACAATAAATATTGTGCACTGTTTTAATCCTTTGTCCTCTCTAATACAATAAATGTCTTTGCTCGGAGTCTTTTTTGTGTTGTTCTTTCTCTTAAACAATCTAAGTAACCACAAATCTAGATTTATGATATATTTTGTTTCCTTCGAAGTATATACATGAGAGTTCTATAAATGCTATAATGAGATGTGTATGTATTTCCGATGAAATGTTATAGTTTTCTTCCGTTGAGAGATGTGGTTGATAACGTTTTAAAAAAGGGAGCAATTTTTAAAAAAAATGAAAGAGAATATAAAGGAATATTAATGAAATATAAGATGTGTCGGTTAGAACGAATGAAAAGAGACTTAAGCTGATCAGTGGTTTGTGTTTCTACTTCTAACTAAAATATTTTCATTGTTGTTATCGGATGTTGCGAAGACGTAAAAAAAAACTCAGAAGTAAAATAAAGTTTCAGATATGGAATAAAAATCCTTTTGTGATAACCTGATTAATTCTGTGAATGAGAAAGAGGTTATAACAATACTGCATAACAGAGATAAGTAACCTTACCATTTAAGCGTCAGTGCCGTCTGCTTCTTCTTGTCCCTCATGATTTGTGCAACAGTCTTCTTCTGAATCTGTTGTTCATCTGATGTGATGTCACCATTTCCTGCTTTTTCCTCTTCGTCCAAAATGCTCTCGTCATCAGTAAATGCGGGACTATTCAGTGCGGGACTGTCCACCCTGTTGGGTTCTGTGTACGATAAAGGAAAGATAAGTATTGACATCCTAGTAGGACGTAAACTTATTTGGAAAAAAAAATAAAAATTGCCATTATCAGTTGTTATGAAACTAAAACATAATTTACTAAAACGTTATCGCAAGATCGGAAGTAAGAACTACAATGTTTAAAGATATACATAGTATAAAATACAGTATGATATATCACTTCGTTACTCCGAAATCCGGTATACAGTTTAACTTCGTTACTCCAGAGTCCGTCATCGAGATAGGCATTTCTTGGTGTGAATCGTTTTGCTTAGAGCAAATTGTTTAAAGTTAAGAGAGAGAGAGAGATTCTTGATGTTAGGTGTTTTTCTGAGAGAGACAGTTCCTTACCAGGGGCGTTTGTCTAAGAGAGAAATAGATTCCTATTGTGAATCAGTTCGCTGAGAGAGGGATATTTGACAATAAACGTTAAACTGAGAGAAGCAATTCAGAGGACGAGAGACATACTTTTCTTGGAAGGATTCTGATTTTAAACGTTTAGCTAAAATACTTTTGTCTGTGTGAAATACGCCGACACAGGGAGAACAGAAAAACCAACTGATAACAGGCCAGTCTATGGACACTTGACCAACTCGTTGAAATTAGCCATTGCAAAGAAGTCACGTGACCGATGCTCAACATACATATCTTCACTATTCAATATGTCACGCAGAAGTACCAGACTGGAATTCATAATGGTTCAATAGAGATTTCATGGCTAGCGGACGTCAACTAGATGTCAATCATTTATCGTTGCAAATCAGCTTCTATTTTCATGATAAAAAAATAAAAACGTTTTAAAAACTATCACAGAGGTAGCATGCCTTAATCCAAGATTTGTGGATAACATACATATGTTAATCTCATTTATGACGTCATATAACCTATAAGATATCTATATCATAATATTTTTTCTTGAATTACGACTAAAACCAATCTGTGTTTCTAAATACCCGTGTAATAAGAACAAGTCATTTCAGTCTCAGTTCTAGTTTTTTTTTATATCACAAAGTTAAAATACCGTAGTAGATTGTCAATAAAGGTTTGTATATAATAGTTATAGATGCTAATTTACGTGAACTGACAGGAACAAATTCATCATCTATTTAATCACGTGATAGATAATTCAGGTAGAAAGTAGACATTTCCCATTCAAGTAAAAAAAAATCGTTTCTTTATCCATGGTTCTCATTGTTACGTCACAATGCAATCTGTAATTTTGTGACGTCATTTCATTGTGAAAAAACTTGAGTGACGTCATATTTGGTAATCATGTCTACACTTGTGTGATGCACAATAATATCACACGGGTATGGTTATTGAAGTACGGTCCTGTTTTTAGTGTAATATCACCCATAATACATGTATAATACTTTGTGGATCTATGATTGGCTGAAGCTTCCACGTCGATGTTGACGTCATAACTTCATGACGTCATATGCATAATGATGTTCTGGACAGTGGTGATTTATTTCCACTGATGTGATCGCCATTGAAAGATAACCATATATATATATATATCATAATCATATTTGATATGTGGTCAATGAAACTTCTCAGGGGCTCGGTGAAATAAAAAAAATCTTTAGGCTCAATGCATAAATCTCATATTAAATGGAAACTCATTTAAGACTGAACATCTATATTTAAATTTTTAGTCTATTACTTGAGTCAGCTGGTTTCTAAAAAAATCCTCAAAAGTTTGCTCGTGCCTGAAGTATCTATTTTCATTGGCTTCGTATTTTTTCATTATTTATCTATTATGAAGTGTATACATTACAAATCTAGTCAGATTAACACATCTCTTATACACAGCTTAAGTGGTCAAACGGATTTATGTTATCTCCGTTGACCACAACTGTCCACTGGTCATTTTACCTTAATCGCAGTAACAACATTAGGCTCCTTGGCCAAACCGAGGGAGATAGATTACAGGGTAATTGAACATATCTAGAAATTTATCGGTTTACGAATCCGATCTAGATACCATTGATAAATAAGAGATTTTATGATAAACCATAATTCTTGGTTGACTGTTAAATTTGTACAGTTATTCGACAGATTAAATTTACCGATTTTGCCTTTCATGTTTTTTTCTTTTATGATTTCAGATGTTGAAAGATTTCTATATGTATTCTGTGTTCATTTCTTGTTGTTTACAAGTGATTTTATTTGAAGAAGAAGAAGAAGAAGAAGAAGAAGAAGAAGAAGAAGAAGAAGAAGAAGAAGAAGAAGAAGACGGAGAAGAAGAAGAAATCTTTCATATTTTAACAGGTTTACAATATCGTGATAACAAAATCAATACACGATTCTTTGGATCCTTGAAGTAAAAACATGTCATTATTTTTTCATTGATTCGCTAATATTTAATCCAGATGACAAAATGGTTATTATAAAACAAATAAAAGGCAAACATATGCTTTGTAAACGTTGTCGTTAAGAGAGAAAACATCTGTAGCTTTTTAACTGCATAACACACCTGGTGCTATTGTCACAACTGAGCTTACCTGATATTAAAAAAAAAATAATTTGATATAGTATTTCATTACGTGTCACTAATGCATTATATATATAGACAACACAGTACAAATTATTGTATACACAGAATATTTGTGTTGATATATTGTTCCACCCAGAATGTAAAACTGTTGACAACACATTTATGATAAAACATAATAATATTGATCATGGTGTCTAATTCAAACCGAAGCAGGATATTACAAACGTATGTTTAATTGTAACAGTATTTGTTTTCATTGACAAGACAAATAGTGTATATATCTAACCCAAGAAAAAAAATCTCGTGTCCCCTTGTGTACAAAAGAAGTGTATACAGAGACCTTTGATGTGACAGAAATACCGACAGTGTTATTTCAACAATTTCTTTTGGCCCCAACTATTCCTGTCGATAAAATGGCTTCATGCAGGCCATGCTAGGATATCATACAAAACTGCTTGTCAAGAAAAACATATTACAATATAGACAAATATTTGAAAATAAATGAGAGAAAAAAATTTAACTAAATCAATTTAATCAGTTACAGGTGTGGGACAAAGAAAGACGTTCTTCAAAATTATTCCTGAACATGAATTTGGTTCGGAAAATTATAAATGTGACACTGATAATTCGATTTGACAAACAACAAAATATTCATCATTTCAATAACAGTGACGTTGTATACTTTCATCAATTAACACATTTTAATACCATTCTATAATAAACTTAATTTGGGAAGCGGCTGTTTACAATTATGACGATAAATTAAGAGAATCGATATAAATTAACATGGCGTACACCCTGCCATTCTGTTTTACTACCAGTTTTTATAACTCACGATAAAATGTGCGTTTCATAAAGAACAGGCCATTTAATTACCAGTACGGATTATCAAGGTGATTTACTGCATATATCATACGGTATATTTATGATGTTAAGGTAAAATTTCCATGTCGGTTTATTTTGTCATAATTACTGAAATTAGGGTATTTCAATAATATTTGTATGAATAGATGTCGATAATGTTTATACACTGTAATTACAATTAAGACTTGATTTGTTTCACTTTGACGTGTCATAAATGAAATAAACAAATAAAATAATGATTTTCAATTAACTGCTCATACCATATAAATTAATGTATATTTTTGCAATATTAAAGGGGGAACATAGGGCATGAAATATAACGTGGATATCTTATCACCCCTGGTATGGAAAGTTTCTTCCTAAAGCTCTAAGTTGCTCATGTAGACACGCAATGTTATATTACAGTATGATATAATGTTTCAATTAACATAATAAAATTGATGATATTGTTATTTACAATTTTTCGTGTGTTATATCTATATTTATGTTCTAGTTTTGACGTAAAAATTGGTCAGTGCTATAAATTTTAATGCTTAGCGGATATTTGTGATTCCTGTTTGTGGTTTGCGCCATAAACAATGACAATATACACACCATTCATTAACTAGTCATAACTAGCCGCTGTCCAGGTAAAATGTATCAAGGTATCACAGCCCAGGTAAAATGTAACAAGGTATTACAGTTCAGGTAAAATGTATCAAGGTATCACAGCCCAGGTAAAAATGTATAAGGTATTAAAGTTCAAGTAAAATGTATCAAGGTATTAAAGTTCAGGTAAAATGTATCAAGGTATCACAGCCCAGGTAAAATGTATCAAGGTATCACAGCCCAGGTAAAATGTATCAAGATATTACAGTTCAGGTAAAATGTATCAAGGTATTACAGTTCAGGTAAAATGTATCAAGGTATTACAGTTCAGGTAAAATGTATCAAGGTATTGAAGTTCAGGTAAAACTGTATCAAGGTATCACAGCCCAGGTAAAATGAACTGAGGTATCACAGTTCAGGTAAAATGTTTCAAGGTATCACAGCCCAGGTAAAATGTAACAAGGTATCACAGTCCAGGTAAAATGTATCAAGATATTACAGTTCAGGTAAAATGTATCAAGGTATTACAGTTCAGGTAAAATGTATCAAGGTATTACAGTTCAGGTAAAATGTATCAAGGTAAAATGTTTCAAGGTATCACAGCCCAGGTAAAATGTAACAAGGTATCACAGTCCAGGTAAAATGTATCAAGGTATCACAGCCCAGGTAAAATGTAACAAGGTATCACAGTCCAGGTAAAATGTATCAAGGTATCACAGCCCAGGTAAAATGTATCAAGGTATCACAGTCCAGGTAAAATGTATCAAGGTATCACAGCCCAGGTAAAATGGATCAAGGTATCACAGCCCAGGTAAAATGTATCAAGGTATCACAGCCCAGGTAAAATGGATCAAGGTATCACAGCCCAGGTAAAATGGATCAAGGTATCACAGCCCAGGTAAAATGGATCAAGGTATCAAGGTAAAATCACACAGCCCAGGTAAAATGGATCAAGGTATCACAGCCCAGGTAAAATGGATCAAGGCAGCCCAGGTAAAATGGATCAAGGTATCACAGCCCAGGTAAAATGGATCAAGGTATCACAGCCCAGGTAAAATGGATCAAGGTATCACAGCCCAGGTAAAATGGATCAAGGTATCACAGCCCAGGTAAAATGGATCAAGGCATACAGAAACGGCTGAACATGTAAACAGATGTTTTCTTCCCTCCACAGCCATTGAAAAAGGTCAAACTTCACAAACATGAAGACACAAGCCGAGTATATGAACCAAATCTTGAAAACCATTGTCTTACCCGTGTGTACCTGTCGGCATTAGACACATAGACCATGAAAATCAATTTCTCACAGGTGCACGTGACGCGTGCGACGACAATAATATTTGGTCAAATTGTACTGTTTACATCAAAATTACCTCCAGTAGTAAATCTTTGTTTGCACGCCTAAGGAAAGGTTACACGTACTTTTAATTCTGAACCTCTTTTTTTTTGTATTTTGATAAAAAAAAATTTGCTTAAAAGGGATGAACGGTATCATTGTATCAATCCATTTTGGTCTGTAAAAAGCGATACAGACAGGTGTAATAAATTAATATGAAAAACCTATCGAAATGAAATCCGGCTAACAAATAAATTTCAAACATAAAAACTAAAATATCAATAAAAATTATAACGCTATGGAAACTTCGGGGTTTTGTTTATATAATTAAAATGTGAATTTCATAAGTGGTACATAAACGAACGATTTAGATTTATTATACTAATCGGATGTTTTCTTATTTAAAAAAAAAAGAAAAACTTTCCTTAAAGTACATCTGTAGTATTATATAAAACATCGCTTCCTTTTCCACTTGAAATGACATTTATACAGTTTGTACAAATAAAAAATGGCGATGTTGTTATATATACATCTGCATTAATATGAGCACTCCATCCTGCCAAACTTCAAACTCCAGTCCTCAACACGAGGCAGGAAGTAAACAGGGGGCCGCGTGTACCTCCCTTTCTCCTCTAGGTCGGTACCAAATATCGCCCGATTTCCCTAACAGTTTGCTCATAATCACCCAAATATTTTGTAAAAAAGCGATAACCCTATTTCCTGGTTATATATTTAAACTCACCAGTGAAGAAAACCATGTGTATGAATTGAAAGGGAATTAAAAAGTAAGAAATGAAAAATATCTTCAATTTCCTTATAACATACAGAGAGAAGATTTACAAATTATTTGTACTATAAATTGCAACACCGGTGACATTAAATAATCTATTGAATGGAAGAAAGAAGGGACAAAAACGCTAAAAATATAACATTAATGATTAATCGATGAAAATAGAACATTTGATTCATTACGTCACAAAGCATTAAATAGGAAAACAGAAAATACATGATCTACTGATAAAGTTAATAATTTCAGTTATATTCGGGAAGAAAACAATGGAATTCATTTTTCAGTGGTAACATTATAAATACGTTCATTTGTTTATTTAGGTGATATTAGATGTGTCTAAAAACTTTCATGAATATCTAATTTAAAAAAAATTAACTTAACCAATTTATAGACTGTAAATAAATACAAATAATGCCGTTTATTGATTTTTCTGACAAATTATATCGAGTTTGATGAAAATAATTTTGTTTGAGTTAGGGAGATATATTTAATTAGTGTTTATTTATAACGTTTGTTAAACCTCTGATCGATATCAGTATGATCACCATGAAGTTGATATAAAATAAATCGGTGTAGATTTTCCGTGTTTTCGTTGACAGTGTATTAAACCTTTCACGTATAAAAAATCCTCACAGACTCCGCGCGACATTTCATCGTTATAAGGTCTGTAGCAAAATATTCTTTATGTAGATAGCATTTCTGTGATCGTGACACTATTACAGAGTAGAAAATTCAATCGTTCAATTTTCAGAGCGAACTGTTTTCTAATTTTTTTCTTGCTTATACGCGTATAAATTCCATGCACTTGTAATTAGAGATCGGGGGGAAAATCGGACGTTGAATTTCAAATTATCCTCATTTAATCGCCTGTTTCCATGACAGTTTAATAGCAATTGACTTACATTGTTATATGGCATAATTTGGTCCATAACTGTGATGTTATAATATTATACTAAAATTACAAACAGACATGATTTGGTTTCATTATCACTAAATTTGACGTGCTTCCCATATTTTTCACAAAAGAAATTAATTTTAAAATCTATGAGCTTTCGAAATATGCCCCTCCTCGGTCCCCTAGTACAGCATACATTAACTGCTTTCTCAGTAAGAATATAAAGATACGTATTTATTCTATGCAGATTATTAACGCGTGTAATTCTCTATATAAACAGATGCACCCCAAGTCCCCGGACAGACTGTGTGAGTTTGTTTGTACATAGCGTGACGAACAGATTACGTTCTAGTGTCGGGTACGTACAGATAGCAGATCTCGTCCTACTTTGAAGAATGACAAATCGCACTATCTTCCCTGTCGACATTTTACCAACTTCAAATAATCTCAGCCTTTCCACACAGAGATCTTCAACGTCCGTTCAAAAATCTTTCGCACTCTTACCGATAATATTCGACGACAGTAACGTGGAGAATGAACAAAACCGCTAAATATGATCGCAGCATATTTCAGGATTTTATCTCGGAATATTAAGGGTATTGTTATTATAGAGAAATTCCTGTATAATTCCAGTCTTTTCTTATCAGTATTATAGTGTTTGAATTCATCTAGGTCAAGATATTTCTCGATGTAAGGCTCCAACACGAACTCTAGTCCGTTGTTTTGTCTAAAGCCACTGACGGGCGGGTAAAGAGCATCGCGAGCGACTTCACATTGGACGTCGGTTAGAACGGGTGTTGTGCAGTAGGTGACTTGTTATAACAGCTTCCAAGATATTCCTAAAAGATAGACCTATGTTTGGGAATTACTCTCTTGAAATATTTCTTGTTAAATCAATTTCGTTCACTAGCGAAAGGCTGATTACTTTTAAAAAAAATATATATATGTATATCTACATATATAAACCAATCTTTATCTTTTTTTAGACTTTACTTGGTATATCATTAACATTTATGTGTGTTTCTAAGTCCGAAGGTATATTGAAGTTATATACCTGCACGTGAACAACATTTTTAATCTCGTTAAATTAAAGGTTAAATATGTTATTATGTTGATCATATCAAAATTCAGACAGAAAATATTCTTTCTTTTTATAAGTTTGTTGTTCATCTCATTTCTGTTACATCAATATCAAAAAAAAAATATAAGTTGAAAAACATAAGGATCTTCTGACAAAGTCTCATAAGGACAAATTGAAGTTTTAAAATTTGTCAAAATAAAACCTTTATATATATGTTCTGGTTTAAAGAACGTACATGTAGTGTACATCAAAACAAACTGGGTTCAACTTGCACAACTTATGAAATTGATAACAAATAAAAATAAATAAATAAATGAATAAAAAAACAAACAAATGACACGGTAGACGCAAGAGTGAAATTAAGAATCGATGATATGAACGATGAATGAAACAATACGATGATCACGTGATAAGTAAATACATTATGTTTTTATATTGTTGATTTACAGATTTATGGTAGTAATTTACATATAACGCGCCGTGTTTTTTTATGATGACGGGGAACAATAAACAATCATAAGTTTCTTAAAATAAACAAAGTGTGTTTAAAGAAGCTGTAAAATATAACAAGGATTGCTCCTCAAAATCTTAAATAAATATCACCCCGTAAAACATCCCGAAAGTCGACCAATGAGAGTCTATTAAACACCGACTCGGATTTGTAATGTAGGGAGCTTACAGTATATAATACTACACGGAACTGAAGGCGGGTTCCTGGGTTTCCGGGTACGGTCGCCATGAGCTGGTAACTGGGGTTTGGCAGATTGACTTTTTCGGAATGTCAGCTCGTGTCACACGAGTACACGGACAAGTACACAATCGTAGTGTTTATGTCCAGTCGATTGTTGTTGTTAAACACGTGCAGCGCACGTGCTACCTGGTGCTATTATGTTTTTGCTAAGATTTAGAAACTCTTAACTTATAGGTACAATATATTCCTTTGTATATTTCTAACTGCAGGATTTTATATTTGCTATGAGTTAATATATGTGTGTTCGGAAATTTTCCTGAATATCAAATATATTTCTATACATAAACATCGATTATATGAAAAGTAGAGTAATTACCAACCCAGGATACAACCTGAACAAAATGCATCTTTTGAACAATCAATGTTTGCGCCGTGAATATAATATACTTTTGAATACGCATATATGGATCAGCAATGTATTAGACCTCGTATGAAATGTCAGTTTTTTCACACTGTACATATATATTGTTCTATCTATGTATGTTACCAGTTATAACAAATAAAATCATACTAACATTGGAGTAACTGGTGTTTTAGAAAATTTTTGTCCCAAATACTTGGCCGTAATATTACTTGATTACCGATGAATATTACTCCATCCGAACTCTATCTCCAGGTGAGGTATTGTAGGTCTGGGAGAATACATGTATCAATGGTTTTATAATTTAAAAAAAAATCTTGTGTTATTTAAATCAAAATCAAACATTCAAAACTAACTGACAACATGAAACGGTTACTGTACAAACATCGCTCGTGCCTGTTTTAATTATGCAAATGAGATGTTTGTGAGCAAATATAATCATTTTCAATCATAATGGAAGTGTACCATTTCACTACAACACAAATTTTATATACTCCATATATCATAAGACATGTTCTACAAAACAACGTTTCGGAGTGACCTTACCGTTTTTGACTCCACGTTTCCGATATTTCCGACGTTCGTCCGAACTGATATCCGGGGATGTACTACTCGTATCTATGGACTCACGATCCGTATCTATGCTACCCTCTCTGCACGTGATTTTCGCAGGAGTTTGCATCTCTAAGAAATCCTTGTCAGACGTACACGGCATCCCCGTGTGCACTGATGGTCAGATGTCCAGTCCTGGGTAGCCACAGTTGTATGGCTTCACTGACTAGTTACACAGAGGGACGTCTCGGAGAAGACTACCCAGCCAACCAGATGGTCCTTGACAGCCGATATAATGTAGGTTATACCATAATTTTTTTATCAATACCTTCATAAATCACAGGTAAACCAAAAACAACCCAGGTAAATGATGTATAGGTCGTCTCGTCCTTGTGGTATAATTCTAACTAAGGTATGACAGATCCACAGGTAAATCAGATCCAGGTAGGACAATATATAAATACGGTTTGTGGAGAAAGATGAGGTTTCGGGTAGGCTTCCTTCTACATTATCATACAGATATATCTTTCTAATAGCTATCACTGATTTGTCGCCAATATTGATCCCCACGACGTCACATCACGTGACACACATGAACATAATGACCGATATGAGAAGATAAGGGTTTTAATAATAACTACCCGGCCGATGTTGTTATCAGTCCACGAGTACCCGCCCCCTACGATAACGATGATCGACAGCTTTGATGGACGGTCAGACAAGTGGCACTATACAGCTTACTGAAGCCCTTTCCTGGCGGTCGGAGAACTCAGAACTGCCAAGAGTCATACTTGTTTAGTAATAATAATAATAAACAAAAAAAAAAAAAAAAATGTAACAGAAATAATGTTTTCCAAAATTCAGTACAAAAAACAATAATAGTAAAAAAAAAAAAAAAAATGAAAAATAAGGAATTAAAAAAAAAACCAATCTCAATACATGCTAGAATTCAAAACTATTTATTTTGTAATACGCACGTGCGATTTATTGTTAATTTTGAGTACCAAAACAAATCATGTCTTTATCCTGTGCCGAGATACTGATGTAAAAACATCTGTGTGTCCGACATTGGTCAGTTTCTTATCTGTCCACTTACCTGTATACCTATTTAGGTATAAACCAGGTAAGACTATCGTGACACGTATGACGTATTTATCGGAAACGTGAAACAAATTCTGTAGTCCAAACTACCTAATTATCCGAAACACGATAATACTTGTTTTACTACCTAGAAATCTGCAGTATCGATTTATTAAGGCGTTTCTAGACCAATTTTCAGAAACATAAATGATGTTCTGTCCTCAAAATGCATTTTTTATTATCGATATGTATTTTATAAATTCGGTGTCAAAACTTCGGCATTATTCGACACACGAATTCTGTTTTATCAAGCAGGACGTAGTATTATGGGTAGTTATAACGGTTCGTTGTTTTGTCTAGTTTTCATTGCTGTTAAATATTTGTGGTTCTTGTTTTTACATTTATTTTTTCCTTTTTCTGTTAAATTCTTGAAAAAAACTCACGTCCTATCAGATTATATACCACTCTATGAATAGAATGTAATTTATCCATTAATTTATATCAAAATACAATAAGTCCGAATGGCAATGGTTTCCAATTTCTTCAAGTTTGGGGCAACTCCCGTTTTTCTAATCCCCTGTTTTCTATTTCAGCTGTTCTGATAGGCAACTGACATCTGCTAGAAAGCATTGGGTAGTTTCTGTTAACATCAACTGTTTATGATAGGAAAACAATTGACCCGAAGTAGACCTCACACATATAGTGCAAATACAACGTTGTAAAACTACATAGAATCGCTGATTTCAAATCGAAGTACGAAAAAAAAGAAACAAGAAACCGTCCGGATATCAGTACCAGGATGTGAGATTTCAATACAGTCTGGTGTTTGTGTGGGTCGCACATTATCCTCGAAGCCACACATTTCTGCTATGTGTAAAACATTTTTTAGTATAACGCTTGAATTACATTAGAATATTGTCTGGTAATATGTATATAGATAGAAAGTCTTTTCATCTTCACTGATTTAAAGTGGTCTTTTTATTGTTTTAATTACGACATACCCATCCCACGATAATTATTGAGTATGACGTCATTTGCGACCTGTTGATTATGACGTAATAATCTCGTTAATTGAACTTTACGTTTTCGTAATGACGACATATGTATCTCGTAAATAAGAATTTCACCTTGTCGTAAATATAACATACTATTGTATAAACAAGATAAAAATATAATTCATATGGGACTAACCGGCTTCCATAGCTGTAAATTACACGTTAAATCATTAACTTAGATGAAGATCAGAAATTTTGACTAAACATAGTCCTGGTATATAGGGATTTGAAACAGCTGGGACCTGGTATATAGGGATTTACAACAGCTGGCACCTGGTATATAGAGATTTGACACAGCTGGGACCTGGTTTGTATGGATTTTAACACAGCTAGGACCTGATTTATAAATATTTTAACACAGCCAGGACCTGGTTTATAAATATGTTGATACAGCTGGGACCTGGTTTGTATGAATTTTTACACAGCTGGGTCCTGGTTTATAAATATTTTAACACAGCTAGGACCTGGTTTATATGGATTTTAACACAGCTGGGTCCTGGTTTATAAATATTTTAATACAGCTGGTACCTAGCTTATATGGATTTTAACACAGCTGGTACCTGGTTTATAACAAAGCTGGGCCATGGTTTATAGATATTTTCCTACAAACGGGACCTAGTTTATATGGATTTTAATAGAGTTGGGCCCTGGTTTAAAGATATTTTACTACAGCTGGTACCTAGCTTATAGATATTTTACTACAGCTGGGCCCTGGTTTATATGGATTTTAATAGAGTTGGGCCCTGGTTTATAGATATTTACTACAGCTGGGACCTAGTTTATATGGATTTTAATAGAGTTGGGCCCTGGTTTATAGATATTTTACTACAGCTTGGCCCTGGTTCATATGGATTTTAACAAAGCTGGGCCCTGGTTTATATGGATTTTAATAGAGCTTGGTCCTGATTTATAGGCATTTCAACAAAACCAGGACCTGGTTGATATAGATTTTAACACAGCTGAGTCCTGGTGTATAGATATTGCAACACAGCTTGGTCCTGGTTTATAGCGATATCAACACAGCTTGGTCCTGGATCATAGCGATATCAACACAGCTTGGTCCTGGTTTATAGCGATATAAACACAGCTTGGTCCTGGTTTATATAGATATCAACACAGCTGGGTCCTGGTTTATAGAGATATCAACACAGCTGGGTCCTGGTTTATAGAGATATCAACACAGTTTGGTCCTGGTTTATAGAGATATCAACACAGCTTGGTCCTGCTTTATAGAGATATCAACACAGCTTGGTCCTGGTTTATAGACATATCACCAAAGCTTGGTCCTGGTTTATAGAGATATCAACACAGCTTGGTCCTGGTTTATAGAGATATCAACACAGCTTGGTCCTGGTTTATAGAGATATCAACACAGCTGGGTCCTGGTTTATAGAGATATCAACACAGCTTGGTCCTGCTTTATAGAGATATCAACACAGCTTGGTCCTGGTTTATAGAGATATCAACACATCTTGGTCCTGGTTTATAGAGATATCAACACATCTTGGTCCTGGTTTATAGAGATATCAACACAGCTTGGTCCTGCTTTATAGAGATATCAACACAGCTTGGTCCTGGTTTATAGAGATATCAACACAGCTTGGTCCTGCTTTATAGAGATATCAACACAGCTTGGTCCTGGTTTATAGAGATATCAACACAGCTTGGTCCTGGTTTATAGAGATATCAACACAGCTTGGTCCTGCTTTATAGAGATATCAACACAGCTGGGTCCTGGTTTATAGAGATAACAACACAGCTTGGTCCTGCTTTATAGAGATATCAACACAGCTTGCTCCTGGTTTATAGAGATATCAACACAGTTTAGTCCTGGTTTATAGAGATATCAACACAGCTTGGTCCTGGTTTATAGAGATAACAACACAGATTGGTCCTGCTTTATAGAGATATCAACACATCTTGGTCCTGGTTTATAGAGATATCAACAAAGCTTGGTCCTGGTTTATAGATATTTTAACACTGCTTGGTCCTGGTTTATAGAGATATCAACACAGTTTAGTCCTGGTTTATAAAGATATCAACAAAGCTTGGTCCTGGTTTATAGCGATATCAAGACAGCTTGGTCCTGGTTTATAGAGATAACAACACAACTGGGACCTGGGTTATAGAGATTTAAACACAGCTAGGACCTGGCTTATACAGATTTTGATACAGCTTTGTCCCGGTTTATAGATATTTAACACAGCTGGGCCCTTTTTGTTTGATAGATATATACATCAGCAGAAAAAAACCCAGCAAGCCAAGGTCTGGAGGGTTCGGAAGTCACATATTACGTGGTTTGAGGAAAAAAATTGACGTCCAAAAGTTTATGTCTCCTATGCTAGGGCATTTGTTGCTGTGTACGGGGTTGTACCATCCTGCTGAAGCTATACAGACTCGATATCTAAACCTCTTATCTTTAATGTTGGTCTTTATGATTGCCAGTTAGCTTTTCAACTGACAGCTGTTGTGCTACCGTCACCATTTTCAAAGAATAAATGACCAACAACGCCATTTACGCTCATACAGTTACCATCTAACCATGTAACGGTGTAAAAGTAAGGATTCTCAACGCCCCAATATTTACAGTTCTTTTCATCAGAGAACATATTTTAACTACAAAATCTATGTTGTTGCCCATCCATTATGCAGATGTCTTTTTACTCACAATATCAGTTAACTTAAGGTGTTGCTTTGCCGGAACTGCATATAAAATTAGTTCAAAGTCTAAACTAAACATCCTGTTTGCACTTGTAGCACTGGTGGAGTTTGATATGTCCCCCAGAGTCTTCAAAAAAATTTCGCTAACTGTTGTGGAGCTTCATAAATCGATGTATTCAACTGTTGAATGGTTTTATGAGTTTGCGCAGACATAGGGTATCCACAGTGGTGGTGCCACCTGTCTTTAAATGTCTTCAGACAGGCCAAATTAATTTACAATTGAATCACATGGTCCCAATGTACTTTGCGATGAAAGTTGATTTCGACTACGCTTTTCTGAAAACATGATCGAAGATGTGCGAGAGTCTATGGGACCCCTCGTCCCTGTTTAGTACAGATTCGCTCTGGCGTATCCGGATGGCTTCATTGACTTGCCGCGTATAAAGGTTGCTTTCTCTATTCATTATATATTGTCCCAGGCAGGTATATGATTATTACTGTTAGTAACGACTTATAGACTTGGAGCTCCCGAGTTTACACTCTTGTCTGGTTATTTACTGCTTTTTGGATTTCCGATTCTCTCTGGTGTTCATAAAAAAATCGTATCCCAAATCCTCTACCGGTTTCACCGTTACTGAACGCGTCGCAGTTCTTGCATCCGATAATATGTATGCATTTCCTAACATTCTCTTTATGTGCTTGGAGCATTTCGGAGTCTTGTGAGGATTCATGGCTGGAGTACGAGGACTGTTGTATATACTCTGGATGGCTATTTGTCTTTTCATTTTATCCTTTTACTTGATGGTTCTTCTCTTTGACTTCCTTCCTTCCCCAAAGTTATTTGTTCATGTTTTGAATTGCTTACTCAGGATAGTCAAATGTTTGCATGATGTTACACGGATGTGATCTGTGACAATGATATCACATATTTTGCAAAGTTCATAATGAGTTTGACACAGTTTGGTCCTAGTTGATGGGGAGTGAGACACAGCTGGGTTCTGGTTTATAGGAAGTGTAGCACAACTGGGTCCTAGTTTATAAGGAGTGTAACACAACTGGGTGCTGGCTTAAAGGGAGTGTGACAAAGCGGGGTCCTAGTTTTTAGGGAGTGTGGCACAGCCGGACTCTGGTTTGTAGAGAATGTGGCACACTTGGGTCCTGATTTGTAGGGAGTGTGATACAGCTGGGTGCTGGTTTATAGGAAGTCAGCTTGGTCCTGGTTTATAGGAAGTGTGATACAGCTGGGTCCTGGTTAGTGGGGAATGTGACACAGTCGGGTGCTGGTTTATAGAAAGTGTAACATAACTGGGTGCTGGTTTATAGGGAGTATGACACAGCTGAATCCTTGATTGTAAGGAATGTTACACAGCTGGGTTCTTTTTTATAGGAAGTGAGACACAGCTGGGTTCTGGTTTACAGGAAGTGAGACACAACTGGGGCCTGGTTTATTGAAAGTGAGACACATCTTGGTTATGGTTTATAGGGCGTGTGCTCATCTGGGTCCTGGTTTAAAGGGAGTGTGACACAGCTGCGACCAGGTTTATAGGGAGAGTGACACAGCTGGGTTCTTGTTTGCAAGGAATGTGACACAGCTGGGACCTGGTTTATAGGGAGTGTGACACAGCTGCGACCTGGTTCATAGGGAGTGTTACACAGCCAGGTACTGGTTTGTAAGGAATGTGACACAGCTGGAACCTGGTTTGTGGGGAGTGAGACACAAATGGATCCTAGTTTATAGAAAGTGTGGCACAGCTGCGACCTTGTTTATAGGGAGTGTGACACAGCTGCGACCTGGTTTGTAAGGAATGTGACACATCCGGGTACTTGTTTGTAAGGAATGTGACACAGCTGGAACCTGGTTTGTGGGGAGTGAGACACAAATGGGTCCTGGTTTATAGAAAGTGTGACACAGCTGCGACCTGGTTTGTGGGGAGTGAGACACAGCTGGGTCCTGGTTTATAAGGAATATGACACAGCTGCGACCTTGTTTATAGAGATTGTGACAGAGCTGCGACCTGGTTTATGGGGGGTGTGACACAGCTGGGTCCTGGTTTAGAAGGAATATTACACAGCTGCGACCTGGTTTGTAAAGAATGTGACACAGCTGGGTCTTGGTTTATAAGGAATATGACACAGCTGCGACCTTGTTTATAGAGAGTGTGACAGAGCTGCGACCTGGTTTATGGGGAGTGAGACACAGCTGGGTCCTGGTTTATAAGGAATATGACACAGCTGCGACCTTGTTTATAGAGAGTGTGACAGAGCTGCGACCTGGTTTATGGGGAGTGTGACACAGCTGGGTCCTGGTTTAGAAGGAATATTACACAGCTGCGACCAGGTTTGTAAAGAATGTGACACAGCTGGGTCTTGGTTTATAAGGAATATGACACAGCTGCGACCTTGTTTATAGAGAGTGTGACAGAGCTGCGACCTGGTTTATAGGGAGTGTGACACAGCTGGGTCCTGGTTTATAAGGAATATGACACAGCTGCGACCTGGTTTGTAAGGAATGTGACACAGCTGGGACCTCGTTTGTGGGGAGTGAGACACAACTGGGTCCTGGTTTATAGAAAGTCTGACACAACTGCGACCTGGTTTATAGGGAATATGACACAGCTGCGACCTGGTTTATAGGGAATATGACACAGCTGCGACCTGGTTTATAGGGAATATGACACAGCTGCGACCTGGTATTTGACACAGAGCTGAGACCTTGTTGATGGAGATTTTACACAGCTGAGACCTTGTTGATGGAGATTTTACACAGCTGAGACCTTGTTGATGGAGATTTTACACAGCTGAGACCTTGTTGATGGAGATTTTACACAGATGAGTCCTGGTCCAGGGAGATTTTCCACAGTTGATTTCTTGCTGATGGAAATTTGACATGCGTTAGTCCTGACTGGTTGATATAGATTTACAGTTCATACAGAATTAGAATTTTGACATGCGTTAGTCCTGACTGGTTGATATAGATTTACAGTTCATACAGAATCAGAATTTTGCTAGATCATTTTATCATCAAGGTCTCAGAACACAGTTTTTCGGTGTAACAGTGGGTGATATTTTTCGTCCATTAAGTTACCTCTTTATAAAGACTTTTATTTCGAAAGTAAACCCCTGACTAAAAATTGATGTAATAATGTTGAAGTGAAAAAAAAATCATATTTGGTTAGACATTCTGTTGGTCAGTCTCGAATCTGTGTCTACAAAAAAAAAAAAAAAAACGATTTACCGGAAGTGAAATTTCCTGAGCGTCAACAAGACTAGTGTTCATGTTGTTAAGCCGTTTGTGATTGGGATTTGCTTAAACGTGTGTAATTTGTCACCACGACAGTAACATTATTTTAAAACAGGTGTTCATGAAATAATTTCTCATTTAAAAGTGTAATTTTGAGATGAAAAAGTGATATTTTAGAATTTTAAACATGCTATGAGTATATACATGTAACTATGTATTTCACAAGTCAGAAATCACGGGAAATATTTTGTTTACATAATCATTATTTCTCCATTACATCTTCAATATGTATGCATGTAATCGTGTATTTTTCATCAGCAACCTACTACACCTGTGTACCTAAAACATGTTAAAATTTCAGGTGAAATACAAATTAGCTGTTTACTACTATCTAAGGAAATCGGTTTAAGAATTTTCTGATCTGGACCTGATCTACCTCGAGCACTTACAACTGTATGCAGAACTTCTAGGCATTTCTTTGGACTTAAGGTGATTATATGATTGTTATCGATTTTCATCAGCTGCCTTGGGGACAAATACACCACAAATGTATTGATAATATGATTTTATGAAGATTTCAAGAAGCAAAGCTGAAAAATTATCCCTGTCGGTGTCCAATTTCTATTATTACAATGCATAAGATTATTTCCAGTAATTGATGTTAGTAATATAAATAAAATTGTTATCTGCTGGTAAATTTGAATTGTGAATTATTTCCAATACCTGCCTGTAGTGCATGGTCCAAAACCTTCAACAAAGTCTGCCTAAAGAAAACACGTTTTACATGTACCGTACTGCATATAGACTCTCTCGTAGAAGGACTGTGTGAAACTTTTAAATGGTTAGTCTGGTTGTCTGAATATTTACACAGTGTGAATAAAACGGAAAATTAATAATGTACAAATCATTAAAGTGAAATTAAACATGAGCTAATTGATAGAGGCCATTCTGATGCACACGCTCTGTTTGGGCTAGTCGTGAGTTAATTGTGCACGGTTTACGCTGTATAAACATTTATATTAATTTTCAAGTATCATTAGTGCGTCTATGTATTTTCATGCAGTTTAAAATACTAATGTAAATATGGCATGTAAACGACTCCGAATGTTTAAGCGATGCACGGGTGGTTGAAATAACAGGAGATCCCCAACCTGGTGACCTTAAATGACCCTGGGAGGGGCGGGATAATAGTGAGGATTACGTCAGTCTAGTTATATCAGAAAATATCGGGTAGACTGAGTTTGTGTCGTGGGAATCTATTTATCTCACATATATCAATACTTAGCATTGTATTGAATCGAACAAAGGTGACACAAGACACTGTTAGTTACACCCTTAAAAAGAATATTCAAGCCATAATTCATATTTAATAACCTATAAATAAATAAACAAATAAATTAATTGATTAATATTCTTTTAATTAATATTCGATCAAGCGAGCGAGCATAAAAATGATGGAGAATTAGTAAATTAGTGACAGAAAAGGAACTGAACATTGATTGTTTGATTAAATGAATGAATGGATGAATGAATAAATTGATCGGACGAACAAACGAATGAATGAGACTGAGTGAATTAGTGACAGAAGGAAAGAAGAATACATGCTAAAGATCATAACACACTGTAAAGTGATATGAAACAAAATCATTCCTTTCTTTTATATTTTCATATTATTCCAGTACAGAAAAAACATAGCATGTTGTAGGGAATTGTTGCTATTGTATAAAAATATCAACTTTATCCTAAACTGATACCAGCATTTGATATTCAATTTTATATATAACAAGCATTAATGAAATATAGTTTCATAATAAGTAAAATGGGCTTGCAGAAGCTTATGTCAGATTTTGAATGACTAAGAGCAAATGAAAAATATTTTTCGTACGAATACACCATCCTTTCGCTGATTACGTCATGAACATATGACGTCATAAAGAAGTGTGGGCAGATAACTCGTCCACTCCCACACTTATCGACAATAATATAGTCATTTCCTTGACCACACCTCCTTACAAGTAGCTTGTGGAAATTATAAATTAACAAGGCTTGTATTTGAGGGAAAACATTATTTGTACGTGATAAAGGTAAATTATATACAACTTTGTTGAAAAACGTAAACAGGCGAAAACAAACTTCAACTCATTGATAAGAATGATAAACAAATAAATCGTTTTACACGGCTCTACTTCTAGAAAATGTCTGAGCTCAAATTCCACTCGTGGTTTAGATGTTGCATCTGTCCTTATAAGTACCAAGTTATGAATAACAAGCGGAACTCTTATGTAAAAAAAAGTTTTGAAAACAAATTGTAGTAGGTTTACATAGTCAAACTTCCGTTGTGTTTTGAAGTTCCAGAACTGTGCCTCCAATGGCAGAGGCTAGTCATGGCGCGACAAACCGCAGCAAAAATATGAACGTCTGAAGTCCGATTTCCTGAACGGGCGTTTAAAGGTAGTTGTTGGGGTGGGGAGTCGGAGGTGGGGGCACCTGCTCGTCCGCGTGGGTCCTTCATTCCCGAGTACCCCAATTTCCTCCCAAAGTAAGACCCTTCGCTTATATCAGGGCCAACAAGAGTGATTGATAGAACTTGGTAACTTGTTTTGCAATCGTTAATGAATCAATAAAGTTTATATATATATATATACATATGTAAATGTATGTCTGACATTTTTTTTAATCAAAAAATGTTTCCCTATACATTGCTGTACTGGCCCATCCTATTTCGTTGAGTATACATTGCTGTAGTGGCCCATCCCTTTGTGTTGAGATTACCAGCGTCTGGACCCACCCATCAGTTTTGGTCAGTGTGGGTACGCCCGGGTAAGTGACGGGTAGACGTCAAAGGGTTAAGGCACGATCCGCCCCTTTGATGTTCCCGCTCCGGCCAGGTAAAGGCGATAACACATGAAGCACAACCAAATCCAAATGTAGAATATCATATGCGTTATCAGATAAACGGAGAATTTCCCGTCTTAGGCGGTCACTGAGAGCGATAAAACTTTAAAAGAAAATGCCAGTTATTTCATTTCCCTTAGTTAGTCCATTTTTACTCGCAGTGTCTTGTGTACAATCTTTGAAGTGATTGGCCGGCTTACCACACAAAAACCTCCAGCATAACACAATGACAAGCCGATAAAAACGAGATTGAAAATAATTTCAAAGTTTGAGTGATAAATGAGTGTTTGATAAGTTTGTGTAGGAAGTTGAGCAGACAAAGTGGAGGCAATCGTACCATCCCATAATCCCCAGTTCAGCCTACTTTTGTGATCCTGGTCGGGTGCACGCTTAATACTAACCTGATACACAGATACATTATAAGCATTGCAATGACCCCAACGAACGCATCTGGTTCTGGCCATATTTGTAAACTTTAGGAATGAACACAAATCCTTTGTACTTCTTGACCGCTTGGGATCTTTTGTTTTCCTATTTTACTTACATTTTCATTTCCATTGTGTTGGAAAATCTATGCTTGGTTTGAAGGTTCCACCCAATGTTGGCGGAAACAAAACAAATTCATTAACATAGGTTCATATTTTTCTCATCGTTTGACGCTACATAAAATAAACTCGATTCGATGGTTTTTGTATACTTTCTGTGATTTGGACAGTCCATTTAAAACCCATGGGTAGAGACGTTATTATAATATGGGTCTGGCAGTGCATGGAAAGAGCGAAGCTTTTATGTCACAATGACATTTTCTGTTGAAAGTACCAAGATAATAAAACACCAATGAATTTGAGTAGCTGCTTAGTGCTTCAAGAAATTAGGAAAATGTGGAGCTTTACAGCGGGTGATCGATCGCCAATTTATTGTAACGTTGAATTTTTTGGGACGTCCATGATATTTGTTGACGTTATACGCGGGTTCTTGGAGGGATTAAAAATGGATCGATTCTTGGGACCTCCCGTCCTGGACGTGAATAAAACGTGATCTTACACATGTTACCGATATAGAGCTTCATTCTTATAAAATACAATACTGTATGACTAGATATAAAACCGGATTTGTTTTTGAAAAAAGGAAAGTGCTCGGAGAATTTCTATACAAATCTCGCTTTCAGTTTCGAGTATGTCAAAATTACTGCTAACTCTCATAGTGATGACCGGGAAATCTCTAACACGAACAATATGAGAAACGTTTTCGTACTATGGGTATTGTATTTTATCAACAAATACCATTCAGGCGAGATATTTAAGTAAACACGAACGCAATCCATCAGAGTAGGAGCAGCAAAGCATCATATAGATAGTAACCCCCGAACATACTTATGGTCTGTATTACTATAACGATTATTTTGGGTTCTACTACTTTTCCCTGTTTTTCTTTGTTTTGCATTTGGAAGACTGTTCCACTACCGAGAAGTCTCAATAGGAAATGACTTTGACTCTACCTAAATCAATTATTTCGCTGTCATTTCCAAATGGTCATGTTTTGAAAGTTTGACAGTTACTCAAACTGTGATATATTCAGAAAATATCATATTCGTTATCTTTAAAACTTCACAGGCCATGTACTTCACACGCTTTACATATAAACTTAACACTTTTGATAACATCAAGTAATTGGGAAAAGGAAAATTTAGGTAATGATGAATAAACTTTCATGTTATTGTACTTTTCCATTTTCAAATACTTTTCATAGAGCAAAAATGCCGTACTACATAATAGTAATTACATTTAGAAGTGATGAAAGTAAATAAATGCCGACCCTGTTTTGATAAAAAACTTCCCAATTATCTTAAAATTAGACTTGTTGGGAGGCTTTCCTACCTATTTATGAATTTTGAGCCTCAGTTTAAAAAGAAGTCAAAATTTACAAATGGTTAGCTACATATTTCACGATCTCATATGATATGAATTTGTCAGAAGTGGCCTGCATCTGGTTTTATTTTATATTTATATTATTTTTTCAAAACTGCAAGTCCTTTGTTTGAGCCACCAACTTTGTTATCATCTCCATATCTACATAGATATGAATATTAAATTAATTTACATATGGAAATGTCATTAACATATATATCACGAAATACAAAGATTAGTATAAATCATTGGTGATTCTCTTCCGCACTTCACTCCAGTCACCGCATTAGGACACTATCAGTAGCCTTAGTTAGATTCATCAGTTGTATTGATATCATATATATATGTATATATATTTATGTATGTATATACAGTAAGTTGTACACACAGTCAGTTCACATTTTTTTGTCAGGAGATACTGCGATAAAAAAATGTTTCGCTTTGTTGTTTTTTTTTTTATTATTTTTTTTGTTGGATTCAAGAGAGACAACTCTTACACAAAAATAGCAGCATCGAGAAACGACCAATGTAACGGCTTTTTAAACGGAATTTATTTGAAATACAGATACGTTGTATTTTAGGAATCATATGTGATTTGATGATTTTCATAAATAAGATAAGTAAACTCATTTAACTGTGGTACTGATCCAGCGGTACTAAATGTATACGATGTCAGGGAATTTTCAGGATTATGTTTTATTCTCGCTGTACAATCGTTAAAATCATTATACAAGTATATACCAAATGTATCGATCATACAAATTATTATTTTTGATTTCCATAAATTGACTTTTATGTGTATATTGTATTTATCAAACAACGGTTACGTGTTACATATAGTACTGAATATATTAAAATGAGGAAAAAAATATTTGTTTTCACGCATTTATGAGTGAAGAATTCAATTTATACAACTTAATGATTTATTGTGCGCCTATAACACAAATCTATTAATTTTGACTGGCGGTGTCGATCATATTGATTGCATTTTCCAAGAAGTTCGCAAACTGACACCAGGAGTTCGGTTAATAAATAATAAAGTGCCTCTCTCCTTAGATTTTAATTCAAGTGGAAACATTTAAACAAGTGACATTATGGACCAATGGTTGGTATCAATGTTGCTGACAATTTAGTATAGAAGCTGTAACAGTACGTATTATAGCACACAGGAATCGGCTGTAATATATATCTATGTATTTTTCCGGTAAATTTGCTAATCCAGTGACTTATAATTAACATACCTGTAGGACTCTCTACAAAGGGATAATTGTGACTATTACCTGCCTAAAAGGATATTGTGCATCAGATACACTGTTACATGAAACAAAATGTTTAATATTTGTTTTGTAAATTATCAAGTTACACTGATGTAAGTAAAGATAAAATTGTTAGCCTAGCAGAATATCTTATCAGTTTGAATTCAAACAATTTTCTTGAAACTGAGTGAAATGGACTTTCTTAACACGGAACTCTTTCAGAAAGGATGTGCGAGTCACGATGAGACAACTTCTATCCTTAAATGTTTCTTAGGCCATGTCTGTTTGATCAACAGTTCGAAATGATATGTTGACAAAGTTATCAGCGAGCTTTGTTTAGTAAACAAATCAAGTGTATCACATTGTCAACTCCGGAATTCTAAATTTAAGCTTCAGTAATCTTAATTTGATATCTTTTACTGTTTGCGGAGACTGCCAGATAGTGGACCTAATTCTGTTGCAATCATTTAATGGAAACATGGAATTTACCTATTATACAGCAGGTATACGTTCAGTTTGCTGACATGCCTGATATATTTTAAAACTTGACATTCTACGTCGTGTAAGTAGCGATAAGAAAGAATTTGTGAAAAAAAAAAGACAAAAAAAAAAAAAAAAAATAAGAAATAAAAGCGAAAGTTAATTATATGCATTGTTTGATTATCGCCCTGACAGGGAATCGATTAGACATAATTGTCTTTTTAAAGATTCTTACTAGATTTAATAACAGAACGTGCGTCTTAATTGTCATTGCTAACACAATTAGTCAATAATCGATCACATTTGAACTTTTCTTAAACTTTGCTGAAGGGATGAACAAATGGAAAATAAGAATTATAGATATATATATATCTATTTATTTGTTTATTATTTTTTTCGCGATGTTACATTTTACACGAAGAATTCCTGGTTTCCGTTCATGTAAGTGAACGTTTTATTGCAAACATTATGTTAAAGGATTGATCAGTAAGTTTTACCAACCTATAAGTGCCCCCCCCCTACACACTGTGTCCTATATAGGACAAATGAAAAGAAATGACAAGAATCGTCACAGTGATGCATAAAGTGACACTCAGCTGTATCTATCAGATTGGCTCGCCAAAGATCACAATTAAGATCAAACTTGATTTCTCAGGCGACAATGATGAACATTTAATTGTCTAAATTCTTGATGAGTTCATCTTTAATCGGTATTGATTTTTTCACATTTTTGCCCCCCCCCCTCACCCCCCCCCTCCCCAAAATTAAAGAAGGAGAAATTTTGGTGCTGTTATCTAAATCAGTCCAAAGTCTTGTTGTAGAAGGAAAGACTGAATCCCGCGACAGTTGTAGACGGACATGTTGTCTAAACAGGTGTGCGGTTCAATCAAGTCCGAGAGAAGATTAGGACTAAGTATTCAAAAATGAGATTAACCGTAACTACCCCATACTTTGCATGCATATTCGAGTAGAGATCGGATACAAGTTATTTCTTTTTAGAATAAGGTGAGGGTTGCTATATACTTGTACAATTTGAATTCTACATGTAAAGCCCATTTACAGACATCACTAAGAATAACACCGACGTGTTTATTCAGACTAGTGTTTTGAACTGGAGTATTATCAACTGTAAATTGTAAATAAGTAAGTGTCTGTTAGAAATGACAACGACTTCAAATTTATTTGGGTTAAAATTCATAAGTCATTTTTTAAAACAAAATTTCAAGTTTTTTGTTCAAACCAGACTTTGCCTTATTACTATAATAAAAAAATCTGAATATACAATCGAGGTTATTGTAGATGTAATGTATATTTAGGAAAAGAGAGGTTCGAGAACAGAGCTTTGTGGAACACCAGCATTTATAGTCTTAAATAAAGATAATGAGACCTTAATAAAAAAACTTATTGCTTCTGATGGACAAATAACTAAGTATTCACTGAAGAAGTGGTCCATTATATATTCAATTTATATGTAAGAACCTTTTGCCAAACCTTGTCACAGACATTAGAAAAATCACAAAATATCTACATGTATATTAAAACATGTTTATTTTCTGTCACCTTAATAACTTTCCTTTAAATAATGATAACATTTTGTTTTTTACTCAAATCATTATGAACGCATCATCTCAAATTTACTAATTCACTATTTATTTTTTGTTATTGACTTCTTGAAAAATTATTCATTTCTGAAATGCATTACCCAAAGTGAGGATATAGGTAGACGAAACCTGTGACCACTCGGATAATTAATCGTCTAGTTCACAGTGTCCAGTCTACAAAACTACGATCTCGTAATGGTCAGTCAATCCCCCTATATCCCAGGTAATGAGGGATCAATGCTATACACCGCTGTCAGTTTACTTTCATTTTCCATAGGATTACATTGGATCAGGAATGTCAAACAACGCTAATCTTCTCTAAGGCATGTTACATGAACAGGTTGATGACACTTGGGGCAGATAACATGGACGACCATTGACCACAACACCTTACACTGTATATCTTAGTCCACACCGTCTTAAAATGTCATATGCATAACAGCTACCCTATTGAAATTTTGATTTTAAATTCAAATAGAGATGGTATGAAATGATCAAATCAATGAGTTGACATTACTCTTCAATATGAATTCCATCTGGTATTATATAATTTGAGAATTGTCCAGAGGCCGTAGAATTTCTACTGTACAACAACCAATGTCCGAGATTACAACGATTCAATTTAATTGTCGAGTTTACATATATGTTTACTTTTCATACCGTGAGATAATCAAAGAAGATTAAAGATACAGCGGTCCCGGAATTCAGATTCAGACAAACGCTTGTAAGAAGATCTATAAGTACGGCCTGCTTGAGAAGAAATCAGGAGACGATAAGATCGAATCCTTTCGATTGATTTTCTAGTGATATCCTAAATATATACCAAGAAGCTCCTTGTGGGTGTCACTCATAGGGCGGCGTAGATCACAACATAGATAGTGATTTATACTGTTTTAACCAAAATATAAATTTCCTTACTTTACTTTCTCGTTTTTAAACACAATTTAGTAATACAGTAAATTCTAGATTTGGATAATTTCTCTACTTTCTACACACACACGTATAAATATAAGGTGACAGATAAATAGTTTGATATGAATGTTGTGAATGAAAAAATGTGGTAAACTTAATTCTGTTTTTGAATTATCATTTAAGTTGGTTTAAATTTAACTTAATAATGTATTGAATAAATCCCTGTTTTGAAATTTGTAAATAAATCAAACACTTAAATATCTAATTATAGATGCAACCTAGGAATGTAACATCGTTTTTCATAGTACTCGTTAAACGTAATTGTTATATATACCAACGGTCTCAAGATCTAGAAAGCGAGTTAAAATCTGCCAGAACAACATAGAGATGGGAGTATAATTAGCCCTATAATTCAATATAAGTCGATTTTCGATGTTCGACAGTTTAAAATAATGTTAAGTATAGGTGTATATACTGAACCGTGGTACAATTTATATGAATTTAAACAGACCGGGCGGATTTAAAAACCATATGATTATAACTAGATTTTAGAAGTTTGAGAATACACGGAACGTTCTGGATGCAACCAAAATGTCGAAATACTTTATGTTAAGAAAAGTTGAGATAAGAAAGTTAAGAACATTGAAGTTGATGTAGTCAGTCACATCGAGGTTATAGGGACAAATTTCATAGCTAAAGCGTATCTGGAAATATTCACTGAAGTTACTGGAATTAACGGGTTGAACTTTATCATCTTTTAAAAATATTTGAATGAAATGATCAAAATCAGTCCTATAACTTTTCCAGTACAAAACTACGAACTACAAGCCTTCATTTCAAAATGGCGTAGTTTTTCTATATTGTTTACAGTGGAAAGATGAAATGTATAGTAAACAATTCAATAACATTAACAAGTTAAATAATATTGGATAGTAAAACATTCGCATTTCGATTTCTAAACGAAACATTTGTTCGCGCCTGTTATTTGCTTCTTGCTTTATGCAATCGTAAACATTTTCCACATATCAAATAACCGATTTTATTTTATCAATGATATGACAGTGGTAATCCTAAGTTCAAAAACTCGAACAAACTTACTAACAAAAACTTGTAGTTCTAAGTAGTCACATCTGAAGTGCTAAGTGAGCTGATACCTCTAAACAGAAAATTGAATTGCAACACAACAATGCATAGCATGGAAATAATTGTGACATTATCAACAAACAAACATGTCAAAAATAAGATTAAATATGAAATCCATACAGCAAATGTTTCGCTCCAGCGGTCATTCGGAAAACTTATTCTTGATAGAGAAGTTTTAAGAGCTTAAAGAGTTGTTTTAAAGGCCACGGGACACTCAGATGGCGTTTCCTAGACAAAAAATATATCGGATTGTGTAGATTTCTCGCGCGTGCCATACTACGCCTGCCTTGCGACTGACAAATTTTTACCGGCGGAACTACTGCCACAATTTATCAATAGATGCTAGGCCGACATTTTTGTGGTGCTCACCTTCGCTTGTTGATGAGAGGATGTGAGTTCATACATCACACGTCGTACGTAAATACTACTGGACATTGCTCAGACACGATGGTCAGTGTTCACAAAGTCACGTGTCTTATTGAGGGCTAATTAACGAAACTATTCTGATAGGGAAATTTTCACCAGTCATGACCGTCATTGAAATGATACACATTAGTATTAGATAAGTATAAACAGATTTTGATAAAAATTATTGAAAGCAAAGTTCGAAGACCTAATTCAAAACAGCATTTTAGCGCTAAGTTGAATCATTTCAGTACAGTGTAATTTGTTGCGAATAAAGTACAGTTTTTGTAATATTTTCTCTTGAATGTTTAGAATATATACATAAAATTTTATCTTTTATCTGTTCACGTTGAATAAGAAATTCCCTCGAAAGTTATTCCCCAAATTTTCTCTAATATTTATATGGAATTAAAAATGTATGACTTTCAGTTGAAACTAGATTAATTCACATAGTAAAAATACGCAGACATACTTATATTGGTTGTATGAAAAAAGTAGTAGTTATTCAATTTTGATTAAATATGTGATGTCAACAAATTATAAAGACGTAAACCGAATAAATAAATAAATAAATAAATAAATAAATAAACCACTAAATAAATAGATAACTAGATACATATAAATGATTGGATGCATTACTTACCATGTTTAGATGACCACGATCGTATGTCCACAGGTAAAGGAGTCCGAAACAACATATTGTTCTGCATATCGTCCTGACCAAACTGACCGAACTGCAGGACCTCCTTATCCTGTAATTCAAATCTTCAAGCACAGTTAAGTCTTTTAAAAAGGAATTTCTATAATTTGCATTGGGAACCCTCAATGTATAAAAAGATTGAGTTTAAGTAGGGGAAACCTTTGACAGATTAGCCACGAAAGCGCTCCTGCGTTGTGAAGGTTCGGCGCCGTACCCAACTCCTGGATGATGATAGAACTATTTGATAAAACCTAGAAGTGAGGCCGAAGCTGAGAGAGACAACTATGTTGTCGGGTTTAAGCATCTGACATGCGACAGAATTTTTGAACGAGACTAACATGTCTGGAGTAGGAAGTGTTAGTGCTTGTTTTTATTCTGGAATTATTTCCCCGTATCTTACTTCCTGTTTTGTGATCTACAAAAATGCATTTTCAGTCAGACCATCTACGTCACTTCCTGTTCCATGACTATGAGTTAAAATGCTTTCAATCGATTCATTAAACATTTGATTTGATGCTGCAATCATTACTGGAAGAAGTCCCTGTTCTGACAATTTCCAATGATACTCGTGTAGGTTATCACAGAATATATTATAAGAAGGTCATGATACTCGTGTAGGCACTCAGTCGATTACGTTATACGGAAATCATGGTACTCGTGAAGATCGTCACCAGTGTACATTACTGAGTATAAAGGAAAGAATCATGATACCTGTCTGCATTTCTACAAACCTTAAACCAGGACAAATTAATGGATTATACTTTTCAACATTCTAAACGATAAAGCGAGGACAAAGTCCTACCGACTTTACCGCTGTACCCTATTATCATGAATCTAGATACACTGTGTTACATTTCAGCAACAATGCAGTATTTGAATTCCCCAATACCCATTAAAACCTATTCACCTATACTCACGTGCTGGCTTCACAATTCCATAATAGTATACTTTAGATACTGATACTCTTGTAAGTCACGTGATTTGTATAGTTCCTACATACAACTCGAAAACGCTTGAGCCAAACATCACCCTTTGTAAACTCAGTACTCTTGAGAACAAATAAAGGTCTACCCAATAGCTATTAATAGAACGTAATCGTAAACCAAATACTCGGAAACCTTATACTCGTAAAAATTTACCTTTATCCTCAGAAAACCAATACTCGTAGCTAGTCCTGTAATCCTATCACATGCTACATCCTCCTACCCGAGGACTGGTGTCGTGGATACCCCACACAGTGACACCGTCATCACTCACCGTGCTATCAAAGGGATGCGTAATTGTTGTGATTGTACGTACGAAAGTTTCCGTCACGTGAGATAAGAGAGTTAGAGCTCATCTCGCTACTCATCCCCGTGTTTACTTTCATTAACTGTCCCCTAATTCCCTTTTTGATGTTCAAATAATCCATCTACATGTAATACCTATCTTAGTGTATACAAGGATTCCTATAGTCATCTATTTTACCCCCTCCCTCCCCCTCCCATCAAAGTGTACTCTACTTCCCGTTTCACAAGGTACTCCGAACAAACAACATGAAAGGAAGGTTACTAATTTTTTTTATTTATTTGTATTTTCTGGATCAATTTTTGAATTTTTTTTTATTTCGAAATCATGATTATTAATCCAATTTGCAAATTATCAGATAAATGTGGATGTATGTAAAATATTTGAATGTTCTCTCAGGACTGCTTATTTCCTGTATGTTGGAACACCAAAGATACAGTAAACTAGGAAATAATATATTTATGTGAAAGGAAACATTTTCGTCTTCCAGTAGTATATGTATAGATATTTCCATCTTTACAGCTTCACTACTTGGGTCTGATGTCGCCAATTGATTCATAATAAAACGTACAAGATTTATAAACAACAATAGAGTTTCTTGATAATGACGAATTCACTTATTTATCTGGGCTAGTCTAAATTTGGTCATTAGATTTTGATTTGATTTGCTTTATAGTATAAAGCCACCAAAATATTATCAAACGAACCCCATGAAGAACAACATGATTTACTACGGAATGTATATTACACAGCATTATGATATAATAAAACAAGCGGAGGTCACTATGCGGTGTATTTTCCATTCTGTGTTATATTCTTGAGGAATGGCAAATTAAAACGATGATTTACTGCCTGTGTAACGATTCTGGGTAATTTCCTCCTTGTCCTTCATTGAACTCAGTGATTTCTACGTGTTTGTGTAATTCTCATTAAGTTTGTCCCTGTCTTTGTTGTCAGCGGTTTCTCCTTGACCCTTTCGCTCTCAGTGATTTCTTCATATCTGTCGCTATTCTCTGTGATTTCTCAGTGTCCGGCATTATTTTCAGTGGATTTTCCATGTGCGTCTTTTTCATCATTGGTTTCCTATGTCAACCTTTTTTTCCTATATGGTTTCTCATTGCCCGTCTTTTTGTTCTACACGGTTTCTCTCTGACTATCCTTTTTGTCACTGATTTTCTTTGTCCGTCTTTTTCCTCCTTTAATTCTCCTTGCCCTTTTTTTTCAGCGGCCTCTCCATGTTCGTCTTTTTTCCTCCGTGGTTTCTCCTTGTCCGACTTTTTTTCAGTGGTTATTGTATGCCCGTTCATTTATCCGTCTTTATTTTCAGTGCCTTCGCCGTGTTCATCTTTGTACTCAATGGTGTCTCCTTGCCCGTCATTTTTTCGGTGGTTTCAACATGCTCTTCTTTGTTATCAGTGGTTTCTCCATGTCCCTCTTTGTTCTCAGTGGTTTCTACAAGCCCGTTTTCCTCTTGGCCAGTTTTGTACTGCCTGCAAAGATTCTTGCCTTAAGATATTGCTTTTAAGTCCTAAAGAGTACAAACACATGGCTTTTATTTGCGTACTAGCATCAAAGTATGTATGATACATTGGGATACCGTAACTACATATTTATTGGTCCTCAACTTCAATTTAATAGTTAAATCACAGTGTACCAGTGAAGGCGGCACCACTGGAGGTTCATTGATAACGTTCCCTTCCAAAAAGAGTACCAAGGGCAAATTAATGAATTATGTTTTTTCTTTTGTTTTCTTCTTATTTACGTTTTCTGTGAATGTGTACAGAGAGTAGTATTATCGTTAGATATCTTGCATGCCTCTCCACATTTAAAAACCATACACACATTGCGCATTCACGTACAAATGTAGTGAGAAGACGCGAGTAATCTTGCACAAGCCTAATCGCCATACGTAATATCGGTAAATATAAACATTAGGGTTGGTAAGTTACATCTTAAGACTGTGTAATGGATGAGGAACTAATGTTGTCTTGAATAGCACACTCTCATACGACCTCTTCTACCATTCGGAAGCTCTCTTTAATACACATACTTGGTCAATATGAGGAAACAGATATTCTGAATAGGATGCTCCCGATTAGACCACACGTTTTCTGGAATATACCTATTAACTAAAGAGATTTTCCAAAGACATATTGTGACCAGACTACAGCTGCTTATATCACATAATATCAGTAAATGTGCCCCGTAGGCGCACCCCAGCACTGACGGAAACTATCTTGTGTATCATTCCTTAAAATGTTTTCACTGTATCCTACTTCAGTAAACGTTTGATACCAAACAAACACGGGTATATTTTCCCTCTTCATCATACCCAGGAGTGTAAACACACGCTGGCCTTATAGCCGTTTGTCACCCCGACTGTCACCGCTAGGGGGCGCCCTTCACTCTAATTGGTTTGGTGATGCGCAAGGAACGCTTGATGGCAGTGTCGGTTCGCTATGCATTCTAAACTTGGTCATTATTGGAATTAGGTGTTTGTATAAATAGAAAAAAATACACTCATTTGTTACTGATATCAAACATTTACTCACAAATTTTATTCATTTTTTGAAAGCTTTCATCTTTTACTTTTAAGCATCGGACTATACCTAAACACTCTGTCATTTGACTCAAAATGGAAAGATATGTGATCAGGTCATTTTATAGAATTTACTTGATGTCAACAATGTTATCAAGTCATTACATCGGCACTGTTAACTGTCTTCTTTTCCATACCATCGTCAGAAAGTCCTAAAAAAAATGCAGATTGAATGTATTAGAGGATAAGCAAGCTAGGCATGGTAAATGTATTTGTATCTTAACTTAAAGTGATTGTTGAATACCAAAGCACAGTAACATTAACAAAGATGGTAGTCACCCGTGTTTGTCTTTTAACCCGGTAACTACTTGTTTGTTTTGGGGATTTATTCAAAACTGAGTTAAAATAATACAGTTTAGTGTTAGTGGTAAATACAGTAAGTGTTGTAGTTTCAATTAACATTGAAGGATAATATACTACTTGACCAGTGTTTTGAAATAGAACATAATTCGTGATCTAAAGGCTAGCTACATTTCTTCATCTTCGCCTTCGGCTTATCAAGTTTTCCCAGTATAAACACCATCACAACACTAAGTTAATACAGATATTACAAAGACTGTGACTTTGTAGACTTACGTGATAGTCAATGGTTATTTTGGAGTGTGTTTTGTGAGGTAGTAGATACGCAATCACGTGGTTTTATTACACTCCAGCACTGTTGTAACGGTCATATTTGGTTGACTTTGTCATCAGAACTTGTCCTTATAGTTTGATGGTAAGGTAACTTTCCTCCAGATTCGCTATCATGTAACACGGTATATTTGAAGCGGCGTGCCGGTTATCTCGTCTTTTGAACATTTATAAGTTGTAAATAGATACAACCTGACTATCCCTAACACAAGGAAGAAGATTTTGGGCGTATCAAGACTCTGGTAGAAGGAATTAATGTTATTTACATATTTTGATCCTTGACACAAACAAGTTATCTATCACTTATCAGGAACATGCGATGTCAGAGAAAGTTATAAACCGGGTTACGGGGAAGCTAGCTAGATGAAAATTACACAGCGATCAGTTTCCTATCGAGTGGCACCAGTCAGAATTATACTTTCAGCTCAATTTCAATATCAAGAGCAAAGCTAGAGTTTGCCGAGGTGAACACATAACTGAGACAGCAAACAAATTTAAGCTTATAGAAACTTGGATGTTTAAAAAAACAATAGGGTAGCAATATTGCAGGGCAGTTCTTGTTATTATTTCCATCAAAAAGCTGTATGCTAAACTTGACGAGTTTACTTTTTTTTATAAAATCTTTGCCATTATATAATGTATTATCGAGACATCATGACGTCTGTGATATATGTCACCTACTGACAAACCATTAACAAAGAGTGTGAAGAAATGGAGCGGCATCAGAACCAAGGACATGTATTATGATAGCCATCACCAAGAGATATTCTCTTTCTGTTTTAATCTTGCTTATTTCACACTGTAGTACAATAAGGTCTTGTTTGTAAATTTCCATATTGAGGTATTGGCCCGCGTCTGTTTTCCATACAATGAAGACAAATATTTTGACTTTGCCGTCATACTTTTATACATGAAGAGTGTCAAGGTGAGTTTGCTTGGCTCCATTAATTTCATCATCACATGTCAATTTGATGTTGCTGGTATATACAGTATATTTATGTATAGCCAAATCCTTTTGTAACCTTTTCTCGACAATCTTTTATATTTTGTCACTTTCCATAGGCAAGCTCTGTACTCTTAATTGGGAAGTGGTTGTAGCTGGACTATAAATAATTGTTCATAAATGGTGTCATTGGGCTGCCCATACGTCGAGAGATACACAACATCGGGCCGATTATAAACAAACCGGGGCCGTGTCAGCTTTCGTTTGTCAAAATATGGATAGTTATTACCACTTAACATATCAATGAAATAGCATTTACTCGACTCTATGATTTTCTTGCCATCTAGTGTATTATTTGTTCTTTGGTTAAGATTGGATGATTTGATGATCATCTCGTACACTTCTATTGAAATGTGCTCGACGGGTTATCCATCAGATGAAGGTGAGACAATTTCTGTCTGGTTTTGATATCCTCACATAGATATAAGAATGATAGGTTTACTGCATGAATTGAATAGTGTTTAAGAATATGTTAACATTTGTCGATGGGTATTCTAGTGGTGAAGAATGACTCACATCAGCTGATATCGTTATTCTAGCAGGTTTTATTGCAAGTAAATAACGCGTCCTTGAAAATCATGAGAAATGTAAGCATATTTATACACAAGATGCTTTTCATTTATTTAATGTAATGGTCAGGGAGGCATTACTGTTGCGTAGACATTGTCAAAGAATATACTTCAAAGACGTATGTCATCGTGGTGCTAAAAGACGTGTTTTCTTTTTTTTTTTTTTTAATCTATTTCGTTGATACTTGATAAAAAAAAATGTACACAAGCAATTCACTAGTACAACGTGCATGCGTGCTTTCTTTGAGTACTAACACAATAAATGGATTTACAATATATATGTTCAGGGTGAGGTTCATCGGTATTTAGAAATAATGTTTCTCTTTAACACAAAGATTTTCATCCCAAAAATACATTATTGCTACATGTATATTTTGTAGATACCGCCCCATCTTGGAACTCTACCATTTGGTTTCTTCCTAATGGTCTTTGTATAACTTTAGTGTACATGCCCATAATCATTATTGTAAGCTTTGCCGTTTTACTTTATTGCAAAACGATCTAATGCAAATTACCTTCATCTTATTGACTACTGTGTCTTTATAGGCATTATCAGTGATACGTAGAGTTTAGAGTGTGGAAACTCAAAAGAAAATTTTAAAAACGTCTTTTAGAAAAGCAATAGACTAAATTATTATACCAGGGTTGGCAAATATGTGGCATTTGGATAAGTTTTAGCTTGCTAGTAGATTGCGAGTCCTTGTCAATTTTAAGTACATAGACTTTGTATCTAGGATTGGAACAATACTACACTATCGTCCTTATTTCACTAATGTAAGAGGTATGATAATAAATCTATACACGAGCCAGTTGATTTCTATTTGTATATTTGACAATTGATTATAAAGTAATGTGTCATGTTGGAAGGGTTTACATCCAGTGTCGGTGGTTTTAAACTGAAATATCAAATATCATAAGATAATTTTTACACTCAATAGGAAACATTATGGTAGAGATTGTACAAAATCACACAAGTGAACAGCGCCTTTTGATACAAAGTAAGAGTTAAATACAGTAGAGTTAAATAATGAAATAAACAGTAGCAAACAGCTGTTTCGTGTTCTTATGACCTGACAGTGATAGTAAGGGCCTAAATTTTGAAGCCTAGGAGGCGGCTCAGAAAAACCCAAAATGATTGAAAGAAAAGTCAAAATCTGGACGGGGAGGTGCACTAGCCCCATAATGCAATATCTGGATATTTGCTAGAGTTTGGCACATTGTAATATAAAATCTCCATAGGTAAAAATTCGAAAACGGTTTTTGAAATATGGTAAAAATTGGGTTTCCAGAAATAGCAACGACTGGAAAGGACTTGCCTTTCAGAAATATCTGATCAGGTATTGAAAATTGAATAATCATTCTTGAGTTAGAACTAAGAATATATATGAATAATTTCTGTCACAAGTTTCAATGAATATATTTTGAGATTTTACATTTGTTATAAAAGCAAATTATACAATTACGATAATCTTATCCTTTAAACCTTTAAAAAGAAAGGGAGAGATGAAGATTTATAGACGTCATTTGCTCTGATAGAAACAATTGATGTCAGGAAACCCACTCCCATTTAAATTTTGAATGATTTAGGAGTCATGATATTATCATGGTAAAGTTTCTTTTTATTTTATATTCAACAGCAATGTTTTAATACTGTCAGGATTAATCATCGTTTTGTGGTTTATTCTATCTTAATTTTGATCGTAAATAACATCAAGAAGCATTGTACGTCGTTTAGAGAGTATTTTATGATGATCTGTGTTGACTGAACGCTTGAGACCCCCTTTTGATAGTCTGCGTTACAAGACGGTAGTCTTAGTGTTAGTGTATTTATCAGGGGACACCTAATCCACGTTGTACTATACCGATATTTATTGCTGGATCTCCTTAAAATCTTTACTCCGATCATTCTAGGCCCTTCACGTAACAATGTTTTCTATAAATGACAAACATTTAAACGACCCTGAACGGTTAAGTACATTTTAGGGCAATTTAGACAACAGTGATACAATGGTTGCATACGGTTATACAATATGGTGGAATCACAAATAATTCATAATAATAAAGGATATTAATGAAAAAATAGATCTAACTGAAAAAGCCTAGATTAGCAGCAGTACGTGCAGTGGTTTGAAAGTGATCGTGCCAAGTACTAATTAGTATAATCTATCAAATGCTAGGATAGTTTTAATCGTCCAACAATTCGATATACATATCTGCCTAATAAAATATGCATTTTTTCTTAAAACGCATCATGTTTGCAAGCTGAAGATACACCTTAAGAAGGCGGAATAAGTAAGTTTAGTGTTGACGTCAATTCTTAATGCTTTCTTAATGTTAATTTCATCGCTGTTAATCTGGAAAATAGACCACATAACTTTTTTGAAGATGTGTTTTATTATGACGTTAATGACGTTTCTTCAGGTCTTGAAGAATAAATGTTTACGTTTACGTAGAAAACGCAATGGCGGGTGCTCCGCTTTAGGAACTTACGGAATATCTAGTAGAATTACTAGAAGAGAGGAATTCAATGGATGTATTATTGATGGTTGTTACTGATATCAAAACAAAGCAATAATATATTACATACACGCAGCATAGATCCAACATATATATTGGAGTAAAACACTTGTTTCATAGCTATTTCAGGAACAGTCAAAGTTACTACCATTCCGTAGCGGGAAGAGTTGGAGTTTTGTTTGCCCTCGGCTTGATAGGTTTGACTGTTCCCGAACTACTCATGAAACAATTGTGTATTGTTTACCAATTTAACACAATCAATTAAAACGTTGTTTGAGGTTGAAGCTAATTTAACAGTTTAATTATAATCTCATTATCGATGATGACTTTATACATATGATGCCACATACGTGTCCACGCTTTCAATTATTTGTTAGATGATAAGTCTTTAAAGATCTACAATATTTATCAGTTATTTTCTGGTGCGATATGAAGCTGGATGTGTTTGATGCTCGTTAGTTTGCTTGTTGGTTCCGTTGTTGTATACTTTGTTCTCATTTGAGAACATGGCATTACTTACTTGGATTGACCAACATTTACATGGCGGATATCATCGATAGAGCAGAAGATGCTTACTCTTCCGAAACACTTGTTCTTCTTCTCCTTGTACTTTTGCATGAGCATCCGTGTAAATATTTCTTCGTTAATTTGTTACACTAGTTTTATTGAGACGAGGTTGGATTGTTGTTATGTGGATATGTTGGTATTTTCTTGTTGTTTTTGTTTATAAAAATCTTTGTTTCTTTGGCATATAATTAAGACAAAATCGTATTATTATTGTTCTCACAATAGTTTAAAGAGTGAAAAAAGGAAAGTGCTCACAAAACAATCTCTTTTTGAGGCAGAAAAATGTTCACTCAATCTCTTCGTTTTTCACTAACAAGCTGTCGTTTGATTTTGCTATATTCATGTAACCCCGTTCCCTTATGATGCACGCAATGCAGGCTTTCCATCACATGATTATTGACATCGGTACTCCGAAACATTGACAATAAGTGAAACGGCGAAGCTATTTAGAATAAACTATATCACCTATATAAGAGAGAATATGTACAAAATTGATCAATTGATTAATTGTACCTTTGGAATAGATAATACTACTAGGAATGGTAGCTTTGATTAACCATTGTTGGGCATTTGGCCATGTTGTTTTGTTGAAAAGGAATCTTCTGAGGTTTAAGAACATCGTTACTTAATCGGATATAATGATAGATTGCAATGCTGAAACCTTATTAACTTATCTTGCCGTCTTTGGAATTTAAGAATTGATAGGGGTTCTTTTTTATCTTGCAAACATAGATTGTTTTACAAAACAGGAAATGCAATTATCAAATTATTTTCAGATCGTTTGACGTAAACGACGTTTCCCTCCATTTGTATATTGCATAATGCTAATTATTGTAATGATGGTTGACTTGTTGTAGCAACTAATTTTAAACGTGAATCCAATGCATTTCGTTTTCCAGAGAATCCATAATCATTTAAAAATCTATATGCTATCAAACGCAGATTGAAGGCATCATAAGTATATTTTAAATGGTGTTTATCTTTACAGAGGATACTTCATCATTACCCCATTTACAACATATTGCAAGCTAAAATACAGTATAGCCGTAGTATAATTTCCCGGTACACTAACGTGATCGCGAAAATTTAATCCGTGAAATAATGAGATGAGACTCTTGTGCATTAGATAGCATTTTTCATTTAGATCGTGAAATGCCAACCCCGTGAAAATTACCTATATAAGAATTATACGGTAACTATATAATACACATCTAACCTCGTTTTGAAAGTTATCTTGAGGCTGTAAATGAGTCAGAAAATATTTTGTCGGTGAAAAATCAATAAAAACGACATGCACTTTTTATTCTAGTTTTATTAGCCCCTTTTCCTAAATCTGACGTATTAAACAATGATTTCTGAGTACGTGAAAATAACTTTATATGAATTGTCTCCCTTTGATATACACTCTCGGCAGGAGGTGAATTTTCAAGAGAGCCGGGATCAGTTGGTAGAGAATAGACATAAATTTTGTAGTAGTGTTAGTGGCGATATCTGTATTGCGTGCAGAACTGAGTCATTCTCGTGAGCTATAAGCTTTAATGAGTGGGTTGTACTCGACATGGTGACAGTAGGACTGACATATTACGATAGTATATAATCCACTGGTTATTTTGTCTCTAACCTGAATTACATTCATGATTTTTTATAAAGTCTGCAAGGACATGCATAATATGCTGTTATATGTATGTGTGCTTTCCTTTTATATCATCTCGAACTTTATCATGACAAAGAGTTTGATGTGACATTTAGAATTTTTTTATAAAAAAGTTGATAACACAATGTTTAAGTAAACGATTTCACTTACTAATCGACAGTCATTGTGTATGTGGATCTAGACTTCTACAAAGTACATATTTGCATGGAATATAGGTTATATGCATTTCATTATGATGATGTCATCTTAATTGCCAATGTGGAGTGATAAAATATTTCTTTGTAATTTATTTCAGCATTTATTAATAAAAAAAAGTGCTTGTCATTTTTCAACCTTTCTTTGTGTCTTAAATACATACACAACATCTTTCATTCTGCATGTTTGATTTGATTAAATCACGGAGTTAAACTTGTTCGTTGTCTTACTAAATTATAGAATGATCATTTGTGTGGGACAATATGTTTTATAATTAATGTATGAAATGATAGGATACCGTTAATGAGAGAGTTTTGGGTTTTAAACAGGTTTTAGACTAAGTTTGAATCGGATGTTATGGTATATTCTTTCCTGGTCTCACTAGCATAATGACAGAAAGAGGCGGCGACATCCTTATTGAATAACTATCAATAATACCGGTTGTGTCATCAGTACATTAATCTGAGGATGTACAGATAATCTAGGAATATACCTTTGTTATTATGTCCAGTTTAAAGTACCGCAGTAAGTTTAAGTAACATCCGCTACTCTCATAAATATGTTGATTGTACGTCTGTAAGTATCAACATTGTCCAGGGTGTTTAAGTTAGGTGACCTTGTAACAGTTTTGTAATGTTTTGATTCCAGCAATCAAAATGTTCCTTTTCAGTATCATCAAGTTTAACAAACTTAATGAACTTTTCGCTTGTACTCTACAATATACTTCTAATCATACACATTTCCTTTGTTTATAGTGTCGAATGGAAACTGTAGTATTTACATTGAGATAATATTTGTGACTATCATCTGAATGTGTATATAGTTGTTACAGTATTATTGCCTTATTTTGCTTACTTTTTTATTTTTATAAATTGTTTCATCACGAATATTTACATGTATATTTTCTGAATGTTATAAATATCTGAGTATATATATATATGTTCTAGATAACAAAATTTGTCTATTTTGCAGATCTTATAATTTTTGAACATTATCTTATTGTGATATCTTTTGTGTATAACTTCTGTAATTATTTCTATATTATTTATTTTGATAATCATTGATTAACTTTCATATTTCATATTGTAATTGTAAATATTTTATTAAAACTAATATTTCAATTATGATATTATTTGAATTAAAAAAAATTGTATATGAACTGTTTGTAAATATTGTATGTATATTATGTGTCAAAAAAAATTGATGTATTCCATACTCTTGTTAATTTTTTTATCAGTTTCAGACTTTCACTTATAAATGCTATACAATAATCAGAATTTTTTTATGACAGCTTTTTATTTTGTATATCAAGATACTTCATTTGAAATAACTTTTGTGTATGTCACATATTTGTATATGCTATCTTTCTGTAATTCTTCCGTATAACTGTTATTACGTTTCGTGTATTTATGCGATTGGGATTTCCATATTTACTTTATGAAATGATATATATATTAATCCAATATCTGATTAGAATTATTTTATCCGTTTATAAATAATTGATTTTTTTTACACAATTTAATTGTGATTATTTTTGTTGAACGTATTATCCAAGGATGGTTACTTCCAATTTTCCAGTGTTTTGTTTATTTGTTCATTTGTTATTTAAGGAACATTAATTCTGGCTTTTCCTTTCATGCGCCATGCGAGTCATAAAGTCACGTTACAGAATTGTTAAGATCTTCGCTGAACCTTACGACCACTGCTGGTTAACACACACTTTAATATACCCTCTCATAATGCTACCGTTGTTTATCTAAACAGGGCTAGTATAGAAAACTCTAACGTTGCGTCTTTCGGTTATATCATCGCTACACACATTAGCCTTTTGCATGAATCAGATTCAATTTCTTATTTTGTTCTTTTTCTTTTCTAATTCGATGTGCTTTTCATATTGAAGTAGATTTAAGTTAAAAAGAAAAAGAAAAAACCAAAGATATAGGAATTAATTTATTAATCCGTTTTTTCCGAAACACAGAAGACACCACAACGTGCATAACTTAGTGGTTGTAGAAAGGTAAAACACTTAATACACTGGTCCAGCCTTCGTAAAGTGTATAAAGGGAGATTACTCTGGATGTCAATTAACTAAAGCTGTATTCAGGAGTACTCAAATAGAGAACACAATTAAGATCTAAAAACATATTTCGACATGTGAAATAGAAATTCAGTGAAATAAAAACAACGCTATGAATCCAAGTCATTGCGGTCATTATATACAAATTCAATATATGGAATGATAACCGAAAGAAATAAAGAGAAGCTTATCAATTAATAAAGTGTCTATTTATTTGATTTATTTTATGAAACACTGTTGATGGACTTTCCGTCTCCATAGGTTTGCCGTAACCTGGATATCATGTTTTAATTCATTCGAATAATGGCACAGTTCAGAATATGCGCATGTACTTGACGTTATTTGGAAAATCACTCATGATTTTTTTTATTAAAATTTTGGGCTGGCGTACCACAACATTTGGAGGTTTACATTTATTTCGATCGTTTTTTTCTCAGTCATAATTTCTCTCGAAATAATTCAATATTGAAAATCGTGAAAGTGGGAAATATTTTTAAAATCATTACACTTTTGACAACTTTTTTTTTATTCTAGATTTGATAGATATTGCTATTTTGAAAATTTTTTTTAAAAAATCCAGGAACTTCTCGACATTGACAGCTCTTATTTTCATTCCATTTTGAATTATCTTTTTATATTGCGTATTTTGTGTGTGATAATGAGGTCATACACGCATGTTTACTTCAAAATCAATCAATAAGATATCAATAAACTGCAGATAAATTCAATTTTATTCCGCTGATTATCTGTTAGGTTGTCGTAGAGCATATATGAATAGTGCAAGATGATATAGAATTTATTCATCGACGTATGCTTATGAGACAGATGACAGATATGTAACATTCGTTTTAGTGATCACGAGCCTTCCAATTGACATATATCAACAAAGAAAATACAGGAAGAAGTACATTGCACCATTGCATGATGATGAATTGCACACAGAGTATGCAAGACCAAACCACATTAGGAAGCACTTTCTTATTAAATACAAATGAACCTGACATGAAAATATGCATGTATGATATGAGAACGATAGGTAGTGCATATCCATTTCAAAATGGTAAATGTTAGAGGAAGCTTGATTCATCTGAAGCACAATGAAAGAAAATGTTGTTGTAAAGCATCGTGGTTATGTACAAGTCTAAAATAATTTTAAGGACGTAAATTAAACTTTCCGTTTATTGTCATTCTTTACACACTCTCCGCTTTCAGTTCTCCATCAACTCCTTCGCTTGTATTGATTACACTACTTATTTACAAATTATAACAAACTTTGAACATGGACGAAAACTGTACATTATAAATAACATAAACTTACATCTCTATAATTAGCAGGTACATGTACAAAAGAACAGCCGATGATGAGCCTACATTGTTAAGTAAACTGTAGCAACATGTTATCTATATAACTTTCAGTTTTACACACAAGTAAGAAAAATATAAATAACTCAGTCTAACGGTACTTAATACAAATTACAAAAATCTATATTCATGTTGTAATGACATAAAACATCGATTTTTTTTATGAAAGGTATATAAATCTACATTAGAATTCCACCTCCTGACAATTCGGGTGTGCTCATTGTCCTGATATTTTGTTTATTTAGTTTTACACTACAGGTTCAAAGTGTTGCTAGCCATTGGAATGGCGGTGTCGTAGAAGACAGTTACAGGTCAACGCTTAACATGAATTGGTTCATAGCTAGGGGAATCAAAATTACATGTAGCCGAATCCATATTCCTATATGTCATCATTCGTTTTAAATAGTTGTCTAATGAATCATAATTACTCTGATTTACAGTCTCAATCAATGAGTATCTGAACGAGAAATAGATAATTGAATGTGTTAAGGTATCAACTATTTTCTAAAAGAACATGTTACGTTAAAATGAATTGAATTAATTAACAATGTGATATTACGTTGTAATGGATTTCGACTAAACAGAAAATGATTAACTAATGAGACACGAAATAACCACATGTAAGAAATATGCTTCCATATAATAAAAAACAGAATAATGATATTGCCACGTTTTTCATTTCTATTGTTTATGAAATATGTTTGGAATGTGCAAAAATGACTAGACACAAATATGCATTCGATATAAATTAGTTATAATAATTGAAGCATCAATATTCATATATGAGCGCACCGGTGCTCCTAATTGGCAAAAACTAATACGAGAGCAAACGAGATTCTTTGAAATTCAAATTTAAGACTCTAAAAACAATAGAATACGTAAAATGTACCGTGGTCGCACCATGGTTTTTGGTACAAAAAACTTTACTGATATGAAGTTATTATTCAAAAGGCTATGTCCGTTCGTGTAGTTTTCTGTTGCGTGATGATCGAGATTTTATGATACTTAAGCTGATAATGCTACCGAAAACCGAAACAATAGATATTTCATGTCATGTTGGTTATGCTAATTTCTCCGGTTTTCCATGGTAAAAACAAAATTTTTCAAAAACGTTGAAAAATTGGAATTGAAATACAAAATTCCGAATAACAGTGAGCATGTCATACAAACCAACAAAGAAAACACTGACATTTCAACAGAATTTCAATTCAACTCAAATTCGATGACACAAGGAAAAATATTATCAAAAGAAAAACAATTACAAAGAAAAATGTATAAGAAGAATGAGATAAAGTGTTGTGGGAAGGTTTTCACTTCATCGACGACATTCGCAATGTAATTCTGTGTAAATCCATGCAAGTAATTTCACTATAAACGCGCTCATTTAGAAAAAAGTAGAACTACCCGACAATCTAAGGAAAACATTTTTTCTCTAATTGCTGTAAATTGCGTATGCCGAGTCTACAGTATTTAAGTATGTCGTCACCAGCTACTACAAGGAGACCCTACCTGAAAATGACCCCACTGTTCACAGGACGATATACTCAGCGAAACAAATCCCTGTAATTGTTATTATCTGCATCTCTCGAAACCCTGTTTTATGAGTTTGTCTCTCAGTTTCTGGCATCTGGCACGAAAATCACATTTGAGAACAATATTTGGAACAACCCCTTGAATATCTAACAACCTTTAACATGCAAACACCATATGTTGGGGATGCAGGAATGTTGTAATACAGAAATGCAAATACAAACAAATTACTGTGTTATTACGTATGATATGTTGTATCTTTACGCCACAAACATCTCAGAAAATGAAAATGTATTTGCATTTTCTTGACTATGACTATAGCACCATAGTAATAAACCCTTGGCAAATCTGAAATGATGCAGAATGTATGTCATGTTTTGTTAGTGGTACTGATGAATATCTATTCTCGAAAGAGCAATATCGAGCCTTGTAATATCTCTTGTAGAGAGCCACATTTATGCAATTAAAGTAGATAGTGATATAAAGTTCCTTTCATATAGATTTAATGTAAAGAGACAACCCGTACACCATGGCAAGTAAAAGGAACCAATTTCTGTACACTTGGTCGACACAGGTTTACACACGCAGTCAAATTGCAGCTCGTTTCCTTAATTGATTTTAAAAAGGAAGACTGAAAATGATAACACATAGGAAAAAAATATAGTCTTGTTTCTTAACCAATTCCTTGTAAGTCTTGCTGATAAACGTGCTAATGAATCAGCTTCGCCTGAATACATGAATACAATGCCATCATGAATGTCTGGGTATCCGACTCGCGTGCTTAATAATTCTTCTGTTAAGGAAGTACATCCACTAATAAACAACGAATAAGTTATCTGAAACATTCGTCCAATATCATATGAATGTGAATTATTGCACATGTCAACAGCACGAGCTCTTGGTCTCATTTTTTCCTTCAGCTAGTTGCAGCCCGACTGTTTTCACTTCCAAATCCTCGTTCGCCCTCATTAACCTTTGTAAAAGAAAAGTTAATCTGAACCAAGGGGAAATGTGAACTAAAGAAATGATTACATCAAAACCATTGAAATCATACAGAGATAATAAGTTCAGGTGTTCAGGAATGCTGAAAGTCTACTGCTTCATCGATGAGTAATTAAGTAATATTATGTTCTGAAATGAGAGCAATATTGTAATTCAGTTTTAATCGATGTTTCATACCTTGTTAACTCTATGACGGCTTCTATCACGTTAGATCCATCCTTGGCACTGGTTTCTATAAAAAGACTGTCGCACTCCTAAAAACAGAAAACATATTTAAAATTGTATGAGCTACACAAATAGATTTGATGGTTGAGTAGCGCAGTGTACCACATATCCTTCCACGTAACCGCTCAGGGGTTCGATTACCTAAACAGAAGTGAAAAAATCAATCCAGCCTTATAAAACATTTTCTCGTCGCCACAACAATTGTGAAGGATATTTTGATTTTATATTAAGGATAAATGTTTAGTTTTTCATGAATGGATACGGTAGACTATATGCATGTGGTGTACATCTGGATAAATATTCGATGTAAAACACTTTCCATACTGACCCTTGCTAGTCTCTGACCATCCTCGAAGTGCACAACCTTCCGTCCCTGTTTCTCATTTGTATCTCTTAAATCAGTTTTATTTGCACACAACATAACTGGTATATTCTTCTGAGCACTCTCCTGTAAAAGCAAAAACAAAACAAATGTAAGATTCGCTAACCTTTGCTTACAAATAGTATGTTAAACAGATTCCAATTTAACAGAAAAAAATCCACTTAAAAACTGCCCTATAAAGATTTGGTGTACTTACTTTTCACTTTTCATTTTTAAAATACTTTTTATACATGCATACAAAATATACTTAATTGATTAATTAGCTGATCAGTTTATTACATGGCATAATTTCTTATCCTTATCCTCAGTTATCAAATAGTTCGAGATATAATCATATCGCCCTTCTACTAACAATTATCTTTTTATCATATAAATCGGACAGCGTGAATGGTATATTTAAACTCACTCCTATGGATTCTTGCCATTCTCTAATGTTAAGGAAGGATCTCTCGTATGTACAGTCGTACAATAGGAACACACCATCCGCTCTTCGGAAGTAGGATTTGGCAATACTGCGAAACCTTCGGTTAAAGATAAATGATACATTAATTTTCAAATTTTTTTTTTGTAATGTGAATGGCACAGTTGAAGTGTTTTCAAATCGAATACACCTTTTTGACAGATGTACTTTATATTTCAGTAATCAGTAACATTAGTTTCAATATACTGAAAACAAAACGATTCATGACAGTAAACACAGTTGTTGCTTTTTACGATTTGTTTACGATTGGTTGATTAAAACTACACATAAGTACTTCTGGCAGCAAGATTACATGTGTATGCTTATAAACATCGTACGTGTGCTTGGTGTGTATATTTGTCGGGTTAGTGTAAACAACCTATGCTTATGCATTTCTGTCATTTAAGGATAAGAAATGAGTGCTACATCTTAGGCATTTGATATAAATTTCCTTTCAGACGGCATTTGATTGCATATGATAGTTAAGAGGATGATTTCGGGATCAAGGGAAAATATTTCCTTCTTCCGGAGTTGTGTACAATCACACTGGCCTAATATAAATGTACATAAAAATCGATGCATTTGCTAGAGTTACTTCAGTTATTCTATCAGTAACACGGATAAAGGCCTTCCCGACACACTCACGACCATGACACTTACAAACAAAATATCGCAAGAAAAGCCATTCTATTACAGAGTTTCCTCAGTATACATTGACTTTGATCTCATTCAATCAATTTATCCACGCTGAATATACACGGAGGCCAGTTGAGTCGCAATGAAAAGCATCCTGCTGAATACTTTTTCTTTTGAATATCAGAAGACTTTTTTAAACATATCTGTTGGTTATATATTTAGAACTAACAGGAACACTCGTCCTCACCTCTCTTGTCCTGCGGTGTCCCAGAGCTGTAGTGCTATGGTACGACCGTCTACTTCCATCACTTTCGTCTGGAAATCAACCCCTGTAAAACATAGTGATTAATGATATACTTGTGTGCGTTCACTTTCTGTTCGTTTAATGATGTCTTGTAGCGACCCAAAATTCTTATGTAATGGTCCTTATCCTGCTTTATGTCATTATTATAACCATGCCATATTTTGGAAAAGTCTGATTGGCTAAGCCGATATCATCATTGGTAATGACCATGAAATTATCTGTAGTTACCTGAACACGTTCACGACATCATCCAACTGCACAACGACGTGTGCTTGACTTTAAGATTTTGACTAAGGAGTTATCACTGGAAAACCGACCACTTTGTATGCAACTTTCACAATATAAAAAATATATAAAATTTTCACTGAACTTCTGACAAAATGTTATCATGATTAACGAAGCTAGATGTGATTTACAAGTCTGACTCCATGAATAAATTTTGTCCTGTAACATTCAGCTGACACAATGGTAGATAAAAAATGAAACTTATTTAGAAATTACATCCTTTATGTGTAATAGGACGACACATATTGTGCACAAGGCGTATCGATCCAGATATAAATATTCTTAAACAGTGAATGAAAAGCAGAAGTGAAAGATGAGTCTAAGATTATTATGGTGCAGACGAAAATTGACAATGAAAGCAGTAATAGATCTTTAAACTAAAACAGACTTACCTAGTGTTGAACTGAGGTTGGAGACAAATTTTCCTTTACATAGTCTCATGATAAAACTGGACTTCCCAGTAGCTGCATCACCAGCCAGCACTATTTTATACATTCTCTCAGGTTCTCGACTTATCGGCTGCATGACCTAGAATTCAAATTTCCAGGTGATGGTGACAATCCAAGTGGTAAGTTTCGATTCAAATAAGGACAAAAGAATTGGAATAGCTTGAGTATATGCAGAAGAGAATTTCTGATATACACTTAAGACATTTCCCTACTTTCTATGTACACATAATCAGGAGAATTGGATATCGCGCGTCATCACCTTGTTCCCCTAATGATATACAAATACTTCTATATAAACACATCCAAAGCTACCAGTCGGAAACGATTCAAGTATTGATTTTACAAAGGTCATAAAAAGATACACAAGTGAATAGCATCATTCAATATAAATTTAAAACCATATACAGCAGTGACAAAAAGGAATCAAGCTGCATTTCATACAATAATGATTTTTCTCACATATGATAATTTCGAAAGAAAGAACCTCAAGATCATATTAACTATATACCTTAACGTATAATAGACTATTGTGTTTACATATGTGTTGCTATTGTTGAATCTAAACGTATTCAGAAGATCCTGAGATGGCTCATAGTGATTTACCTCGTTTTTAGTTTTTTGTTGTTTCCTGATAGAGCGGCGACCACCGGAACCACCCGAATCTCTTCCGGCTTGGTTATCACGACTTCGTGATCTGGCACTTCCACGTTTGTTCGACGTTACTGGAAGACGAGACGTGTCTTTATATTTATAGACCCTTGGGTCACGCTCAAAGCGACTTTCACCTTCTGAGTCTTCGTCATGTGAGTCTGGGTCCTAAAAAAAGACAAACAGTATGACAGTTATAAACTTAAGTCACTAAACTAAAAGATCGACCAATTTACTTTCGAAATGATGATGGATACTGGGATACGTGTCTGCAACACGGTTTCATTGATGGGGTAGTAATCCGATTTCTTATTCAATGCGGATTTTAGAAGATTCTTTCGAAGTGAAGTCCACAATACTATGGCGTAAAACGAATATAATTTCCGAACATGCATTATATTTTCTTGCATCATTTTAGAGTTTGAAACAGTGTATTAGGTGTGAGTAGACAAAATGATTATTCAAACGTTGCGAGTTATGATTCAAATCCTATGTCACCGCGATGTAATGCACTATATGAAATTTTACCTCATCATCGACATCAATGAAGGCTCTGCGATTGAGTCTAGTTTTACGGATGTGGTTATGTCGGGTATCGTGTTCCGGAAGAATTTCTGACTCAGAGTCGATGTCGTTGTGATCACGAAGTGTGGAGTGCCCGCTGTCTGCTTGGTAACAAAAAGTAGGAATCACCGGAGTTAGTAAGCATATACATTAAATTCAGAGCGGTGGTAAGTATAAGTTCCGAAATACATGAGGCAATTATGGTCAAGGCCAAAGAATGGAGAACGACAGGGAAAACGAATGGGGAAATGGAGAATAATCAGAACAGAGGGGAAAAAACTAATGTAGAACACCCAGAACAGAGGGACCAAACTTATGTAGAATGACCAGAACCGAGGGAACAAACTTATGTAGAATGACCAGAACCGAGGGAACAAACCTATGTAGAACGACAAGAACAGAGGGACCAGGCTGATGTAGAACGACCAGAAGAGAAGGACCAGGCTGATGTAGAGCGACCAAAACAGAGGGACCAGGCTGATGTAGAACGACAAGAACAGAGTGACCAGGCTGATGTAGAACGACAAGAACAGAGGGACCAGGCTGATGTAGAACGACCAGAACAGAGGAACCAGGCTGATGTAGAACGACAAGAACAGAGGGACCAGGCTGATGTAGAACGACAAGAACAGAGGGACCAGGCTGATGTAAAACGACAAGAACAGAGGGACCAGGCTGATGTAAAACGACAAGAACAGAGGGACCAGGCTGATGTAGAGCGACTAGAACAGAGGGACCAGGCTGATGTAGAACGACTAGAACAGAGGGACCAGGCTGATGTAGAACGACAAGAACATATTACTATAATCAAACCACCAAACAGAGGTGTGAAAATTGGATACAGGATAAAAACAGACACGTCAAACTAATTGAGAAATATTAGACCAACAGACAAAGGGGAGGCAAACTAATGGAGAACGAAGAAAACATAGAAGGCAATAATGAAAGAAATTACCTACCATCAGAATCTTAATTTAAAATCTAATCTATGAGACGAAGGCAAAATAATGACAGAAGTATTTCCAAAAAGAACGCTGAAAAACTAGAAAACAAAACCACGTTTTCCTGTAGATGTTTGACTACATCTGCCAAGTACAACATTCAATTTAATTCAAATATATCACTTCCCCCTATGACAACAATGAGAATGAGAATTGAATTACTAGGCTCAATAGCAAGCATTAATCAGGCCCAACTTCGTATCAAACACAGAAATAAAAGCTTTCCCAACAAGATCATTATGACGACTACAGAACTGATTTTTTTATCAACATCCATTTCTCAAAACCATGTTTAATGGTTAATCTGCCATTCCTGCAAGGAAATCGTGATATTGAGAATATGCTATTAAATGTAAAATTCCTACGTTTCGTTAACACCACAGGTTGGTGCAATAGGAAAGTCTAAAACTAGAAAAAAGGAAAATGGGGAATTAAATCATGATGTTTATCACACAAAGCTGTCCCTGTCGGCACTGATGTACAACGACAGGAAAACGTGCTTTACACAAACAACACAACTACAGGAAAAGATAAAAAGAAAACAGCGGTATAACGACAGGAAAATATGATAGACACAAACAAGAGCACAACGACAGGAAAAGATGAAAAAAATAAACACAATTCAACGACAGGTAGGGATGACAAACACAAACAACAGCACAATGGCAGACAAAAATGGCACAAATAAACAACACAACAATTTCATACACAAACAACGGGTACAACGATAGGTGAAGATGACAAAAAAAAAAAAAAAAGCAAAAACAGCATCGTTAGTGAAAACGTGAACATATATAAACAATAGTACAACGAGAGGAACTTATATAAAACATACAAAAGGGGGGTGGGGCGGTTAGTTATAAACAGCAGTAGAATTACAAACAATAGTACAATGATAGGAAAGAGAAAATAAAGTAGCAGTATGAGCTAATATTCCATAGGAACCTTGCTTTATGTTTCAAGCAATCAAATGTAAGGAGTAACTATATCATGATACATACCTACACATTAACAGTATCTTAATGATCTGCGCATCATATTTCGTCCAGTGACGGTAGCAATACTGACAGTTAGCAATACTGACAGCAGCACTACTAACGGCTGCTTTACTGTACCTTTTAATTGTTTATGTAGTGTGCGGAATCTCTCCCACATCATTATCACTTCCACCCTCTTGCGGAGCGTAAAATTGCATTATTAATGTTCCATGGGGGAAAATTTAACGTGTTTATTGGCACAAAAATAATGCACCAACGCATTTCGTGACTTCGCTCTCGACAATGCACACGTGTGTCTATGTGTAACACTGATCGCTGACACTGTCACCATTGACTGCGCATTTTACTTTTAAAAATATGAATATATCTTGAATCGTCATATTACTATTTCTTTACCTATGTCATCACAGATGTTATCCTCTTCACAGGTTTCCTCTCTGGGAAGTCGTGCTCGAATTATTCGTGGTGAGGGTAATGATCCGGAGATAGAAATGTCATCAAGTAATTCATCTTCGGCTATTGAGGTTTCTCGACTGAGATGCAATGAGTTAATACTGCAAAGTTAAGTATCAAAGTATCATACATCACCAAAATTGGTCCGACTTTTGTTTGTTATTTACAGTGTAAAAGCATTATGTATATATACAATTAAGTTTATCAGAGTGTCCACTGCCCTTTAGTATTTCTTTAGTAAATTAAATTCTTGAACATTTACAGGACATAATGACAAGCATATGCTAGCTTATCGCTTTATACTGTACATATCAAATATATGTTCTGATTACAATATACAACAATAACAAGCCTACTGCATGCAGGGCAGAAAGTCACACCAAAGAACTAGAATAGATCACAAGGCGAATAATATGTATGATGTATGACATTAAAAATAATTTACAATAACAAAATAATACAAAATATAAAATGCTTGTGAAGACAAAATTGAGTACTTACGATGGAGGACCACTATGTATGTAATCACTCATGAGAGAACCACGTCGTTCTCTCTCTATCATGGACGCGTTAGAGGACGATCGGGAATGGTTCTGTATCTGTACAAGTCAAAAATGATATGTCGTAACATTAATAATGCAACACAGCAGAACAGCGCCTTAGTATGGAACATCGAACAATCTATATCCATACAACAGCGTGTTTGTAGTCGACACCTTGTTGTTACGAAGCTAATTTGATTAGGTTTGATCACGGTGCCAAAATCGTTTTAATGTGTTAAATGTATGGCTCATCGATAAACGGCATTAATGATATTGGCATTGCTTCCAGACTCATCAATCGATTTCCCATTAAAGAGAAAAAAACTCAATATTATCAAAATAATTTTCTGCTTTTTATTATATTTTTTAACGATTTCCTCTTGTGAAATGCATTAAGATTCCGTATATCTACTGTGTAAACATATAGGGCAGTATTCTCATTCTAAACAATAATGCTAGTGGGAAATTTGTTTTATAAATACATTACATTTTAACGGTAACAGCGCTCAAGTATCATCTATCGCACAATTACCTTCTATGCTATTCAAAATATGTCTATCATGATTTTTTTTTCTATTGAAATATAGATGACGGTATCCATAGTCTCAAGGCCGCTTAAGGGTTGATAGTGAATTAAGAAAATATCTAGAAAAAATATATATTGACAGGAATCAGCGAGTAATTCGACCAGGTAACTTACCATTGGGGTTGGGCTATACTTCGGTATACTGCGGTTAACAACGGCCTCCCGTAAATCATCATTTGTATCATGTAGCTGTTTGTTAGCATCACTAGAACATTAAAACATCATTTTTATGGCAGATCACTTATTTCATTAACATTTTAACTGAGAGAATATTGTTCTCAAAATGTTATTTAAACGCGAAATCAATAGTACTAGGGCAAAACTATATAGAACACAAAATAAACATACAAGGTCATCGAAAGAGAACAAGATTTTACGAAAGGGTAAGCATGTGGGTATCATGTGACAATCTTATAAAAGGAAGTCGAAGAATGAAAACAAAAGATATACCAAAGAACTTTGAACTTGTATCACACAAGAATATATACCTTCTAATGTAATCACGATGGCAATGATAGTTAAATTAAAGTTCTCTCATCAATATTTCTCGAATCATTGTGTCTAACGCTTTTTCTTCAGTCAATACTAATACCTATCACAAAATTGGTGATATGAGAAACAAACCATGTAACATGTTTTGTTTTTGTCGTTTAAGTAGTATGCATTTTCACAAGAATGGATAAAATGAGCTTGATGTTTATATCATATTTGATATTGTTCGTCAATGGCAGGTGGTATTCATTTATCTCATTGATTTTGTAATGTCAGTTGTACAAATCATATAATGTAAATTATGTATTCATACCCGGTAGCGATGATTAATATGATTATTTACAAAATCTCAACAACCTTAATGCCACTTGTAAATGAGCATCTGAACAGATATCCTTTCACTTATCTTTAAACACATATCAAAACTACAAGTTGCATAACATGCAAAGCCCTTCGACATTCTGATTTGCACATGCCCAATATTGATACATACATGCTAACATAAAACAATAAAGAATTGTAGAGATGTGGAATATTACATGATAGTATAAAGCACAGTTATTTGATCCAGAGACCAACATGTTAGAGGGAGTGTCAGTCTCAGGTTACAACATCAACTCTGATCGATAGACATCCGTATTTTCTGTTTTTGTTTTTGATTTGCCAACAAGATATGGCCTGTAGTTACTAACAACTGTAACATGAAGTTGGACGTCAGTTTTGTGATTGTATACATTGTCCTCATTTTAGAACATGACATTACTTACTTGGATTGACCAAGGTTTACATGGCAGTCTCGCCGCTGAAGCAGAAGACGCTTACTCTTCAGGAACACCTGTTCTTATTCTCCTGGTATTTGTTCAGGAGTATCCTTATAAATCTTTCCTTTTCTTACATTTTGCCCTAGATTGATTAATTTTGAGTTTAAAGTTATGATTACGGTGACCTGTTGATATTTTCTTGTTGTTTTAAACCTTCAGCACCTTTATATAGAGAATCACCCTTTTTACTATGTTAAACATCACCAATACCAGTAAAGTCAGATCTGGTAGTTTTGGCCTCTTAAATTCAGGTATATTATACAATGCAATTGGTCACATTCAGGATGATTGTATTAAAAAGAATAAATGAATAATAAAATTTTCGCATTTTCAAGACTGTTTCCAAGCCATTTGATAAAATTATTGAACGTATTTGTCATTTTTCATAATCAAATCTGTTACATAACTCACGCTAACAGAGTTTTCAAAGTCATTTGTGCGTTTTTCACAGAATCTTCATTTCGAAATTTTTATGAGGGTCCTTTGAAACCTTGATAATTTGATCATTCTTTCATTCTTCTTTATCATCTCAATGAAAGGTCCATCTTTATATAAATTATGATATTATCGCACAGCCAGAGTATCTACGGTACGAGAAGAATTAGTTACTGTTTGTGGTGCTGGTTACTGGTGACGTAATTCCTGTAGGCTAATTCCATGTCTCTGACGAAGTTAATATTGCAATGACCACTAAATCAGTTTAAGATAAATAAAGAAAAATCATCCAAATTGCAGATGAAATCCGATCAAAACCAGATACCAGAGTTTCAACATAACAAAGAAATCTGTCATGTACAGTGATGGGCGAACTCATTCCAAAGTCCGAATAGGGTTTCAGTTTTATGAATATTCATGATGGAAGAGCCATGCCAATAGTATTATATGTTACGAGATACTACAATACACAACATATATAAGTGTGAATGACCTTTTCTGATTTCGTGCCCTTTTCGCTTTCTTGTAATAGGCCAGTGATGGGTTAACTCTTGAAAATAAATATTATATGTACAAGTTTTAAAGATGTCGTAGGGGTACTCTATTTTACATAAATGATACATAAACAGTGTTAGATCTGACATTCATATGTAAAAGACTTGTCTTTATGTTAGAACCGGAAACACACACACACACACACACACACACACACACACACACACACACACACACACACACACACACACACACACACACACACACACACACACACACACACACACACACACACACACACATATACATATGTGAATATTTAGATTATATTTCTCTGTTGGAATATTAGATAAGTAATAACGCACTAGGTATAGGAACAATGGTATAATAAAAGATCAGTGAATCAGATACAGTAAACATATTGATTTCTTTGTACATATCATTTTAAAACATAGGCTTTGTTATTAAAACCAATTCGCGACATGTAATAACCACGAGCGATGAGAGAAATAATATACAATGCTTTAACCGGCTGTGTGAGAGTAAATCTCCTTTGTGAAAGTTAATTACCGTTAACTTTAATAAAAAAAAAAAAGATAGAATAAGTTGCCACGGAATAGATTTGGTTTCTAGGATAAATCCACAAGTGATACTTACTGAAGGAGGTGAAGCTGCCTGGTAAGGTTATCCTGTTCCTTTACGATGTCCATCACCGTCTCCTTCTCTCTATGAAATATTGATTAGGGCCAATAAATGGACGGTTTTTATGGCGAGGAAACATAAAAGAAAAACACTATACAGTTCCTCGATTTCAATATAACTTGATGAATGCTAGTAATAACAATTATTCCTAAACTAATATAGGAACAGTGACCTATATAAACATTGCTATATTGTCATATCTTTAACACACATAGTATAAGTTGATTTAGTTTCTTAATTGACAGCATTTGTATATTTGTTTGGTATTTACTGAATGGTCGTCCTGAAAAAAAGAATAAATAAAAGACGACATTGTCAAAGCAATCACATCCCTCGGAAGCAGGGAGATATCAGGCACATGAAAATGTATTCGTCTTTCAAAGACGTCCGATGGATTTTTAAAAATCTTTTCATTAAACATGTCAAGAAGATTATTTCTACTGTTTGATTGCCTGATGTAAATATTTGCTTCATCATAATAAATTCTACACATAGTGTTCAGAATTCCTGTGTATTTGCTTATGTGATATATTGATATATTAAGTGACGCAGTTACGAACTAATCAATATACCTTTCTTTCTTTAAAACACACGGTATTTGCGAAAAGATAAACATTCAAATTATAAACATCCACAGTTACTACATGTAATTCTCATTTACGGAAATATTTAAGTGGAATGTGCGGATAAGAGACAAGACAATAGTTATATGTTTAACGATAATAACCTCAGAAGTCTTGGGTTTGTGTTGCTACTAATTAATATATACTCTTCAACAGAATTATATCATTATGATGATGTTTTTCAAAATCACTATTTTTCACTTTTATTGTGTATTGGAACTTTCACAACTTTATGTTTTTTCATGATTAATAAACAAGAGTTGTTTCCCTTCGATACCACTACTGACACATTGATATTCCATTATGTTTATGGCCGCATTAACAGTCTGTTTAAATAACCATAGTTGAGAGACTCAAATAGAGTTATCAACGATAACGTTTAAAAAATGATACACAGTAATCAGTAGGCTATAACTATGAAAACTAAGCAGTAATTTCCGTTACTAGAAGGCATATTTCATCTGTAAATATGTATGTTTTGGGAGTCAGCACTAATGTATTATAACGAGAATCGATGGTATTTACAATTAACGTGCATTCGTATCTAATAGGGAGAGGAAATAAATGCCTATCATTTATCATGTTTGTTTTAACGCTAAGAATTGAATAAGAAAGCACCTCGTGAATGGAAAGTTAATCATGACAGAAAGTCAAATTTTGTTACAAAAACATAGACATAAAAGGAAAACTGTAATTATCACTGTATTTATATCCTTAAACTAACAGACTGGCGTTTAGTGCCCACTGCCTGGTATTATATGTATGATGTAATCAAAGCGGCGATAATTGGTGAAATTGAAAGACAACGTAGGTTTTCTGCTGATGTAGAAAATAATCTTTATATGTGTTAATAGTGTTTTATTACATTATCTAGTAATTATAACAGTAGGGACCAGTGTGGAGATGTAGACTCTGTTCCTTTGACACTGATCGCTAAATGATTAGTGTTACTTTGTGTGGTCATATCAATTAGGCCTATATACAATTATCGCCAATCATTCAGACACTACTGAAACAAACTTCACCGTACATATCAGATTAAATGTTTTCTAGATTGTAAGTTTTCGTCCTTTTTTATGTTAAAATTGTCTCTATGTTAGCCGTAGAAGTAGAGATGTGAAAAGATATCGCGTGACCTACCGATGTAGCTCGCGACACTTGTCAGTGTAATTGTTTCGTACGGACACCAATTCACTTCGGACAAGCGCCATGTTTGTACGAGTGTCCGTCAGCTCGCTCTTCAGTTGTCGATTGGCAATAGTTATCTCTTCCAGGCGTTTCTTCATATCCAAGAGATGTTCCTCTAGTTCCTTGTTTTTCTGACCGTTGCCTTCCTACGAAATAAAACAAAATAAAACTGTTAATACCAAGCCTCTCTTTAAATCAAACCAAGGCATTAAGACAATTCGTTGACCACATTTCATCTAAATTTCTTTTGTTAGATGTATTTTTGAGGAGATTGCCATGGTATTTTAAATCATATATCATTTTATTGGTTATTTGTATTCCACAGTTATCCTAAAGAAATTAAAAATCTTCAGTTATACAATTATAAATCTTGCAATAGAATAAAAAAAATATGATAGGATTATCTCCCTTTTAATATAATTGTGTTTTAAGCTTTGTATCATGATGAAAACATTACTCATAGTATTTCAGCAACAGAGCTGACAATCTGTTCCGGTACAATACGATATAATATAGTTACCTCCTGCATAATGGTGAGGTTTTGCCGTAATGTAATTAACTCCTCCTCTACTTCCTTTTTCAATTCAGCCCTCTCTGCCATCACTTTTTCTTGCTCCTGAAAGATAGAAGAATGTCATACAATGCATAAACGTTAAACTCAATATATGTAAGCTAGAAAATCTTTCTATAATGATTTCTTCCTATCGTGGTTGAAATAGAATTTAATTCTTTTATCAGGAAATTGGAATCTTAATATTCATGGAAGAAGAATATGGTTTATAAGTAATAATTATTGAGACCAGAATGATTCTTTAGTGTGTACCCAAATCATTCTTTCATAATTACATCACCAGTATAGAACCACAGGGCATGTTTAAATCGTAAAATATGTCAACGTTCCGGAAATGATGACGGAATACAAATTACCCAGGACAGAAACGTTTAGAAAATTAATTTGTTTATGTTTAAGTTTGGGTGAAATGATGACTCAAAAAATAGATAATGTCAAACATTAATTATTGTATAAGAATAAATTTGATTATTGCTATCGTCACAGGTGGATAGTTAAAAGTAATTTCTCATTTGAAAGATTATTCGAAAGACATACATATAGCACAGCAACAAAACTACATAATACAGTTGTTCACACTTCTAAATCTCGTCAGTGATGCATAGGGCCTAAATTATGAACCTAGAATGAGACTGAGAGAAGTCCATTGTTATCGAAAGAAATGTCAAAATCTAGACTGGGAGGTAAACAGCCTCATATTTCAGTAAATTACGTAATGTTCATTTATCTAATAATTGTAGGGTACATCAAGTACATGGATCTATTCTTAACTGAATCATTCAATTTAATTATTGGAAAGACACTTACTTGTATTGGAATTTCTAAAACCAATAATGATAAACGGATGTTTGATTATATGGTATAACCATTAAAAGGGGTAAAGATAATTTCAATATGTTAAAAAAGTTTTTTTTTTTTTTTTAAATTTTTTATCTGTTTTTATGGAAAACACTAGCATGACAATGTTTTACAACAACTCAATTTGTTACAATAACATTTGCATTTGTAACATATTGACATATTGGTATATCCAATCAAATACGTCTCATTTTTTACAAATGTTATTATGACAAATTTGGTTGTTGTAACAAAATGGCACGCTACAAAACACTGTAATAAAACTCTTTGTCTCATGTTAAAGAATATCGCAGTGTTCTCATCTTAAATGGAGGAGCAAATATGTTGTACATTTCAGCACAACAAACAAGGCTGTTTTCATCCAGGCAAAGTGCTTGATATTGAAATGTGTAAAGTATTAAACTGTCGCGACATTTTGTGCGCAAACACATAAAAATAACTATATATTTAGCCCGATATTAAACATTAAGAATATAAATGAGTTGGAGTTATTGTACTCGGTCGTTTATAGTCGAACATGACTCATAACGACTATCACCATATGTTGTATGCTTATCTGCCCACATTTGCAGCTTAATAAACACTAAACTTATAATAACTGCAAGTACAGGTCCTGATGCAGACAAGTATAACGTGAAGGACAAGAATTGATAAAATAAGAAAGATGCTGAATTTTCTGGAATACATATTGAAATGCACTCAGTTTTTGCAATCAAAATTCTTTTCTCAATACCACGCACAAGACCGGGGCGGGGCTTTATTAGAGTGGAAACAGCTGATAATATTCATATAAAAGACGTGAGTAGAATAACAAAGGATTATATGGTGGAATTGTGAATATCAGATCAATGATGGTTCATTCACGCGGAAAGGAATGTAAAAGGATTCTGCATGGTATGACTGATGTGATATATAAAAATATCTATTGCATACAAACAACAATATCCATGAAATACTTTTCATAATGATACATTTTAAACGTTTTAAAATAAAAAAAGAAAATAAATAAAAACGAAATGACATGTAAATGATAATATATAACTTGCAACAAATATTTGAATAGTTAAGATTTTTGGTTAAAACATCTTCAATCAGCAAAACATACTAGTATCCGGATAATGATGAATGCAACGATTTCTGTACACACTAAACCTTCAACATACCTTTTGTCTTATTTTCTCTTCCATTTTCTTCATTTCTTTTTCCATTTCCTCTTCCAAATGTCTGAGATGTTTCTCGTGTTGGTCCTTCTCCCTAGAGTGGACATAATTAAATATATCAAACCTTAACGAACAACAAGAAATACACTCTCTACCTAGTAATTTCCTGCCTGGCGCGCTTCCAGCACAGTGTGTTGAAAGACTAGATCATTCATTTTTCATATTATTCCAGTACTGTGACGGGAAATGGCCTATTTAAATCGTATTTCTGAAACAAAGGACCGGACAGTAGATACATGTAAATGTCAGGATGATTTTGTAATCACAAAAACAACAAATGTCATATCAATCAATTTTAACAGCGAGTTGGGAAGTTTTATACTTACAAGCTATCATTTCTATATATACAAAAGTAATCATAATTTGTAATGCTTCAATATGTTTTAAAACACATTACGTTATATTCATACTCGTTTCCAAATAAATGAATGCAAATAACTTTAAAAACACAGCATTCGAAACAAAGCATCAGGTACTATTTACATTAACCCTTTTAAAAATCCCGCCACTCAAATGTACTTTCAGTTAACCCATTTCGCTGTTATCGTGTCTGTGTGCACACATACGGAACAGCTGCTAGCTACCTTCAGTCGTCATCGGATGACAAAAAATGTTCCAAAACGATTTTATTATTATTATTATGTAAATATGCTAAAATCAGGGCATTTCGAATTTCTCTTTCGTTTTTATTGAATAGGACATTATTAATGACTAATATTATACAGCTATCGAAAGTGTACCTTCCTACGAAATGTATCGGGCCGGAGTACCAAGTGCGAAATAATTATGTAAACATTAACGATTAATATCAACGAATTGACAATTGCATATCATACAGAAGTATTGATTTGAACCTTAAATGAGTGAAAATGCTTTATACAGCATTCTGAATTATGTTTGTAATGGAAAAAAGTTTGGTTTTGATAAAGATGTTGAAATACATATGCTGAAACTTCGTTTAACATTGTACCTTCCTACGAAATGTATCGGGCCGGAGTACCAAGTGACGAGATTGTGATTTGGTCATGGAGCAAGCGAGTCAGGTGGAGTTGTCAGGTGTAACGTTTTGTAATTGCAAACATATTGGTGGAATCGTACGAAAGCATGAGAAAAAACAAAATGAGGAAAATTCTGGCAAGGAATCTTTTGGGTTCAAACACACATCACGATAGAGCCGTGCAGCATAGGTTCAGCACTCGATGATATCTCGCAAATGACTAACGCTATCGTATAACAATATATGTTGCAGTAATGAGATACAATGATATCACCCAGGAACATTATCTGATACGATAATAACGAATACTGACCGACAGGGCAAATTCTATTTCACATGAAATCAGGTACCCAAAGCCATGTGACAATAGGATATTTGTTGACGTTATGATACTTTTGGGGAAATTAATGTTGAATTTGATTATGTGTTTTTTAGCTATTTGTAATATATTGGTATTTTTCATTGGCATATAAAATATCTATTTTTATAAAACGGTGCACCATTGCTATAAATTGTATCTTTTTGCCGAAAACATCTGGAAATGAAGCTATTAGAGTTGGATAGTTTCACAAAGGAGGTGCGAAATAATTATGTAAACATTAACGATTAATATCAACGAATTGACAATTGCATATCATACAGAAGTATTGATTTGAACCTTAAATGAGTGAAAATGCTTTATACAGCATTCTGAATTATGTTTGTAATGGAAAAAAGTTTGGTTTTGATAAAGATGTTGAAATACATATGCTGAAACTTCGTTTAACATTGAAAATAAAACACGAAAAGGTTAAAAGGATGTACCTTCGGAAGCTCTTCTCCAGACGTTCGTTCTCAACCTTGTATCCTCGAACATCTTTAATGACTCCGAGGATAATAGACTCAAAGTTTTCGAGGAGTTCCGGGTTGTCGCTTGCATGAAGGTGTTGGTACAATTCACAGACTTGTTCCTGACTGGTAAACAAGAATAATATAACATATAGGCAATGGTTATGTTGCATGTAGCATGGCGGTGAAAGAGGATGATTGTCTTGGAGTAATTTTTGACAAATCATTTACTATAAAATAATATAATATGATGTAACATACCCAACATTTCATTTTTTAAACTCTGAAATACGCATGTTTGCATACATCTTCATAATCCTTCATAACGCTTCGTGATTGAAATATCGTTTAAGTGGAAATATAGAAATAAATATATATAAATTATTGCATTTCTTTTGGGGAAAATGATTGTGTTTATATTGTTGCTCAAATTTCGACGACTGACATCGCTTTCTTGAAGACGATTAAGATAAATAAGGTAAAAGGTGGTAAGACAAATCAATCAAGAAAATTACGTCAATATCTTTAAAAGTGTTTTGTTAAGGATAAGGATAATGTCAATGATTATATTAAAGACAAACAACTAGTACATTTCAGTACAAATTTAGAAAATTGCGTCAATATCTTAAGATGTTATTTTTGTTAATGATAAGAATGATGTCAATGATTGTACATAAGACACACAACAAATAGAATTTAGTACAAATTTAGATTTAGATAGAGTGGAATCAAATTATAAGTAAAATGCACCATACAAATGTTTCGTCCTTCAAGGCCGCGTCAGCGATGCTAAGGCCGTGAATCTTAAAACTTCTTCTTAATACTGATTCTGAATCATATCTATATTTGAATGAATTCAATCGTGACATATGGGTTACGTAAATTATTTTCGACTGAAGGCCACTAGTTAGACACATGAATAACACCTTTCAATACATATTTAGAATTAGATACATTATATCCATGCAGAACAAGTGCAGTACTACAGATCAACATGTAGACAGTACAGTAATAGATGTTAATTTTGATATGGAATCTCTAGTCTATATGACAACTTTTCAGATAAATATCATAATGTCGTTTATGATGGATATAAATGCCATGTTCAATTATTTCAAATATTTTTCCAACCGTACACATATGCTGCTATTTTGACCGATGTGCTTTTGTATGAAAGTTTGAAGTAATGCAAATGGTACGGAAATGGAAATATGTATTGTAAATGCTGAATGTAAACAGTAATATCCTTATGATGTGAATCTGTTTCAATGAAGTGTAGACAAACTTTTGCTAACTCGGTCCTTCAGCAGACACAGAGACTGACTTTTCTACAGATGTCCATTGAATACTGCAGAGGTTCAGTTTTATCAGCTGTATATCTATGTTTAGTAATATAAAAAAACCAATAAAATATCAACATGTTAACAAAATTATACTGTAAACATGTATGTGTGTGGTAGGTGTGTCTGTCAAGGACATGACTGTAATATTCCGGGTTTGTAAACATGACTTTATGCAATTACCATATTGATACATTGTGTATATATGTTAATATGTGTTTATTCATAGTAAAATTTGAATAAACTGTGAAATAATGAAGAACATATGTATGCAAGCTGTTCATATTGTTGCAATCGTATATGTTAAATCAGCATGGCCTTGACAAACCAATACATATTTATTTCTAAACTACAACGCCTTGTAACGTTTGTGATATTCGTATATATATGTTGTATATTTTCTACGTTTAACTTAATAACAAACTAGTTTTTTTATACAAACACGTGACAATTGTAATTGGAGCAGTATATCAAGTAAAAATACAGACACATCTTTGTAAAACCTGTTTTGCGTTCATACACTTAACAGGTTTACATTGTATAGCGATAATCAAGACGCTTTTATCGAAATATGATATTTCTAAATAAAACATTGAAATTTTGTATAAAGATGGTGACAGTAGCACAACACTTGCAAATTTCTGATTTTTTTTTTTTATCTCGATATGTTTTCTTTCAAAACATGGTGCACTATCAGGTAAACGGAGTTTGTAAAAAAATTGCTTAGGTAGACATTCTAACTGCAGTTTGTTCTTGTCCTTGAGATCCGAAAACTACTATCCCTTTCATTGACGTAATGAGCGCAACATAAATGCCTGATAAAACAGAATTCAAACAAGATCAATAGTTAGCAGGATCAATAATGTGATATTACTACGATCATACCTTGATATGCATAACGCTTGTAATTGTTTAAGGATGCGTTACCTAACTCCAATGGTGTCAATATTATCATATTATTAAAAGACGGATTTGCAAATTAAAACTGTTACAAGGGGGTGGTGTTGGAGGATTGTTACATATACAACAGTACTTATGCAAAGCGCTAGCATAAATTCACTTAATGAAAAGTATATTGTTATTTATCTCGTAAACACATATATACAAGTCGACGAGTATTCATAAACTCACCATTTAGCAAGCTGGGGTGAAAAAAGTCTGGCAGATTTGGGTAAATATTGTTTACTTAGATTAAGCTTTAGAGAATCATTATTATACATATCATGTGTAGGTATTTATATACCTCATTCATAAAACTGTTGGTGTAGGTTTGTTGGATAATCCTTATAATCCGGACTAAGGGAAACGACATTCTGCCACATCGGCAATTCTTATTCCAACAATCAATGGTAAATCATTCACAATATTTTTCTATTTATGAGATAATAACTGCTATCTGCTTAAGTGTATCTTTGTTAAAAATAAAATGGTCAAATAGTCCCGGAGTTCATTATATTTGATTGAGATAATGTTTAATTAAAGTGTGAATCATTATCACAAATTTCTTGTCTAAGGGTTAAGTCTGACTACTTGAGGTTTGTTTTCAGAACGATAGTGCAGGGCTGTATAAGTACTGAAAGAAAACATCAAAGCGTTCCAATGAAATGTCATGATTTTGACATGTCTTGATGTCATGACAATTCATTTGGTCATAATATACTGAAATGATGTTAGCAGTCCTTATTGTCATAAAAATACCAGGACAGCACTGAAAGAAAAATCATCTGGACTCTAAACTGTCTCTACAGCAGAGAAATCCGTTTTTGGTCGAAAAAGCACTTCAAACTAAGGCGTCACAAGCCTACGAGTGTATAACAATCATGTTCTTAAGTACATATTGATAAATGAAAAGATACATACAAACATAAATAAATTCAGGAAAAGCCGATATTTGGCATATGTTTCTTTTCTTCATATTTTTGCCCTCTTTAACGATTTTTTGTAGGAATTATTGTAATATTTGGAATATTTGTAAAACATATAGACATGCAGATGTGTGGAATGTCAGTATGTATCGAAGTTTTCATTCTGAGCTGACGTCACACAAATAGTCCAGAAAAGAACACCGTTACTATCTATATCATATAAAGAAATGTTCTGTTTATTATGTTTAAAATAGTGGCCAAATCAAATCAAACTCTTGTTGCTTCTGGCAAGTATGTTTATCACAGAAATCACAATCTTTTATTTTAGTTTATGTTCAGTTGTTGATATATTTATATGATCACTGATTGAATGTCCGATGAGGTTTAACAGCTGACGTAGACTGAGATAATAATTTCATCGTCCGATAATACATGTCCATTCTCTTCGGTCAATTTCCCGATGATCATAGAAGCGTGCGAAGACTGACTATAGCATAGTATTTAGGGTAGCCTGTCACAATGTCGTTACGACTTGTCCCAGGGCTATGAGCTCTTATTGAAGCAAATATACATACTCTTGATAAATAGATGCTTACGTTATAGGGAATTTACCAACTCACGTTTAAAATACATGTAATGTTCAAAATTGATATACAACCATCGAACAGTATAACACAACATTTTATGATATTGAACATTAGATATGCTGAATACATTTAAGCATTACTCTATGGCGTTTAAAAACTGGTATATTTGTATTGATTTTTTGTTTATTTTGTACATTGGCTTTAGATATTCTACACCACGTGAGTATTGGTAAATAACGTGTAATTGTGATCGTCCAACTACTATCCTGAGTGATATCTTATAGAATAAACAGTGTTTTGATTGTATTTTATTTACAAATAGAAAAGTCATTGTCACATTGTACACATGAACAGTCAAGCCCCCTGGTATGGTGACATCGAGTGAATGTGTCGTCACGCAATAAGGGACGGAATTTGATGTTAGGAGTAATGTAAGAGGGTAAAGTAATTGTAGGTGTTGTCAAGGACAAAGTAATTTAAGTCACAAAAGGAAATAACAAACAACGGGAAAGGGATTTAGAAATCCTTACCTGGCTGATCCTACCCCTCGTTAGGGATGAGTATGGGTGGTCATTGGAGCAGAGAGGGAAAACTATCAGGGTTCAGAGTACAACATACGTGTCACTCCGAGTTTCTCATTTTATTTTTAATTACAGATAACCGCGGTATGTGTGCCTAGGCAAGGTGACTATCAAAAAACTTTTGTGTCATTGTGTAGATATTTACTTATCTATTTATAGATCACGAATTCATTTTCTGATAGGATAAAAAACTAATTCATCTATGTTTTGACGTATGTTTCTGAAAGCTGATAAAGATAGCTTTGCGGAGGTTGTATTATACACATACTGAAGAGGGTATTAAATGAATTAATGTTCTTTTTAGACATTACACATACTAACGTTACAGACTAAAAGCATCCGGGTATGTTGTGTCAGTATACTTGTTTACACATGTATGTTCAGCTGGAAAAATATAGATAAAAATGTAGAGTACAGCACGCCATTATTATTTGTACATTGTATTTGACATATTCAAAACAAGATACATTGTATGATATAATAATTATTTATCCCAGGTAGATCTGATTAAGGATCGGATCAACATGTTTATTTTTTGGAATGTATTTCGTCTCCACACAACGTTCTTTGAAAAGATATGTTATAACTGAAGGTCCATGTAGGCTACATACGTATTGTTGTAAGTGTTGCTACTTATAAGCCCTTTCTAAAATCTACATCCTTTAAATCTCAAGTATGTTTACATTGTAAATAATGATTAACTTAGTACATATACCAGCTCTCTGACACAATGACGTTGTATGGGGCTGTCCAAACACTTAAAGGCTAGTGGAAGCAAACAATGGATCTAGATTAATTGGTTATGCAAACTAGATTGGTTATACCAGATGTATAAGGGTTTGCTATATCTGAAGTTACAGTATTGTAATAACTTATGATCGTTTTCTTAAATGTGAGTTATGTTAAAAAGTACAATGATAAAATGACCCTCAACATCTTCACTCTAGTCTTCATGTCCAATACAATAAATCATACTCTTTTACGATCTCTGCAAAACCGTTTACTGATTAGTAGGTCAGAGGTGACGACTTGGTGTCTTTCAAATTGATTGCTTTGTCGCTTACCTTTGTTCATTCATATGCCATATTCTGAAACAGCAACAAGCATGATAGCATATGTCACTATATTGATAAAGAATGAAATACGTGGTATTCTTATGTAACCAACCTCTGCTCTGAAAGTCCATCGAAGGTGCTAGCCACATCGGTCATAGAATCCAGTCGTATTCGTGATGAATGAGGTGACCGCGGAGATCTTGTGGACAAATGACCAGAGTTATAGCCAGATAGATCCAGGGAAAGATCTTTCTTTCGGATTTTTCCATCGTCATCACTATCCACTGCCGAGAACACGATATCCAGTTCTGCGGCTGACAGATTCAATCGTTCAGAAAGTGATTCTTTCGTAAACGTCTCATCCTCAGATTTCCCTGATAAAGTTTTGCAAAGACGAGGAAGGCGACGATGGATGGGAGGAGTCACATTAGGATCTCCCATTGAGACGGGGTATTCATCTGCATTCTCATCCATATGTCAGGGTTTGTCATCTTAGAGTCACTAATATGGCATATTGTTTAGTTAACATTTCTTAATTATGCTTATTGTTATTAATACCCGGTCAAATATCCCACACAGTTTAAAGTCCAGTTTACCTAGTTATAGATATCTAAAGCAAAAGCAAAAGTACCTATGAATTGGTTTGTAAAAATACAGGTAATAAGTGTTAAATACTCCTACAACATTACATACATTGATGTTGAATTTAGATCACCTGGTTGGTTGTTTTAAATACTTCCTGTCCCGAGACGAATCCTTTTGTTACACTTAATCACACAGACAAAATATTGTGTCCTAGATTTAAGTAGAATCCACACATATATCAAGCTTGTGCATCACACATTGTAGAAACTTTACTGTCAGACCAAGTAGATAGTCCGGTCGCCATTACCGATAAGGTCTCTATTCTGTTTGCGATAAGCTCCAGGCTACAAGTTAAATTTGTCTGTTACACTTCGTGATAACATTCACTTTTCGGCAGGTGCTTTCTACATGATGAGTAGGCGTATTCAATAAACACCGGGCACAGTATCGGCTTGGTTTGTTTCCCTCGCCACGTTTCTAAACTGCGGGATATCCCTGGTCAAAACTGGGACGAAATAACCGTCTTATTTTACATACACACGCACGCCGGGTATGTAAGTAAGTCGTATACACATATATACGATATGCGAAAGCTACACAAAATAATCAGTGTCAATATTTGTATGTCTGTTTTTCTGTCACGCATGTCAAGTTTTTAAATTCAGGTGTATGCCCTAGAAAGATAGCCGAAACCACTGAACCATAACATCGTGATGTTAATATTTGTGTCGGATGTAAAGGAACGACAAAAGATAGAGTCGTGTATTTAACAGGTAATCATCTACTTATACTAAAATTTCCATGTTCTGCATGATCATGAGTACACTTAACACCCACAAAACAGATTTATTGTCAGCTTAAGACACGTAATACAAATACCAAATCTACCTTCACACATTTCCAAAAAACCAATATCATATAATATAAAAAAAGAATGCATTAATATTTAAATTGTATTGGTAATTATAAAATTAGGATTTGTATATAGATATTTGATTTCTCGACCAATGAAGCTAACAAATCTTGTAAGAAATCATATAATTATCCCCTTTTAATACCTATTTGAATACACAGTTCGTACCTATGTATGATCTGGATAACATGACTTAAATGAATCCATTTAACTACCATGCAGTATTGACATTATGCAAGCGTGGCATATCGCTTTTTAATCTAATGCAATATGTTATTAGTTATGTATGTTTGTAAAACATTGGGCGAGATGTAAAGTCGGTGTTACTATGTATGAGGTTTTAAACGATAACCAATAAACACATAAACACGTTCTGCTAAGTTAATGTACCTGCTCATTACTAGTAGTTTTGATGCTTGCTATAAAGAATTCAATATATTGAACACATGTTTTCATGTGAATGTTAGGATGCAAATATGTAATGTCTTTGTCAGAAAAATAAAAACAAAATCCAAAATTCAGAATCTTGATTCAAACTCTGCTTGACGAAACAAGAGCAAACTACGAATCAACCACACGAGTCCCCAGGAAAAAAGTAAAGAGGGAATAAATTCAAGTGTAACGGAAGTGTAAACGTCTTCTGTTTCATCGACGACACCCACCATGTTCATCTGGTTCATTCAAGGAGGTAACGCACGTTCCCGATTGAGAATAACACAAAGAACAATGTAATCACCCTAAAGACAAACGAGATTCAAACTCGTCCAACTTATATCATATAAGGGAAACGAATATCTCCACATGGAATCATTAAGACGACCGTAAAGTTCCCCTACAATCAATAAAGTACCATTGCATTGGAGAACATATACTTATTATTCCCTATGTATACTACCACACCCATCCTCGATACTTCAGGGGTTACGACATCTTTTCTCTGCAGCTGAAAAAGTTCATGGTAAAAATTGAGTTTCCATGTGCAACGCATTATGGATAAAATGAAAGACTAGTTTGATCCTTTGGTGTACCTCAATCAAATCGCATAACGGTATCTTGTGATGGCTATGAAGTTTGGTGTAGCTCCTTTGTGATCGTGAAAGGAACGTATCAGTCTGATTGGTCAGTTATTTCACCTGAAGGAATTAAGATGGAGACAGTCACAGTGTTCCTCCGCTTTTCAAATAAGAAAACTAATAAGCTAGCAAGTGAAGATTAATTTCCATTGAAGAATGCTATATACAATCTGTATTGACATGCTTGGAGTTCGAACACAGAATACACATCATCACACCCACGACCAGTCTGCACCATGCGGCTTAAGGAAAACAATACAACAGCAATACACAGCCCGACCGACATCTGTCGACTGTTGTGTCACAGTGATTTATAAGAAAGGAAGCCGAACGTGTTATTTTCGTCACGATGAAAGATGAAAAGACCGCTATAAAACTGACTTTAGAAATAAACATGCGTATCAAGTTCATAGTGCATGATAAGCTCTGGTATAGAAGAAGATTTTCTTTTAAAACAAGATTAAAACATTCCAGCAGATTTAGTTTCCGATGGCAGAGGTGACATAAATTCCCCTTGTTGTTTGACGAGTTATTTGGCTGCTATTTTTCACCTTTCTCATTTAGATATACCTAGGATGAACAAGTACGAAAGAATTCTCCGTCTTATTCTCTTCTTTTTTAGTCAGCTACGTTATCATAAATGTAAGCCTATTAAAATACTGGTTAAATGAAAGGCAACATATAGTAGAGAGCTTGTTGATATTATTAATACTCGTCATTATTTCACGTTTTAATTCATCCGAATAGTGGATTGCATGGTGCAATTTAATTCATCGTTGGGTTCTGCTGTAGCTAACTCTAAATCATCAGAGGGTGATATTCTTTTGTGTGACAATTGTACAATCTTCAGGGTAAAAATGTAATACGAAATGTGAAATGACCGTATTAGGATCCTGTTGAGATTTCCGATAATAATGTTCAGCTGGTGTCAAACAAATGCTGATAACTATACCGTAAGACACGAACTCATTGTTATGGAAACAATGTATCAGCTATTGCTGCTATTTTTATGTCTCTTATCTACCTAACATAAGTTATAGTTTCATTTCCAGATGACATCGAATCGATATCATTGTATAGTATGCGCGGGATGTGTCTGTATTGTTCATTTAGGGTTTAATCAATATAAGTCACAATGACCTAGATTTAAACATAACGATGTATGTCGGTTAACGGGATAACAGAAAGAATTATATTACATAATTGTTAGTCATGATGAATATCGACTTTTGAGTGGTATGTTATAAAGGCTGGGGAATAAAGCTAACTCTAGTTTGTCAGTCACAAAGCGTCACCTGTATGTCACGTTTCAACTCACTCGGAAAGTGGTACTGTTCTGCATACAAACATACGTTCTTTTAAAAATAATCGAATATATGAACATTGTGAAATTAATTGAATGGTTTGGCTAGAGCATCTCCCTGTCTAGATTTTGATATTTAATCGATCATTTTTCATTTTCAGCAGTCGCCTGTTACGTTTTAAAAAATGAAAAACTTAGTGTCACTGACGAGACATAGAAGGATGAAACAGCAGTATAATGTAGCTCTATTCATAATTTGTATACTATATTGAAATATAACTCTAAATTGGTATTGGGAGGTACTCGTGACTCTTGTCTATTTTTTACAATCATTAGAAATATCTTTTGTTCTGAAAAGGAAATAGTATCCTGGTATTTTGGGTTAAAATCATGATATACATAATGATACATGAAAACTATTTTGATAAAATGATAGTGAAGATTCCTGAAAGAATAAATTATCAGTAGAATGTTAAAAATAAATTTCAAAAGAAATGCCATAGTTAAATTCAGGTACACACACTTCTTGTAATGTCTTTTATCAAACCAAAACTTTCCAAATAAATGTGATTTTTCATGAACGCTTTGCTATCAGTGAAATATAAAAGAGTTATTCCCTAAAAAAGCTGTTACATGGTGCTCTGGGAAGCGAAAATTATGCATGAATATTATAATATGAATATCAGTCACGTTTATCAACTACGAAACAGTTTCGAGGAATATATAACCGAAGTCCTTATACCACAACAAATAAGAACATTATGTGTGACATTTGATGACTACAACGTTACTTTCATCAGATCACTGGTGTTTGCCTCGTTCGTCAAAAGGCATACTAAAATCAAGATGAATACAGTTAACATAGCGAAATGACCCAATTTCGGGAAAGTTGTGATTGCAACTACATAGTTCAAGATATCTCGCAGGGAATGGTCTAAATCGGCAAATAAATGGTTGTTCTGAAATTGGGTATGATTCACTGTATATCATGTCGTAAAAGGTTTTCCAAACACTGTTAATGTCAAAATTCAGTTAGTCAAAGACTCATCTGACAGCGAATTCCGACACCGAATAACTCTAAATTGCCTTCAAAAACACCCCATGGTAATTTGCTTCAGTGACTTACTTGTGGGCTACTTCTACCCCATACGTTCTAATGACAGCTCAGATTTTAAAATGCCTGGTACACAATCTTACTGAGGCCCTTAACGGGATACTGAGTCCGTTTAGTTTCAAATCGTCAGAGTATTATACATTTGACTACTGACACGCTTTTCCCCTGACATTCCTTAGAATAAAAGATTATACAGTTCTTCGAAAATAAGATAACGCACACATGCGTAAAAAAAGAAGCAAAATTGTTTTTAGCGGTCATAGAAAAGAAGTACAAGTGAATAATATTTTTAATGCAAATTTAGAATTAGATATCGTGGAGTCAAACAACAGCCAAAATAATATCTCGAAGAAACATTGAAATGGCGTTTGCTACTACATGATTTGACATGCATATGGAAAATGAAAGCATTTTAATGCTTGACAGAATCATATCATGATAATGTTAGCGGGACGAAAGAATATTAAGTCTTGATACACAAACAACAACTAAATGTATTCATGTTTCATGTAAAAGTAACTACACATAACGGGTCCAACACGAGTGTGAAAAAAAAACATTTTATTGGTATTCTGGCTTTTGAGTTTTCACTTCTCACGACTGTTGTTATTAGCAACATGCATCATTAAGGGTAAACTAATGTTAAGTAATTGAATTCTTAGAGAAAATATTGATACATGTATAACTGCTCACAGCTATTATCCATGAAAAAGGCAAATATATAGTGCAAGCTGTCAACTCCAGTATGCATTAGCATTAGTAGCATGTAAGAATTAACTTTAATGAAAAGAGCATGTACTTACCAAGAGAGTGCCTTTAGACCTTCATCCAAGGGACCAACAAAGTCGTCCAGGATACCATCCTGACTGGATGTCCTCCGCTTCTTTACCTGTCTAACACAGTCTTTGTAACTCCTTCGGAACTCGGGAACAGTGATCTTGCCATCTTTATTTTTATCCAACAAGCTGAACAAATCATCAAGTTCGGACGGCGCCAAATCGGGAAAAGCAACGCCAAGTTCCGATTTGTCAATATAACCAGAACAGTCAGTATCCAACACCAGGAAGAGATCGTCAGCTGAACAGTCGTCCATAGTTCGATCTCACAGATGATAAACACTATTTGATATATCTATCTTTATACGAATAAATTGTCCTTTATGGTATAACAGTCATCATTTTGGACACATAGTTGGTGTTTCTGAAAAAAAAAATGGGACAAGTTCAAAACATTTTGAGCTAAATTCTTTTCTATAATTTGATATAATAAAGACGGTTTGCTCTGATTTTGACTATTCAAATATTGTACAATGTCATTTAAAACACTTGAAAATGGAAATATTTATATATCGATAAAGAATTACTAAATTCTTGAATGCATTTTTAGACTTAACATATAACTTAACATACAAAATGTACGTTCAATGTTCGGCAATGTTTGTATTATTAATGACCAAAATTACCTGTTACCATGGTGACAAAAAGATTTCATTGCGGAACAGAAATATAGCATTAAGAATAACGATATCTATCGAGGACAAATCGTGGGGAAAATGCAATACATCGATCACAAATTAAATAATAAGTGTTCTGTATTTGGCATTTCTTTTATACCCTTTACTGAATTTGTAATAGCACGGTATTTTTTCCGTAGAATAAGTAAAACACATTGTTAGAACATCTATTGTATTATGTTTGAAACACTATGTTTTTCACATTCCATAAGTACTTTCAGTTTCAATTTTATTATACGTTGTAGTTATGTCTGGCTCCGTGTTTATTAAGGGTCGATTAACTTTCTAAATAATTTTATATCTTAATCCAGTAAAAGACAAAAAGAAAATCTTTCATAACTGGGTACTCACATATGTCGTTTCTTTTCGGAACATAATTGTAGCGTTTCGATTGTTTCCTTTTATTTTATATTCCCAGTGACGAAAACGATAATTCATCTACTTTATAGGAATGTTTTCTTCAGATATGGGAACAGAGCTTTCACAGGATTGTTCGGAATTTCACAGAGTCTGTGGTGTATGTAAGTATCGCCAGGCTGTACAAAATATACGTTAACACCACCTTCCGATATAAATCTAGAAGATTGTACAAAAGACTAGTAAATAACAGTTTTCAATGTTAATTTAGAAATTATTATAACCAAATACTAAACAAAATGCATCATACAGCTGTTTCTTGAAATTTAGGGGGCGACCCGAAGGAAAACAAAACTTGCTCGAATAAAAAATTTGTAATAGTAGCACGGTTCACCATGTTGTCGGCGTTCTTTTGACGCCATCAGACATATGCAAATTACGAAATTCATTAATTTTGAGGCTGGAACATCTGCCCATCTAGATTTTGACATTTCTTTCGATCAACTATGGTTTCCCTCAGTCGCCTCGAAGGTTTAAAATATAGGACCCACGCATCACTGACGCGTAATAAAAGTACAAACCAGGTGTGGGTGCAATTAACTTCATTATCTTGCTCCACTACATCTATTTCTAAATGTGTATTTGAATGTTTTTATGTAATATTCAGAAACGTCAGTATGGATTTAAATATGCAGGTTACGACATATACATGTTCGAGATATGTAAATTGATAGTTTTTGGTCGTCGTCATGATCATATTCTAAATGTTGTACATCCTAGTGCAATATGAAGTTAGTTGTGTTCTATACTCATTGCTATGCCAAGGGGTACCGCTCGCTAATTTTTCTTCTTTTGCCTTATTTCATCAATTTTGTGTTTAATAAAAATATTTTGTGATTATGTGATAACATTTTATCAACTACAGGTAAGGTAGGATTTTATAAACACCAACTATACCTTGTAAACAAACAGAAAAGAGAACAAACGTCCGTTTATCTTTAGGATACCATGTAGTTTGTTTGGAGTGAATGACAAAGGCGAATGTAGTAGTAGATCGTGATCTATAAAATACGTGATGACTTTGATATGGAAATCGTTAGATATGTCCTTTCCCAAGCAGTAAAATAACAATATTTCAATACTGTGCGAGTGTATGTCTCATATAATGTTCCACTCTTGAAACCTGTTCTGAATGTGATTTTTTCTCTCGATATTTTCCCACTTACCTTTACAATTTATGGCAAGGCTTTGCTATTGATATAGTTTGAATTACTGACTTTTATTCGAATAGTGTCGTGGTTTCGAATATAGATGTGCACTTAACGCTGTTCTGAAATTGTCTTTCTTTCGATCATTTTGGCTTTTTCTCAGTTGCCTCATAGTCTTCAAAATGTAGGCCCTTAGCATAACTGACGAGTTCAGAATGAAGAAACAGCTGTATGATGCAGTTAAACTTATTGTTTGACTCTACCGTACATCACTCATTACATAATTTCTGTTATAAGGCACTATTCACGTGTGTGTCTTTCGTAAATTTCTGATTGGTTACCCAAGAATAAGGGTCCCTGCAAGAAAGCGTTCATCGTCGAAGCCTGCTTAATATTTACTGTCAGGAGACAACACTTAAAACCCGCTACATTTACTTTAAAAGGGGAGGGACGTGGTCAACAGTATCGGACGTCATTAATCACAAATTCTCACTACACGCTGCTTTAGACGTGTTGATTACCCCAAAATATTTTTTTTAATTTTTTTTTTATTTGAAATGGCTTTCAAGAACTTGAAGCTTTCACTTGACACTATGATAGCCTATGCTAGCAGAGGTCTTACACCTAGCGAAAAGAATTACCCGGCTCACAAGTTGTAGTTCTTGGCACTTAAGTGATCTGTGTTTGTTTGTAACTTTTGAAAAATAGTTTGTATCAATATGAAATTACAGTGGTGAACGTCAAGGTCGAGCCAATGTCTCCTGGAAGCTTTGATATGCATGCATATGGATGATGTCACCGATCGATGTCACGGGAGATGTAAACTAATGTGCCAGGTGCACAGTGTTTCATGTGTATGTTGTTCATTATAGGAATAGTAATAAGCTGAAAGTTTTAATATTGATTTCTGTTGTATGTGGTGTGATAGCTAAAATATCTAACAGAGATCACACACGTTTGATTACTTTTTTATTTTGTACAACTTTAGTGTAAATATTTCAAATCATATCTATATTATAGAATATAGCATGAAACAATGTTCAGATTAAAATTTTATCCCTATATATATAAAAGCACACTTTCTAGAGTAAAGTGACGATAAATACCTGATTGTTGTAATAAGCCTAACGATTATTGTTTATATACATACATATATATATATGTGTGTATGTGTGTGTGTGTGTGTGTGTGTGTGTGTGTGTATGTGAGTGTGTGTGTGTGTGTGTGTGTGTGTGTGTTTGTGTATGTGTGTGTGTGTTTGTGTGTGTGTGTGTGTGTGTGTGTGTGTGTGTGTGTGTGTGTGTGTGTGTGTGTGTGTGTGTGTGTGTGTGTGTGTGTGTGTGTGTGTGTGTGTGTGTGGGTGGGTGTAAGTGTGTGGATGTGTGTGTGTGTGTCTGGGAGGGTGTGTGTGTGTGTATTTCCAGGTCGATTTCATTGTATTGTGTTGTACATTAGAAGCAATACGTAATCGGAAATTTTATTAATTATTATTTTAAAATACCGCCACCAAGAAAAACAGAAAAGAAATTCTATGCACAGCATTAAATTGTAAACATATTATAATATTATAATATATACATCTATGCTGTATATGCAGGTTCACAAGGATGCACACCACTAATATCACCGACACCAGAAGGCATACCCGATAATGTCAACAGTGAAAATGACACAAAGCAATTCACGGATTGCAGACTATAAACCCGGCGCAGAAGAATGAAGACAAAACATATCAAAGGAAAGTAACCTGGTCATTTGAACACCCAACACCGAGAGCAATCCATTGACAATGACACTTACTATTGGTAGTAACTCCGCCAGGCCGACCTAGCCCAACTGTTCTATCACTTCCGGTGTTACAACAAAAACAATCCCAAAGATTACGTATATATGTGTGTTCCGTTATAACAACATAACTAAGACGAGGTTTAGTAGTATTACTTAGAGATAAGTTATGGCTGACGGTAATGTCGGCTAGTTGTCAGCACCTCAGGTAAACGTTATCAGAATTATATGAAATCGATATGTATGTCACGTGATGCCTGTCATATATATGGTAATAACGCCATATGTTCCCCCACGTGACATTGTATGGTTGATGTTGTGTAGGTTCATATTGGTCAATAAAGGCGATACATGTACCTCGCTACAATAACTATTTGATTATAACAATCCATCCCTTACACAGAACATTTTCATTAATAATTAGAATGTGAAAGATTTTATAACACACACAAGTGAATATGACCTTTCAATGAAAATCCAGTATTATATACACAATAGATAACAAATTATTTTTAATTAATTCATTAAGCAACTACATATAACGTTCTAAAAATAGTCATTAATGCTAGGGTCCATATGTGTTGAAATGTGGGTGGATGATAAGGAGATTAAAAATATAGAGAAATTTTAAAATGGCGATTGCAATGTGAATTCATCTTATGCTGTAAAATCAATTTTTCTTTTCTTCAATAATGAAAAATTTTAATTTTGTAGTTGCTGTTGAGATAAATTCAACATGACCTGCTTCGCAGTTAATTAAATGTGTCTGAAGAGCAATTCAATTCATCACCCAATGAAATTGATAAAAACAAGATTCAATGTGTAAATACAATGTTAAGATAGCTTCCTCTCTGATTACTAACGTTTCGTCCAATCTTCTTCGGTGCCTTAATTTAAGGCCTCAAGTTTGTATTATTGTCGAATCATAGAAGGAAAAAAACTGTATGGTGTAGTTTAACTATTTCTACTTATCTACTTCTAAATTTGTATTGAAAGGAGTCTTTAGTACAATCACGGTACAGTAGATTTATATTTTTATCATTATTAAATAGTTGCCCATAACGTCAATTCTTTATAATCAAGGTGATCTATCTCATATATGTAAGTAACCCACTCGCCCCTTACCCAGATATCACCCATACCTTACCCATTGTCCTAATATCCTGTCACTTCTTGTTCAGTTATTTAGTGTTCCTCTATATCAAACTCAGCATCATTCATATTCATTCCTCATAGAGTCTAATAATCCATTTGTCCGATTTTCAACCCACCACGCCAAATCATGCTACTGTTTAATAAAGCGAACTTTCAACCTTTTAACAACATTGCTACCATTATGTTTTGAGCATATTTTTTATATATATATATGGCCGTATCTGCATGTTCCTCGCTAGCCCATGCCTTTACTAAATATTAGTACACATTTAGAGTTAGACCTTAATGAGATAATCAACATTATTGTTCAGGTAGTAGTTTATCCAAACATTAAACATTTTTTTCGTTCGAATAACTTCAAAAATAAATGTAATAACTACTAATCATAAGCTACTGAGTGATTTTTGTTGTTGTTTTATTGGTTTGTTTGTTTTGTTTTTATTTTGTTTTTGTTTTTTGTTTTGTTTTTTTTTTTTTTTTTTGTTTTGTTTTTTTTTTGTTTTTTGTTTTTGTTTTTTTGTTTTTTTGTTTTGTTTGTTTGTTTTTGTTTAATTGTTTGGTTTTTGATATTTTTGATTTTGTTTTGTTTTATTATATTTTTGAAAGTTTCATTTTAAGAAGCTCCATTGACATTATCACGCAACTTTAAGATCAGTTTCATCGATATCATCAAATTTACACGAGGCAGTTGTTGATTATTTCATAAGATTTTCCAGTGATCGTGTAGGATGTTGTGCCAATAGTGGAGACTATATCTGTGCTATGTTGAATTTATGAATATTGTCTGGGATACAAATGCTAAATGTCTTACTATTGTTCGAATGCTGCGGTAACAACACATACATGACGTAATGAAGAAAATATTATCACTGTAATTACAGCCTTTCACAGTACTATAGAGGTTTACTTTGCATTAAATTTCCCGTTTTTACCGTTTTATGAATTGCACGAAGAAATAGAAGTAAAAAAAAAATTCAGCCAAAAAAGATGACGTAAATAATGACTTGCCTTTTTAAAACACAATGCACGCATTCTTACCTTTATTTTGCTGTTTTCACGTATGCAAATAAAAATAAAAACAATAATTTAGTAACATGGAACAGGTAAACAAATGGTCATTGTATACTCCGTCCAGACATATCACCGATCTGAACGAGCCATGTGTTACCAACATAAGGTGTTAAAAGTCGATATTAACATTGACTGCATATTTCTGTTGTATGACTCACAATGGCCAATACAGTACTTTTCCGTGAATAAATCTGATACATATTTTCAAAAATGTAGGAGTGATTTGAAAAATGTATCAATTGTATTATTATTTATAATTTGCATATAAAATGTCATAGATCTTGACAGCATAGTACATTTAATGATTAAGTTAGATACACGTGTATGAACTGGTGAGATACAATTTCAGTTACGCGCGCTCGTGATTTAACCCGAAGTCCCTCTGCTGCAGCTGGTATTTATATCGACTGTGAATATAACTTAAATCTTTTTTAATGCTCCTATATATACGATCTGTTATGAATATGCCAATCTAAAGAAAATAACTGATTTATTCATGTTCCTTATTGAATGGAAATACGATTACCGTTTCACAGAATGATATCCAACCTTATAGTGACACCGTCATGTTAGAGAGAGGTCAGAAAATTGGCTGCGAAAAATGCGTTTTTAAAACACTTTTTGATGTTTAATAAATTCAATTTTTCCTCAATGAAAATTGTGAGTCAAGTAAGTGAACAGTATAAATATCAGAAAATCTCGGTTTTACACAGTACCTAGTAAAATTCTAAGAATGAAATCTGAGAGATCGCCTATTAATAATGAAATACTTCTGTACATATATCATTGGTTTTTTTTATTATGGTTTACTCTTTTTTACTTTTATTTTTACTCCATAAACGCATATGTATGTTGTAAAATATTCTAAAGACTGTTAAGTAAATTATGCTGTTTAATTCATTTCTACTTGAGTTGTCGTTCCTTAGTCACAATACGGTGTTACCACAACACATTCTGGGAGACAAAACATGTTAGTCTAAGGGAGATAATGCAAATTCAACTAGCGTGAAAGTAGCGTAATTGTGTTATAACACATATCAATATGACAGTTTTTTTTGGTTTCTTTTAAAATAACTGAAAATAACAATAGTTTATCATCAAAAGGATATTTCAGACAAGTGACGTTTCAAGACGTTGTGTACATTTTATAAACCCTTTCTAATGACATCTCAAAGTATTGTCAGAATCAAAGTATCTTTTCTGTGTTTACATCCTATGGATTAAAACGCCAAGATACAACACATTCATCATTGGCGATTTTGAAACTAGAACCACAGTATCCAATACAGTAGTAGCGACACTGTATGTAAACTGGAGAAAAAAACACTTTATCATGGCTGATTGTTCTAAATTGAATTTATTTATACATGCAACAAAAAGATACTGAAATTCATGAAAAATCATTTGTAGTAACATCAAAAGGATCGAATTCGATCAATCACCATATGTGTTTGTAGTACATTGAAATAATTAATTGACATGGTAAAAAAATATTTGTCTCATCGAACATACTGCATAAGAAAGTAAGAGTTTTCTCCCTTCAATGAAAACTCCACAACGATGCTAACCAAATAGTTGTTGACCTGGCGCTGTCGTGTTCATGTAATTCAAAATTAAAGAAAAAAGAAACATGCTAAAAGTTTCAGAAGTGAGCTCTCATTAAGACCATCATGTAGGGCTGCTCATTAACTTCAAATAGTCCAGCTTTTTCTATTATATTTTCGTATCCAATGTCCTGAATATATTTGACAGATATATCATTCAAGGACATGTTGGCATTACTTGTATGCGTGTTAGGGGTTGTTATATATTAGGATAGTGTAACATGGTGGTCTCCTTTGTCCATTATCGTTCAACAGGTCGTACGTGGATACATATCAAAGCCAAAATTCAACACTTTGTACAAATGGTAAAGTTTCGATCTTTGCGTAGCGTTAGGGTAAGAGGTAAAGCTATATGTATGGTGTCTGGGATGAATGTCACAGTGTCTGGCGTCTGGGATGGGTGTCACAGTGTCCGGTGTCTGGGATGGGTGTCACCGTGTCTGGTGTCTAGGATGTGTGTCACAGTGTCTGGTGTCTGGGATGGATGTCACAGTGTCCGGTGTCTAGGATGTGTGTCACAGTGTCTGGTGTCTGGGATGGATGTCACAGTGTCCGGTGTCTAGGATGTGTGTCACAGTGTCTGGGGTCTGGGATGGATGTCACAGTGTCTGGGGTCTGGGATGGGTGTTTCAGTATCTGAGATGGAAGTTACAGTGACGAAGGTCTTAGATAGGTATTGGAGTGTCTTGGGTCAGGAATAGGTGGTACGGTGTCTAGGATTGATGTTATAGCGTCTGAAATCTGGAATGGATGTTTTTTTTATCTGGGGTGAATGTTACAATGAATGATACATTTATAAACAATGTGTCTGAATATTTCAATGTGCAGGATGTAGAAATTATGTTCCCTATATCTAACTGACCTCAACAGAAAGAATATAAAAAGTAAATTCTGGTATAAACAATCGACAAGCTTAATTCTGTAAATGAGAGTATAACAAACTATACAAATCTATATTTCAGAAAACTGGCAAAGAGAAGTATATCTAAATTAGATTTTAATCTAAGGCTTTCCACCGAGTTTAGATTGTGCGAGCAATTAGCTAATGGTAGAATAAAAATTATCCAAGATTGCAAAGTTATGAACAGTCTGTAATTCACTGGATGATAAATGACATTTCCTTCTTTATTGATAAATCAACTAGATTCTATCTCAAAGTTGTGGGAATATTTAGTCCTACGATAAGTGATCATTTAAACTATACAAATATTTGTCGTTATATGATATAAAATTCATACTTCAGACCTGTTATATATTAAACAATCATTAGACCTGAGGAAGACTGGGCTGTCACCAGTTGGATGAAGTATTATTTGGCTAAAAATATGTTCTACATTTGTAAAATTTGATTCGTTATATCTATAATGTTGATGTTAACAATAAGAGTTTTTCATCCTTTTTTATTATTTAACTCGATATGTAAAATAACATATATATTTTACAACGAATTTATTGTTCAACGAATAGTTGAATATATATATATATATATATATATATATATATTACAGGAAAGTATTGTGCAATAAGGATTTATCTGAATGATGGTGGTCTAATTTTTCTTTATATCAACATTACTTTATATACTATGAACAGTGGAAACCATACTTTATATACTATGAACAGTGGAAACCATACTTTATATACTATGAACAGTGGAAGTCATACTTTATATACTATGAACAGTGGAAGTCATACTTTATATAGAATGAACATTGGAAGTCATACTTTATATACTATGAACAGTGGAAACCATACTTTATATACTATGAACAGTGGAAGTCATACTTTATATAGAATGAACATTGGAAGTCATACTTTATATACTATGAACAGTGGAAGTCATACTTTATATAGAATGAACATTGGAAGTCATACTTTATATAGAATGAACATTGGAAGTCATACTTTATATAGAATGAACAGTGGAAGTCATACTTTATATACTATGAACAGTGGAAGTCATACTTTATATAGAATGAACAGTGGAAGTCATACTTTATATAGAATGAACAGTGGAAGTCATACTTTATATAGAATGAACAGTCATACTTTATATACTATGAACAGTGGAAGTCATACTTTATATAGAATGAACATTGGAAGTCATACTTTATATACTATAAACAGTGGAAGTCATACTTTATATACTATGAACAGTGGAAGTCATACTTTATATAGAATGAACATTGGAAGTCATACTTTATATACTATAAACAGTGGAAGTCATACTTTATATACTATGAACAGTGGAAGTCATACTTTATATAGAATGAACAGTGGAAGTCATACTTTATATAGAATGAACAGTGGAAGTCATACTTTATATAGAATGAACATTGGAAGTCATACTTTATATACTATAAACAGTGGAAGTCATACTTTATATACTATGAACAGTGGAAGTCATACTTTATATAGAATGAACATTGGAAGTCATACTTTATATAGAATGAACATTGGAAGTCATACTTTATATAGAATGAACAGTGGAAGTCATACTTTATATAGAATGAACATTGGAAGTCATACTTTATATAGAATGAACATTGGAAGTCATACTTTATATAGAATGAACATTGGAAGTCATACTTTATATAGAATGAACATTGGAAGTCATACTTTATATAGAATGAACAGTGGAAGTCATACTTTATATAGAATGAACAGTGGAAGTCATACTTTATATACTATGAACAGTGGAAGTCATACTTTATATACTATGAACATTGGAAGTCATACTTTATATAGAATGAACATTGGAAGTCATACTTTATATAGAATGAACAGTGGAAGTCATACTTTATATAGAATGAACATTGGAAGTCATACTTTATATAGAATGAACATTGGAAGTCATACTTTATATAGAATGAACATTGGAAGTCATACTTTATATAGAATGAACATTGGAAGTCATACTTTAAAAGCCACTTATACTCTGATGTGCTTATAACGTTTAGTAGACATTTTAGTGTGCTGTACTAGGACGAATAGTTGAGTTAAGATTAAAGCTGTCAAATGCAAAATAGTTATATATCATATGAAAAATGGCATGATTTATGCATTTACATCTATCATGGATCTAAGTAAGTCATAAACATCAAAATGACATGAAGAGTCAATACTAAATGTATACATCCATTAATATATGTATAATACAAGACTGCACATCACATACCTATATTGCTTATGCAATCTAGTAGATTTTACTTTCTTCTCATTTTCGTTCAATCCCCCTTTATGATTGCAAACTTTTTTCTTTGATTTAAATTCTAGCTTTTAAAAAACCATAAAAAGTTTTTAGGTTTTGTAATACTATAAAGGCAATTAAATCCTTGACGCCAAGTTTTGCCTTTTTCAACTGATCGAAAAGAGATACTTGTATAAATTAAATATAGCTCACTGAGATATTGCTTTCGTTCTGATTCATGGAGTGACATGATGATATTTTTAAAATTAAGATTTTATCTAAGAATGAAAACGACCTAGTTAGTTTTTAAGCTACTGTTAGCATCAGTATGTTGAGCTTGTAAAGACAGAAGAAACTACATACAGTATATTTTTTTCTGTTGAACTTTCTCCACTGACACCATTACATTTAAACGCTAATATATTGAAATATTTTAAGAAGATAGTTTTTATATCACACATTAAATTGCGTGTTATATTTGGCATAATAATTTGGTCAACATGTATCATTTTTTATTTAAGTGATATTTGGTCGCACAACACAAAAGACCTGTTTTTAGTCTTCATTAAAAGTTACGAAATGATTCATGTGTATTTACTGGACGGTCTTCATACGTCTTAGGACAAGTAATGTTTTCGTTAAAGTATCCGATACTTTAACGAAAGCATACCTATTTCATCCATAGATGGAACTTCACTATCATGCTCCCAGTGGCTTAATATTTGCATAATGATGTGGATAAAGATACTGGCAGTCGTCGTTAAAATGGCATCAACTTCTTCCAGATCAACTGGTACCTGTATTAAAGCTTATAAATTGATAACATATTATTAAGTCGTATGTATTGATTAACAATTATTTTCATCAGTTATTGAACAAAACTTATATTGTCATGTTAGCATAGTTTAATGAGATATGTAATAAACTCAGTCTGTAGCAACTAGAATGTAGATATCATTAGCAAGCCACCAGTTAGCATATGTATTTTATTAACATTTGTTCAACGACGAGGTAAACGTGTTTTTGTTGTTGTTGATACATCATTTGTAATAAACTTGATATGTATGAATATATTTTGGTTTTGTACGAATAGTAACATGAATTTCTTTGAATTTTTTATAAGGTGATACACAGTTAATACGTTTACGGTTTTTGTAAGGTATTGTTTCAGTATTTTAAATTTTTATGCCAATTACGACTTTCTTGTGAGTAGTTGTGACTGTTTAATGTAATGGGTTGTACAAATTTGATTTCATTTCCTTTTAATTTAAACGAGATAAAATCATTTCTTCTTTATTCATATATTTCTAGATACTTTAAACATGACAAAGCATCGGCATTTATATCTCATACCGTAAGAATTGTCATCTTCCCGTTAAAAATGGAAATAAAGGCAGATATTTATAAAATGTTAAAAACATGTTCTTGAGTTATATATATATATATGTAAATGAATATCAATGTACAAATCATATGGATTTAAAGTAAGTCGAGTAAGCTTAATTATGAAATAAATACTCTTCAGAAATAAAATTGCAAGATGTACATATATGTTTCGTGTGTCTCGTTGGTGAAATGTCATCGGGCGCTTTTTAAAAGCTTGCAACATTGAGTTATTCTGTTCAAAGCTGATAATTTATTCAACAAGAACACATGTAGTTATGTGTCATTATGTACACTAACACTGATCACTCAATCAGTATATTTGATAACAGGAAACGAATAACTAGCGAGGTGCTTTTAAAGCTAACAGAAACAAGGTAGGGAATTAAAGTGAATGTTACTGTGTCTTGGGTCTAGGCTGAGTGTTGCAGTGTCTGGGTCTAGGCTGAGTGTTGCAGTGTCTGGGTCTAGGCTGAGTGTTGCAGTGTCTGGGTCTAGACTTGGTGTTATGGTATATGTGGTCTAGGATGGGTGTTAATGCATCTGTGGTCCAGAATGGGTGTTTTAGTATCTGTGGTCTAGGATGGGAGTAAAAAGTATCTTGGGTTTAGGCTGGTTGTTATAGTATATGTGGTCTAGGATGGGTGTTAGAGTGCCTGAGAGTCTAGGATGGGCGTTACAATGACTAGAGTCTAAGATGTCTAGTACAGTGGTTGGGTGTTTAGGATGGTTGTAACAGTGGCTATGTCTAGGCTGGCTCTTAAAGTGATTGGGGTCTAGGCTGGTTATTACAGTGACTAGGTCTAAGGTTAAAAGTACAATGGCTGGGGAATAGAATGGTTGTAACAATGTCTGTGGTCTACAATAGGTACGAAAGTGTCCTGTGTCTAAGGTGGGCGTTAAAATGACAGATGTCAAGGTGGTTGTTATAGTGTCTTTGAGACTAGGATAGGATAGGATCTGCGGCAGTATCTATAATTTGGGGCTAGGATGTATGTTACAGTGTCTGGGGATTAGGGTGTGTATTACAGTATCTGGGGTCTAGGATGTATGTTACAGTGTCTGGGGATTAGGGTGTGTATTACAGTATCTGGGGTCTAGGATGTATGTTACAGTGCCTGGGGATTAGGGTGTGTATTACAGTATCTGGGGTCTAGGGTGGGTGTTACAGTATCTGGGGTCTAGGGTGGGTGTTACAGTATCTGGGGTCTAGAATGTATGTTACAGTGTCTGGGGTCTAGGGTGGGTGTTACAGTGTCTGGGGTCTAGGATGTATGTTACAGTGCCTGGGGATTAGGGTGTGTATTACAGTATCTGGGGTCTAGGATGTATGTTACAGTGCCTGGGGATTAGGGTGTGTATTACAGTATCTGGGGTCTAGGATGTATGTTACAGTGCCTGGGGATTAGGGTGTGTATTACAGTATCTGGGGTCTAGGATGTATGTTACAGTGTCTGGGGATTAGGGTGTGTATTACAGTATCTGGGGTCTAGGATGTATGTTACAGTGTCTGGGGATTAGGGTGTGTATTACAGTATCTGGGGTCTAGGATGTATGTTACAGTGTCTGGGGTCTAGGATGGGTGTTACAGTGTCTGGGGTCTAGGATGTATGTTACAGTGCCTGGGGTCTAGGATGTATGTTACAGTGCCTGGGGTCTAGGATGTATGTTACAGTGTCTGGGGTCTAGGATGTATGTTACAGTGTCTGGGGATTAGGGTGTGTATTACAGTATCTGGGGTCTAGGATGGGTGTTACAGTGTCTGGGGTCTAGGATGGGTGTTACAGTGTCTGAGGTCTAGGATGGGTGTTACAGTATCTGGGGTCTAGGATGGGTGTTACAGTGTCTGGGGTCTAGGATGTATGTTACAGTGCCTGGGGTCTAGGGTGTGTATTACAGTATCTGGGCTCTAGGATGGGTGTTACAGTATCTGGGGTCTAGGATGTATGTTACAGTATCTGGGGTCTAGGATGGGTGTTACAGTGTCTGGGGTCTGGGATGGGTGTCACTGTGTCTGGGGGTCTAGAGTGGGTATTAAGGTATCTGGGGTCTAGGATGGGTGTTAAAGTGTCTGGGGTTATGGTTTGTGTTGTAATATATGAGGTCTAGGGGATGTGCATAAATCTGGAGGTCGTCCATAAAGGAACCTAGTTGTTGATCGGACGTCTTGGTTAGGTGTTACAATTTCTGGGGGCTGGATTGGGTGTAACAGCGTATAAGGACAGGGATATTTTACTGTCAAAGACCAAGGATGGATGTTACTACTGGAAACTAGGGTATTTTCTAAGAGAATTGGTGTTATAGGGTCTTGGAATTTAATGCGGGTGTCACGGTGTCTAGGGTATGGAATAGGGGTGACAGTCTCCAGGACAGGTATTACAGTCGGGGATCTGGAATTGGTGCTACGGTGTCTGGAATCTGGAATGGATGTCACAGTGTCTGGGGTCTGGAATGGGTGTCACAGTGTCTGGGGTCTGGGATGGGTGTCACAGTGTCTGGAGTCTAGGATGGGTGTTACAGTGTCTGGGGTCTGGGATGGGTGTCACTGTGTCTGGGGTCTAGAGTGAGTATTAAAGTATCAGGGGTCTAGGATGGGTGTTACAGTATCTGGGGTCTAGGATGGGTGTTACAGTGTCTGGGGTCCAGGATGGGTGTTACAGTGTCTGGGGTCCAGGATGGGTGTCACAGTGTCTGGGGTCTGGGATGGGTGTCACAGTGTCTGGAGTCTGGGATGGGTGTTACAGTATCTGGGGTCTAGGATGGGTGTTACAGTGTCTGGGGTCCAGGATGGGTGTTACAGTGTCTGGGGTCCAGGATGGGTGTTACAGTATCTGGGGTCTAGGATGGGTGTTACAGTGTCTGGGGTCTAGGGTGGGTATTAAAGTATCTTGGGTCTAGGATGGGTGTTACAGTTTCGGGAGTCTAGGATGTTTGTTACAGTGTCTGGGGTCTAGGGTGGGTATTAAAGTATCTGGGGTCTAGGATGGGTGTTACAGTATCATGGGTCTAGGAAGGGTATTACAGTGTCTGGGGTCTAGGATGGGTGTTACAGTGTGGGAGTCTAGGATGGGTGTCACAGTGTCTTAGGTCTACGATGGGTGTTACAGTATCTGGGGTCTAGGATGGGTGTTACAGTGTCTGGGGTCTATAGTGGGTATTAAAGTATCTGGTGTCTAGAATGGGTGATACAGTATCTCGGGTCAGGTATGGGTGTTACTGCGTCTTTGGTATTTGATCCATGTTTCTTTCTCAGAGGTCTGAGGTAGGTGTTTCAGTGGGGAGGAACTGAGATTGATGTACAGTGTCTGGTTTAGTTGCTACAATATCGGTGGTGTGGGGAAAATGTTACAGTGTCTGAGGTGTATGGCGCGGGCTTCAAGTTAACTTGTCTAGAATCTGAGGAGAATGTTACAGTGTCTAGGATTAAGGATAGGTGTTAAATATACAATATCTTTAGGCTGGGTGAATGTCACAGTGTATCTGACTGTAACAATACAGTGTCTCTTGTCAGGAGTTATGTTACTAGTTCTGAGCTAGGTGATACAAATTTTTATTTGTGTGAGAAGGCTAATGGATGTCTGTTAATATTTTTTAGTGTCTGATGTCTGAGCTAGGTGTGGCAATGCTTAGAAGCTGATGTTAGTGAATGCATTGTGTTTGGAGCAAAAGACATAGTAAAATATTAATTGGTGTAACAAACACAGATGTTACGACTTATCAATATGATCATTCATGTTAAACTTCTTAATCTAATGTAATTGCTGCGTTTCGTGTCAGCATAGAGATAATCTGATTACGACATAGTGAGGATAGACGAGTATAGAAAACGAAAAATACTATCGGGATCAGTAATGGAGGAATAAAAATGAGTGAGTTCATTTTTTTTTTAACTTCAGATTGAAATCAATGAAATGAATAATGGTTCAATGACATAAGTACCTTTTGGATATACTATTTATCTCGGTATGTAATATTGTCAGATTTCTATATAGACACGTCGATTCCTACTGCCTGTGTTTACACCCAAACGTGGGTTATGTACAGACATGTGACTTCATGTGATAGGTGAACATATCTAACATCTATTGATCATGTCATACAATTATTAAGATGGATGTACAGTATGTAGATGAAAATAATAAAAGGGAAATTATTTTTATTCCACGCATCAGAAATCAAATCATCCACTATTACAGGATGACAGATTTTCTTTCAGTTAACACTCTAATTGATCACTAAGATTTTTTAATCTCCTGACCAGTAGAGCTTAAGTAGGTATAAACCGGACAGAAAAAAACCTATATAACGTAAATATGGATAACAGATTAGCCAACAGAAGCGAAACATTAATTGATAGAATCTGTTTTTCCTTGTACTTTTATCCTCGACATTTCAAATACTCTCCCGGGATAATGTCATTATCGAATCCTATTGAAAAATCCCGTGAACACGGTACACATCAATAGCTACATTAGGTAGTGTAGTAGCACTCAGGATGCCAAGAGGATTATCACTTATATTAAGTGACGGCATTGCGTATAAACCAGCCTAATCAATTTCATTGTTTCTTTGTGTTTATCGTGGAGACACATATGACATGGTGAAGGTATTAAATGTAGAAACATACCGATCTTAAGTGCTTCTGCACTAGCTAACATAAAACCCATAAATAGGTATCTTTCCAATATATTGTATAGTCGGTTATTTTCACTAGGAGGATATTTTTTGCTATTTCGCGTGCATTGACATGAGCACGAATATTTGATCTGCGAGTTGATAAGACGCGTGTGTATTAGATGTTCATTTAAATCCAAATCGCGAAACTTGTACTCGTTAAAATAAAACTCGACCGTTGTTTGAGCAAATCGCGAAAATTTTGACCCTTGAAAATGACAAGCTGTATGGTATTTACTTTAACAAGTCATATATTTTTTTTATTATTTTTTCAAGAATGACAAATTTTGACATCAAGTAAAATGATGACTACCTGTTTCACACCTTAGATCAACTGACACGGATTGTTTTGGACAATCCATTTTTAAAGGTTAACAATAAAATCACGTCACCCCCAAATCCACTACGTATGGATATATTTGACATATTACAGCTGAAAACACGTTATCCATGTCTTACATATGGAACGGAAGGAGAAAATGTTTTGTGCAGGACCAAACGCCAAATAAATGGTCAAATATGAGCCCATTTGGAGAAGTACTTGGTTATAGTGTTAAATATTTCAAGTCGAAAATATTGAAAGATAAATTGGACCGAAAAACTTATTCCCGGATAGAATTTTTCTATATATAATAGAACTCGTTCCATAAATTTACAGATACGTACATCCTGTGTATCGATTTGGTTGCATCTTAGGAAATAGCAGAGAAGTATATCTTTCCAAATGTAACACACATAATCATAGACATGGTCAATTAAATTCTCGCTATTGATATACCAGACATCTTCAATATATCTAAAGATGAAGAAGTACAATTGTTACTTGTTTTAAAAAGCTCTTCAAATAATTCAGCTTCGTTTGAAACCAGAATATAACTCAGGAGATATGTTTACAAATTGTGGAATTGAAATTTCATTATATGAAAAATATAATGTTCTTATAGAAGGCTGTTTCATTAAAGGGCATCCCAATTAAGTAGTTTAGTAAGGGTTTGTCTTTTTAACAAATTCTACAATAACAGATGCGTTACATGTTCTTGTGGCCGATATTTTATAAGAAATAGGCAGAACAATTCTGACAGCCCATTCCATCACCGTCGAAGCTTTGAAGTTACTAAATGCGCATGCGATGTAAAACTTGGTATTGAAAATAACATGGTGACTTGTCGGAAATGATGGCGAACAAAGAACAGTCAATGTTTTAAAAACTAAACGAGGCGTTGTCAAATTTTGCCAGGATAATTCGAGAATCATATTGAAAATCAGAAAAGATTTCTAGCAGTGAAACAACTGTAATAGGAATAAGCATTCCATGTTAAAGTAAGTTATTGAAGTTGACAAGTAAACTCGTGTTGTAAAGTGGATCCCGGATAGTGTTATCAATACGTGTGGTGAAAAAGGTTTGGGCTGTTAGAATTTACAGTCTTTATCCATGCTTCCTATACAAATTAATGCTCTCGTCAAACAAATGTGACTGCCTCGTTTTGGATTCTATTACAGTATTAGCCATTACATGTATATAAATGATCGACTCTATATTTAGAAACGGGACTTTCAAGATGGACTGTTAGGACAGCGATAACATATTCACATAAGTGTGGGTGTAAACGATCCTATTTCTGATATACTCTACAGTGATGTCCTTTAATTTTACGTCGTGGCTTTATAGTTTCACAATATTGCTTCGAAATAATAGAAATAGAAGAAGGAAGCTTAGAAAAATATTGAATAACTAAACAAGTCAACAATAAAACGTTGTGAAATGTGATCAGCTAGTCTTTAAAAAGCTTGGTTATTGAGCAGGCCAAATTCGTATTGTACAAGTAAGCAGAACTTGTGATTATAAATATCATCTGCGGGTACAATCACTTGTTACCGTTTGTCATGCGCAGTCTTGAGCTTTACTTTCAGTTCCGATTTTAAATTGCTAATAGCAAGTATTTGAGAAAAAAACTAGACCGACTGGATTTAATCCACTCAGAAAATGACTCCTTGATGTCATTTCTGCCATTCACTGACAAAGTTTTCCATTGAATTCATAAGTAAATTTCAAATTTACAAACCAGTTCAATATTATTATTTATCTTGATCGCAAATTAATATCTGGGTAATGTCTAGATAGTCAGTAAAAAAGGTACATTATTTAAGCTGTTGTCATGTTGCCTGTAGCTGAAAAGTTGTGATACATTTACCTAAAGTATATGTAGGAAACGGCAGGTGCATTTCTAGGTCGAACGTAAGGTATGGTGTTAGTTTATCAACGATCTGTTTACGTGAAAATTTCATAAAGAGATGCCAGAGATGATATGTCGTAATACATATATACACGTGTTTGTGAATGGAGTTCTAGTAACACAGTAATAGCATTTAAGCTTTCAGATGTAATTGAATTAGTCTTATTAAAAAAAAATTAAAAATTAAAAAAAACAAAAAGCTTAGTGTGTGAATATTTCTGCTTTGATGCTTCAACATTGAATTTACAATGATATACAAAATATTGATCTCACATGTATATTATCCCTGATATGTACTTCATTTATGTATCATTGTCGTCATCGTAGATACACAGATTGAAATCATTAAATGTATTGATAATCACTCCACATGTTATGCTAAACGCTGATATTCAAGGGCAAATATACAACTTGTTTATGGAATATTTTAGTACATATTTCAAGATATTCAGACGACCGTCATACAATTTCATACGTCATGATATTTTTCTGACAAAGCGCCATCCTACAGTTCCGTGCATTAATATGGCTTCTCCAAAACTTTATCAAACCTCTCACTTGAACGTTTAGCAAATAAGTATAAAACTATATCAATATGTGGGTATGAAGAATCCTTCATATTTTCGTTGTTCTTAACAAGAAATGTATTGGCCACGTCTATCGTACATGCCCACCAGAATTGGAAATCAATGACACTACACGCTTTTCTACATCAGCCGCTTATCTCCATCTGTTCCTTCGACGAAACCAATATGGACAGCTTTCCACCAAGCTGTATGATAAGTGTGATGATTTCAATTTCCCTTTTGTAAATTTTCCATTTCAGGATAGCAACATCCTAACATCCCCAATCTATGGTGTTTATACGTCACGGTTGATTCGATATTCGAGGGCCTGTTTTCATTTTCACGATTTTGGGGCAGGAGGTTGCTAACAGACGGACGAACTTGTAACGCAGGGTTTCAAAAGATGTAGGTTGATGAACATTTTGGTTAAGTTTTACGCTCGTCATAGTGATCTTATCAAGAAATGTTCTAATTCTTTGCGCGATATGAAGCTGGACGCATTTGATGTTAATGTGTTTGCCTGTTGGTTCCGTTGTTGTATACCTTTTTTCATTTGAGAACGTGACATCACTTACTTGGATAACCAAGATTTACATGGCGGGTGTCATCGATGAAGCAGAAGACACTTACTCTTCCGCAACACCTGGTCTTCTTTTTTGTACTTTCATGAGTCTCCATGAATATTTAGATATCTTCTTGTTCAGATTTTGCTCTAGTTGTATTGAATATAAGTTTGGATTATGGTTATGTTGAAATGTTGGTATTTTCATGTTATTTCGGTGTTTCCATATTAGAACGTGACTCGCGGTGAATAATCAGACTGTACATTTAGTTGTAAAAAATGAGTTAGTACATTCAGTTGTGAGTCGGGAAACGGCGGAATGACGACACGAAGGCCACTTCAAACATGGTAAAGTAAAATAAGTGATTTCCGTGTCTTATATCTTGTAGCGCATTTTTTGTCTTCAGGAGTGGTCTGTTGGTAATTTCTCTTTTCATTTTTGCATCATTAACAATTCTAAATTTTAACAATACTTGTCTTCCATTTGAAAATCACTCTTTGTTGAGATTTTGTTACACTTATAAATTCTCACTCTTGAATACAGCTCATGACTCTTCTACATTCTTACAAGTCACAAAGTGAGTTTATAAGTATGTCAGTGTTTTGTTTTTATCAAAAGATCAGGTAATTTAAAACCATATTTGTTTAAATATAAGAAATCAATGCTCATATACAAGCACTTACTACGGAGGTCTGTAAAATCAAATGGTAACGTGTTGTTTCTATTAACGATTGAAATATTTGGTATATTTATACAATCAGCGTGAATAATTTAGAGTTTGGTATTTTCGGATTAGACATCAGTCGATGTATAAGGCAATAAGACAGAATTGGTATCCATTTCGCATGTGAACCTTCACGTATATCTCTGAATATCGCGTTTGCCTGCAAAGTTACGTCACAGAACAGCTCAGTGTTTTAGTGAGCACTGTCTACCTATGGGAAATGCATTGAGCATCCATAGATATGATGTCCTGGTAGAAAACAGTGTGACAAGACAATTCAATAGAAAGACATGTTTTATTTCAAGGAAATTCGGTACTAAATCAAGATGATATTTGTGCTTTGTGGCACTTATCGGCATCAGAATTTCCTATTGATAAAAATTTGTTGTTGTATACGTTGGTATAAATGTTACATGTCAATTCCAGATTATTATGAGAATCGACTATCGGAATCGGATTTCCGTCAAAATTTGATTTTGGTTTAGTAAATTATATATATATATATCTAAATTTTCAATAAAGTTCACGTTGGTGCTCGTGCACTTGAAAAGTAGCCGAACACTTAAAAATATAAGTATAGTTTTAACATCAGATTTTTCACTGGTATTTTGTCCAGATGAAAAGACGGAAGATACAATTTCAAACAGCTTAAAGGCTGAAAGTTAGTACTAAAATTTCTCGACCAAACAGCGGGGTATTTTTGAAATTTCAAACTACATCCAATATGTTCCGTTAAAAATCGAGGACCTGGCTGTATTTACAAACGTGAGAATACCCATACTGAATTGCGCAATGTACGTTATTTACCAGACACAAGAGTAAGAAGTGTCACCTGACTAAAGGTGTCAAATTTTCCTACGGTCAGTATTTAACTGACCAGGCAGACCAGTTCGTTAATCTGGTTACGTAATAAATGGACGATAACTTGAGTTAAACTGTCTTCAAAGCTAACGTGAATAAAAGCGTCACACATGAGAGGAGTATCTCTCTGCACGTCAACAGTTCCAGTTTTCTTACACCAACTTATATGAAACAGTTTATAAAAGACTTGCCATTGTTTCCTTAAACAACACTTTTCTATTGTATGAAAAACTTTGGCGTTGATAGAACATCCCCCAACCCCAAGTGAGAAACACTGGACTGGATATAGGATAAAAAAGTAGGAATACCAAGGAACATACAATGTTTATGATGTATGATAAGTCAGCACTCAGTAATCAGTGAAATGTCTATTGAAAGAACTCTGTAAAGAAGATCCGTAAGCAATACATACACACATCAGATGTACCAATATCATTTAACTTCTAATTACTTTCATGACTGATTATTGTTATGAAAGTTTCATGATATAGTTTCACGTGATTAAGGGGAAGTTTCACAATATAACGTGTTAGTTTCGCGTGATTAAGGGGAATATTCACAATATAACGTGTTAGTTTTACGTGATTAAGGGGAATATTCACAATATAAAGTGTTAGTTTCGCGTGATTAAGGGGAATATTCACAATATAACGTGTTAGTTTCGCGTGATTAAGGGGAATATTCACAATATAACGTGTTAGTTTCGCGTGATTAAGGGGAATATTCACAATATAACGTGTTAGTTTTACGTGATTAAGGGGAATATTCACAATATAAAGTGTTAGTTTCGCGTGATTAAGGGGAATATTCACAATATAACATGTTAGTTTCGCGTGATTAAGGGGAATATTCACAATATAACGTGTTAGTTTTACGTGATTAAGGGGAATATTCACAATATAACGTGTTAGTTTTACGTGATTAAGGGGAATATTCACAATATAAAGTGTTAGTTTCGCGTGATTAAGGGGAATATTCACAATATAACGTTTAGTTTTACGTGATTAAGGGGAATATTCACAATATAACGTGTTAGTTTTACGTGATTAAGGGGAATATTCACAATATAAAGTGTTAGTTTCGCGTGATTAAGGGGAATATTCACAATATAACGTGTTAGTTTCGCGTGATTAAGGGGAATATTCACAATATAACGTGTTAGTTTCGCGTGATTAAGGGGAATATTCACAATATAACGTGTTAGTTTCGCGTGATTAAGGGGAATATTCACAATATAACGTGTTAGTTTCGCGTGATTAAGGGGAATATTCACAATATAACATGTTAGTTTCGCGTGATTAAGGGGAATGTTCACAATATAACGTGTTAGTTTCGCGTGATTAAGGGGAATATTCACAATATAACGTGTTAGTTTCGCGTGATTAAGGGGAATATTCACAATATAACGTGTTAGTTTCGCGTGATTAAGGGGAATATTCACAATATAACGTGTTAGTTTCGCGTGATTAAGGGGAATATTCACAATATAACGTGTTAGTTTCGCGTGATTAAGGGGAATATTCACAATATAACGTGTTAGTTTCGCGTGATTAAGGGGAATATTCACAATATAACGTGTTAGTTTCGCGTGATTAAGGGGAATATTCACAATATAACGTGTTAGTTTCGCGTGATTAAGGGGAATATTCACAATATAACGTGTTAGTTTCGCGTGATTAAGGGGAATATTCACAATATAAAGTGTTAGTTTCGCGTGATTAAGGGGAATATTCACAATATAACGTGTTAGTTTCGCGTGATTAAGTGGAAGTTTCACAATATAACGTGTTAGTTTCAAGTGATTAAGGGAAAAATTCACAATATAACGTGTTAGTTTCGCGTGATTAAGGGAAAAATTCACAATATAACGTGTTAGTTTCGCGTGATTAAGGGGAATATTCACAATATAACGTGTTAGTTTCGCGTGATTAAGGGGAATATTCACAATATAACGTGTTAGTTTCGCGTGATTAAGGGGAATATTCACAATATAACATGTTAGTTTCGCGTGATTAAGGGGAATATTCACAATATAACGTGTTAGTTTCGCGTGATTAAGGGGAATATTCACAATATAACGTGTTAGTTTCGCGTGATTAAGGGGAATATTCACAATATAAAGTGTTAGTTTCGCGTGATTAAGGGGAATATTCACAATATAACGTGTTAGTTTCGCGTGATTAAGTGGAAGTTTCACAATATAACGTGTTAGTTTCAAGTGATTAAGGGAAAAATTCACAATATAACGTGTTAGTTTCGCGTGATTAAGGGAAAAATTCACAATATAACGTGTTAGTTTCGCGTGATTTAGGGGAATATTCACAATATAACGTGTTAGTTTCGCGTGATTAAGTGGAAGTTTCACAATATAACGTGTTAGTTTCAAGTGATTAAGGGAAAAATTCACAATATAACGTGTTAGTTTCGCGTGATTAAGGGAAAAATTCACAATATAACGTGTTAGTTTCGCGTGATTTAGGGAAAAATTCACAATATAATGTCTTAGTTTCGCGTGATTAAGGGACAATTTCATAATATAACATGTTATTTTAAGACAAAAACGCAAAATGTTCCTGATCTAACACTTTAGTTTCGCGTGATAACGCATTTTTTTCTACCAGCACAAAATAATATATAGCACTATAAAAGATATTTATCCCCATTCGACTGTTTGTTTTTAAGGAAAATTTTAGCAACACACATATGTTCAAGTCACTTAAATCCAAACATAGCAAGGTTTTTTGAGTCTACTCTAGATGAAGCATGTGTGAAGCAGCATCCGCATACGACATCACATTCATTGTGTTGTTTCGGAGCCTGTCCTTGAAAGTCTATAGTCTGTTATCAATCATTCGGTATTTTTTTCGCTTCTTGGCACACGGTCTTCCTCCTGCCTGATACTGCAGAATATTGGCATCATTGGTGGACTGGATTCCTTGGAGGAGTTTCACCATTGCAAAGATGTTGGGATGTGGCCTCTTGCATAGCCAGTTCAGCTTGCTTTGCCAGCATTCAACATGATTTTTCGTGCTGGTCCATCATGGTCGAAATGGTTCCAGTGCTGTCGGTCACCGCCTTCCTCCAAACGCATTGCGTGTAATGGAAGAAACCTCCTCTGATTGTCACTGCTGGAAATACTGTCCTCATTGCGTTCTTCGCTGCCAATTTAAAATCCAAATTTATGCACTCTGGATCTCAGGCTAAGTTTCTATGTGTCACGGCATCCCAAAGGAGGGTGAAAAATCTCACATATGGCTGTTCACGTTTGTTGGGTAGAAAAGCAAACACTAACGGAAACACTGTTCTCTACATATCACAGTTAGAGTAAATAATAATTAATTGTTTTTATATTGACAAAAAAAAATGTCTTAAAAGCCGGAATCAATGTACTAAACTATATCTAGTTGTTTATAAAAGTATTTAATTTGGTTGAAACAACACATTGATATGCCAATATAAAATGATATAATTAATTAAACTTTCATGAATATATATTTTGAACTTTGTCTCTATATTGACAAATGTGTAAATGTATTTTAAAAGAAGTTATTTCTTCTTCCCCGTCTATACTACTTTTTTTAAAATTTATATATATATATATATATTATTTCATTCTGAGTTGAACAGGTGATTTGATTCGCTCCCCAATCCTGAAATAGACTATAGCCAACTTTGTCCAGGTAAATACAGGTAAGTACAGGTAATTTTTTTAAGATGTTGGCTGACTGGGAATAAATCCAGGAAAACCCACCTGTCTGCGTTATATAAAATCTGACATATAACAAAATTGGACACTGCGGAATTGAGGACCAACCACAACGGAGGATTCACCAGTATTAGACACCCCCTCCCTCTCCCGACAGGTCTGCTCTGCACGAGCCCCGGACGTGCAGAAATATAGACTAGTGAATATTAAGCACACCTGTGTTCCTCATCATTGCTGGCATTCATAATGAACACAACACGATAATAAACAACCCCGCTATATCAGCACTGTTACCTTTCATTGTGACCATGACACGATAATTAACACTATCCGTTAAATCAACAAATACATTCATTCGACGACTCATTACAGCACATGGGGTTTATATATCAGACAGAGTAAACCCACGTGACAGGTACTAGTTTTTGCTCAAAAAATGCTTGTAGAGGTGTAAGTGTTTACAAAGGAAATCCGACAAATCTTCGGGTACATACAGACGTACTTTCCAGGTATACACCTCGATAGGGACAGCTGGAGTGTGACCAGCACGATTTCGACGGGGAACTCACACAAGGCCACAGACATCTTTGAACTGAAAAGACAGATTGACACCGTTGGATATCGACATCGGTCATGGCGGACGTCAACGTCACTCAGGACGCCACGATGGAAGCCTTGACAGCACTATCAAACAACATGGATAGTTTCTTCCTTCTCCTCATGGGCATGATGGTTTTCTGTAAGTAGGCTCTCTCTGTTTTGTATTTTATATATTATAAAATAGAGATATATATGACCCTTTAAATACGCTGTACGTTTCCATTCAACGGCCGAAATCTACAAATAACGTCGACCGACGTATGGCTTCAGATTTTAAAGAAAAAGTAATAATGACAATGATATTCGAAAGCCCAATATGTAATGTAATTGTATTTAAAGCGTAAAACGTTGAAGGAAAATGTACATGAATATATATTATTTATGATCGAATCTTAAAAAGTTTGAAAACCGCATCAAAATCGGCCGGTCCAATGCCGAGATATTGAATTGTAAGTGTACGATTTTAACTTGTCAGCCACTCGCGCAGATAGGAAGTGGTGTGGTGTTTTAAATCTAACGACTGGTCACAACCGCTGCTCGTCTGCAGATTTTTCCGGGAAGTGAATGCATAACAACGTTTTCTTTAAAAGTAGCTCGTTTTCCCCCTAGCTGATATACCGGCAGATAGACACTTTGACGGACAATGTACACTGCATATGTCTAATGTTATTGTCGGAGTCACACTCGGGGTAGATTTACATATTCGTGTTTGTTTGTCTGTCCGTCAAAATGCATAACGTCTGATTGTTATTTTACCTATAGTTATTTAACAGTACATCATATCTCTTTTTAATATCTGCTACGTCATCTAAATGTCTGTTAAGGCTAGGTGTCACGATTTCCATCTTGGTTGAGTTGAAAATTTGACATCACTGGCATGTCTTAGTACTATTTCCGATGTAAGTTCAATCAATATTACCTAAGGGCCCACACTTACACGTACATGTAAATCTACAAAGTATAATTTGGTCGAAGAGGAGGCCTCTTCATATTTTAATAATATATTCTATGAAGTCAGAGGATCTGTAGCAAATTATCTTCTTCCATGGGAAAGCAATCTGTACGCATAACGTTCATTATCAATGAAACGACGCGGATAATTCACAGCCCTTTGAACATACTGGTATAATGATAGACGGACGCCATCTTGTATACATAGAAACCTGTCTTACTCCTTTGTCTAAACTTTTTTTGAAAGCGTGTCACGTCTAGATCCTAACCGGTTCATATAGTCTAAAAATGCCAGTTACTTCCGCGTTACCTTGGAGCTGTGTAATACAATTACCCTATCTGACTTAAAGCATTGTCCCGTTCATTTCTACAGGTAAAATGTCAAAACATTTTCATTAACTTTCAATCAAGTCAAGATTGTTCCGAGCGTCGAGTGTATGATGTCTTAGATGAGACTTGACCAGCGAGATTGGCTGTCGTTTGGATTGATGTTAAACATGTTCTGCTATAACGATACTTGTTTTTATTAGCCTTACCGAACTGAGTTTACCTACAAGTCGTAGTAATATTTATTTACAAGCAATAATTTCCTCCCATTTACTACTGAGTGTAATTTTAGTCCGGTAGCGCAAACTTTCTGTTTCGAGTCACTTTCTCTTATCGTTCCGGTGTGGTTTGACCATATGCGATAATAAATACAGTGTTTTGATATATGAATCTACTACAGTCAGTGAACCTTATTACGGTCTTTTATGGACGTTTTGCTTAAACCAATCAAAACGAAGTATCTACAGAAGGTTATTGACCAAATCACGTATTTGTTTCCCCTTTAAAAGTTAGATAACGTCATTTACTAATAGAAATATAATTGACCCCCGTGACCTTGAAAGTAGGTCATTGCCATCCATATCAATAACAATAATAGACAATCAAAATACCTTCATATATATCAGATATCAAGTCTCTAGGTCCTATCAAACTTGAAGACGATTCGTATACATTGGTACCCTACATTGAAGTTTTGAACTTTGACCCCTGTGGAAAACCGGAAGTTGGCCTCTTGTGGAATTTTTGCTTAAACTAATCAAAAGCAGGTCTCTACAGGAGGTTATTACCCAAATCATGTAACTGTTTTACTCTTAAAAAGTAAGAAAACGTCATTTAATGATGTTGATATAATTGAACACTGTGACCTTCAAAGTAGGCCAAGGTCATTCATATTAAGAAACCTAATATGCAATTACCTTAGCATTATTTGTGTGAAATATCGAACGTCTATACCTTTCCAAACTTTGGTACCCTAAATTGCACTTTTGAACACCGGAAATTGACGTTGTACACAAAAATGACCTTTGACAAGTGCAATTCATTTTCAATTCTACATAACATATTCAAATATGATTTCAAAATGTCACGTCATTATTGAGATTTTGACATTAGGGCAAAAATCAAATATGGCATCATGGCGGCCATTTTGTTCTTTCGACAAAGTTGAAAATCATGTCAGAATTTAGAGTACATGTTACCAAGTGTATTCCATGACAATTAAACACAATTTCATAGTAGGATCTTGGAGTAATTTTAGTTCAAACGTTTTGTCTGCACTTCACATTGAACTATGGGAATGTAAAAAATGACGTAAAATGTCAAAGAAAGACGTCAAAGAAGAAATGTAGACACTGAAATGATCGGATTGACATTCTGCGTTGAACTGTGGAAAAACTCGAAAAAGATTAAGTTATGATTTGTTTTCTATTTTTAGGTGACACTGACCCCTTGGCGAGCTTTTTTTATTTGAAACAATTTCTATGAACATGTATGGAAAAAAAGTTAGATATGACCCTCCTCTATATAAGATTTATTTGTAGCAAAATTGTAGGACAAATAGTTGTCGAGTTATTGCTGTTATTAGCATTTCTGGTAATTTGGTAATGGCGGCCATATTGGATTTTTGACTGACTTAAAAATGCGACATAACAAGTTCCGATGTACTTTTATAATATACTAGATAGATTGTGTGCCTATCCCTTACGATTTAAAAGATTATGAATCCACAAATAACAAAAAAAAAAAAAAAAAAAACAACAAAAACAGAGACGTATATATCACGTTATATATGTCTCTGACAAAAACAATACGGTCTTTTCACCCTTTGGTGAAAAATCCTAATAAGCATGGTTGGGTGGCGCAGTGGTAACGCACTCTTATTTCAACTAGCCGTCCGGGGTTCGATTCCCGGAATGGATGTGAAAAGGTGTGCTGGAACACGTGGGCTCTCCGGGTACTCCAATTTCCTCCACAGTAAGAACCCTCTGATGGGACTTAAAATGGTGTCCCATGTGAGAATGCCTAATGCACGATAAAGATCGTTTTTGTGATATCGATGTCACAGAGGACAGGTTACAATGTGTATGATGCAGACTTGTTCTTATCTCCTTTCTTCGAAAATTCCAAAATGATCTCATACTAGGATGTCATGTTTTAGCTGGTTCCCTGTGGCCAGATTTAAAATTAAGACAAGCCAAGTATTCGACGCCTTAAATATAGTCTTAGGTCATAAGAATAATCATACTGATCTCCCAGAATTATTGCTCTTGTTTGTTTCACTCTGTCAATATATAGCGATTGTTATAAGCTTAACAAACGATGTAGGTCGTCCAGACGAACATCCCATCTGTTAACACTTCTATTATGAATGATTTCATCAGTATTTTGATAAATGATTTTCAAAATCCGTGTATAATTTGGTTGCATAAAAGAATAACCGTTGGCTTTAAAATTGAAAGGTAATGGCTGCCACCACATGGATTTACACGATTGATGCTTGTATTTGTGTTTTACATGTCAATTAAACAGTTTTCCAGGGGGCCAATCTGAAACAGTGTGAATAGCTACAGAGGTTCCGGCACTGTTTTATTATTTAGTTATATACATGTGTAAGTCGATTGAAAAAGGAGATATATGTATATCAATCTTTGCCGGTAACTGTTTACACAAACTGTACCTTTGACTGGTGTACGGATGTCCCGAGGGCGTGTTTTGTTCATACATGTGCCCAATAAAGCTGATTCTAATATCTTAGAGTTACATTCCTTTCGTTTTCTATCGCGATAAGTTTGAAAACCGATGGGAGAAGGGAGGGGGAGGGGGCGAGAATGAACGAAACTTGGCAGGCTTGAGATATATGGTTGAGAGGGAAGGAAAGGAACGAGGGGGGAGGGGAATAATTAAGGTCTACAGACATCCGTGATTACATTGTATTTTGTTTTAAAAATAAAATCAACATTGTTATATTAGGAGTTTTGTAAAGTAGATGAATGGAAAAGTGACCAATTATACATGAGTATTTATACAAAAAGATAGCGCCCATCGTTAACTAATTTCGTGGGTTTAGGAATGTGTTTTCATATTACAATCGTTTACTGAATATTTATGACATTATCTGTAACTGATGGAAATACATATTAATAATCGTTACATCTCTCTGTCGTTCTCAATTTCCAATGTTTCTGTCAATTTTCATTTATTTGATTTCTTCGATATATCCGTGTCGTGATCTGCCTTTTTACCTGTTACACAGGTAGAAATACGCATAAACTATATATTAATCGCGTGCACACACCTGTACATCAGTCGTATCTTTGTAGCATACAATCAGGAGTGTGAATTACCAGTATGTACATCTGACGCCAGGTATTGCCCCTCAAGTTTACCTGTGTAATGAGTGGTCGTGATCGGCGGTACGTCAATAACAACAAAGTCTTCTACACACTCTGATCAGTCAGTCGCTAGCCGACCTTGAGACCGTAACGACTAACTGAGCTAGCTCCTGTGCAGTCAACGCTTTACGAAACAATGGCGGAAAATTCCACGGATATGGTGTCGTTAACACTTTTACGGACACAAATCGATCAATTTAAAACCAATGTAGATATATTTTTTCTCTGTGTCATGGGAATGTGTGTTATATGTAAGTATAAATTCTTTAATTAATTTTTTTTTTTAATTTAATTTTTTTTTCAAAATAGAAAATATATAATTACATTTCATCATTTTCAAATGCGAATTCAGAAAAGGATTGTTTATTGTTTGGCTATCCTATTTGCTGATTTTAAACAAACCAATTAAAAAAAAGTTTACTAAAAAGTTTCGTTAAGAGGTCTATTCTAAGAACTACATATACCAAACGATATTTGTATCTAAGGCATATTGCAGTATTCACTAGACCATTTGCCTACGATACATCAACTGAGAAAAGAAATGCCATCCTATTTTTTTTATTGATTTTTTATTTATTTATTTATTTATTTTGTTTAAGTGTCGGTATCCATCCGGAACACGTTAAAAGTGACTCATGCATCATAAACATTATTCAGGATTAAAAAATTATTAATTATATCACGCCTGTGTCTGTGATCTTCTAAAGTTGATAGATATAGTTTTTGTGATCGTTTCCGGTATGAGTTTTGTTGATCTCTGAATGTTCGTTGTAAGACGACATATTCCATGTCATATCTGCCAACTTTCCCGATTTAGTCGGGAGTTTTCCAATGTTCACTTCCGAGTCCCGCGTCCCGTTCGAAGGGATCAAATCGGGGTAATCTTCCGATTTCAGAGATCCCACTTGCTAGGTCAGAAGTAACCTTGCTATATTTGTCAAATAGGTAAGACTGACCACTTGAGATATATTTCTTCTTTTTACTGAATAAAAAATAAACACAGAACTTCAGTAAGTTAATTTTACAAATTCAGTTATCGTTGTCACGTTAGAAATTTCCGGAAAATCCTTTTTATCACCTTCTGATTCATTCCAGTGGCGTAGGTTGCAGGGAGGTGAGCAATTGTTCCCTCATTTTTTGACAACTTCCTACGCCACTGCCTACAATTGCCCCCTCATTTTTTGACAACTTCCTACGCCACTGCCTACAATTGCCCCCTCACTTTTTGACAACTTCCTACGCCACTGCCTACAATTGCCCCCACCCCCCTCCTCACTTTTTGACAACTTCCTACTTCACTGCCTACAATTGCCCCCCCTCACTTTTTGACAACTTCCTACGCCACGGCCTACAATTGCCCCCTCACGTTTTGACAACTTCCTACGCCACGGCCTACAATTGCCCCCTCACTTTTTGACAACCTCCTACGCCATGGTCGGCATGTGTGATATCACAAGTGATTAATTTAAATAAACTTCGAATGAATCTCACAATGTCATTCGCATTATGTACACCAAGTTAAATAAGTCTTCTAAAACTGAAATCTTCACCAACAGGCACTATCCTTCTCGATTCACATGTCCCGGTTCGCGATTTTGTTCACTTGACTGTCCTGACATATGATCTATTTTTCATAGACTTAGGTAAAAAAATAAGTAGTCATTTTGTTGACCATTTTTGGAGATTATTCAATTTATTTTGCAGGTTATCTATATTATTGTTACATTTATGTCCCTTTGAACATTTAGTTTGGTATTGTCTCACGCGAGGTGGATAGCGTCTGAGTATCATTCAATGATCTCATTGCGGAATCTCTAACTGTTGCGATATCATTATCTGTCGCGACATTTCTAACTGTCGAGATATCATAACCTGTTGCGACTTTTCTAACTGTCGAGATATCATAACCTGTCGCGACATTTCTAACTGTCGAGATATCATAACCTGTCGCGACATTCCTAACTGTCGAGATATCATAACCTGTCGCGACATTTCTAACTGTCGTGATATCATAACCTGTCGAGACATTTTTAACTGTTGTCATAATACTAGATATTGTAATATATCTAGTTGTTGTCATATCACTAGATATAACTGGCTTTCGGCATCAACATCTTCAACACTTAAAATATACAAATCCTACTCAGTGAACAATCAAGATTTCTGCAAGGTGTCGTCGATAAAATCAAAGCCCAATCGTTATATCCCAAATATCGGTAAATTCCGGAATTTTCAGTATTTAGAAAATAAATTGTACAAACTTACATGATATTTGATTGATTATAACCGTAACTATGATGAAAATATAAACGACACTATTAAACAGCACCAATAGAACCAACAGGCGTCCTTATGTGTCGCCATTTTATAAACCTTAAACTTTACAGTGTACGCTATAAAGTCTCTGTTCCAACAGCGGTCGCCTGTATTTTCTTTTCTTTCTTGTTTCTTTTCGGAGCAATATGGACCCGCAATTAAATATAAAAATTACCAAGACATCGTTAACGTAACTTAAATTATGACAAGTCAATTCATCACCGAACTGACTTGATATTCAGTTAATATACCCATGTCATACTTTTGCATTTACACGTGTAAAAAGCTTATCTTGACGTCACGTATAACGATCAAATGACGTCACACATTCACAGATGGCTTGGTGACGTAACAATTCAGACGATAAATATAGAGCGGAATAAATCATAAAGTTTGACGAAGAAATTCCAATTATTTTCAATATTTTCTACAATCGATCATGGCCAATCAGGATATTAGATTAGTGTCCGCTTGATGTGTAATTCATGAAACTTTCACGAATTTTCATTTTAATTTTTCTTTAAACGAATAAAAAAAAACCCCTTCGACTCGTTTCATAAAAACACATATCAAATGGAAATTCATTTAAGGTCCTATGTATATTCTACGCTATTGGCTATTGTTACTTTAATGACATCTCAATCAGTCCACTTAGGAATATCCAGTCAATGGAGAGACCAACTAAAACTTTAATACTTTTGTTATTTTCCAACATAATTCTGTAAATTGACCCTTAATTTTTTTTACATAATTATGTAAAATGATTTTTTTTTTTTACATAAATCTGTAGATTGATCTTTTTTACACAAATGTTAATTAGCCAGTAAAGACCTACGTCAAATCTCCTCAGTATAACTAACAGGTAAATGTTTACCAACAAGTACACCGAAAGACTATTATTTCTTATAGTTGTTATTCTATGTACTGCGATGCGTGTGTTGGGGGTTTAATTACCATGAAACCAAAGGGAATTTCGGAGAAACAGAATATTTAATTTTCCGTTCGGAAATTGCATACTTCACTATTAAACGTTAGTATAGTTGAAACAATTCTTTACTAGAAAACCCGTGAAGCTGATTGAGATGTTGACATTCAATGATGTTCCGATAACAAATCTGTTACACATCAGCGATGTGTTGTACAATGTTATACTTGTATGTGTTATGTTATATAAACGTTCTGGTTTATTGCCATTTTTTAAACGGAAAGAAAATAATAATAACCAATCCAGGGATTAAACGTAACGATGTACAAACCGTCGACGCGCGTGGAGAGGATATAGGACCCGAAATAAAACAGGAAGTAGGCCATCTTTTTATTTTATCAGTCTCTTTGTATCATTATCATAGATGTGGCGACTTGGGATTGTCAGATGATTTACTAGCTCCCAACCATTTTAACGCCACTGATGTAGGGTGTTGTTCGTATTGATGATGAATCGACAGGAAGCGTAATAAAATATTTATTGGAGCACATCTGGTTCTGGTAGTAATGAGAGTTCAATAAGGCACTGCGTACATTTCTTATACTATAAGGTGTTTTGATATACATACTGATACAACACGTGTCTTTTGTTATAAAATTATAAGAACGAAAACAAAATCAGGTTCACAGATAAATCTATGTCAATGACAGGTATGAGTTTAAATACACTGTAGAGTACATAATTTTGTAGACTCTGAGCCATCTTTGTTTGTTTTTACTTGTGAGTGCGTGTGGAGTTGATTTCCAGATTCCAGATTATCGGGTCACGCACAGAAGTGTTGGACCCTAATCATTGATTTCATTCGGGGGCCATGTACATACAATTATTTCGCACAGGAAAACAAACCAGATTTGTTTTGATATAAAGCAAATGATCAGCATGAAATTCTGCTTATGGTAGCTACAGTAGAATCGGACAGAGTGCAGCAATATCGATGGATCAAATAGTAAACCTTCGAAGAGTTACTCCCCAGCTATAAGTTTTTCCCTAACTGCGGACATTACATATAATCTTCTATTAAACATGCGTTCTCATTGGCCAATTATTATGTTATCGCCCCAAAATGAAGAAAACCCGCTTGAAAAAGTCATTTCGTAACGTCACGTTTGATTGGCCAAAGAGACGGGGTAAAAAAATTATGAAAGGAGAGTCCACTATGTGAAAAGACATTGCAATATGTGATTAATTTTGATAGGATTAAGTTTAAATATTTATTTGATTTTGTTTAGCACCGACACAAAAACGGAGTACACTCTAAGCCATAACACCAAACTTGGAGTGTATTCTTGGCATAACCGCTTCGCACTTCACTTAGACATGGAATTAACACTGCTTTTAGTGTTATGACCCAATATTATATAGAGCATAGAAAGATTACCTTTCAATAACTCGTAATAATTGCTAGCAAAGTCACTTGGTGGACATATTTTAATATAAAGCATCTAAAAAGGCCCCAGGGTATATCTCGATAAAGCTCCATGTGTCAGTTGAATAGTATACATGTTCTGGAGGCGATGATTTGTCAAACTATCACATGCTATGGGCGTGTTATTATCGTGGTCATGAAAACTGAATATTTGGTAACACGATGCTTTAAAACATTCGCTGCAACTGACACTGATGAATGGTCATATGAGGGGAAATAAAGGTACAATTATTCACACTTATATATATACCCTATGCATACCCTAAGTGACTTTAAACTTTGATAAGAATATTTTCTGGTTTCATGCCAGTATGGATGTCACACCGTTTTTCGAATGAATGAATGAATGCAAAAAACAAAAATAACACTTGATTGTATAAATTTCATAAACCAATGAACGATTGCCATATAACAAATTACTATGCAGAACAGCTCACGCGACATGACCTGACGTCATTGACAGCTAATTCGCGCCATTTTCAGGCTTTCAAAATTCATTCCAAATGGAGATGTATTTAAATAAGATATTTTCCCCTCGATGGATCCGTTATTCATTCGTTATTTATTGTTTGTTTACTTTGTAAGATATATAAATATGATTTGGTAGTGTTTTTGTTAGCAGCATTAAATGACAGCGATCCACACGCCAGGTGGATGTGTAAACAGATATTTCCGTGATTCACATACATATATATATATTTACATATATAAATAAGATAATGATACAGACTGTTGAACTCCGTTCGTACCCCTTATTTTAACATGCATATAAACTGACTCCACGAAAAAGGAGATGGGTGTAATCGATCGGGTTTATCACAGCAAATGTTTATCTTTAAAACTCTGATGTTGCGATGTGAAGACTTGGCGTCGGTCGCTCTCCGTCATCACTGGTGTTAAATATACTGGAAATCATTTGTTTCGATTAAAATAGCCTCTTGTATGAGGAAAAAAGTAAGTTTTAAAGACATGGTTCAGATGGAGGAAATATGTTTTAAGATAACGCTTCCTGAATAACAGTACTTTTTTTCTATAATAATATATAAATTATAAATTTTACATTAAGAGGCGTGTTAACCCTGATATTAGTGTAATAACTTCCATTATCACATGGTTGACTTTTTTTTTTTACTAATTATGAATGTCCTATTGTGATGTCAAGTTTACTTACTGAAATGACGACACACACTAATAGATTCCTTTGTGGAAATATCCGTTTTCTACAATATTTGCCTGAGTAATGAAATCACGAAATGAAACGGATGATAAATTCGTTTCCTTTTTATATCTTATTTAAGAAAAGAGTCACAATTTTGTTCATTTAAGCTCGTCAAAATCTCGCTAAAGTTAGAAATTCTCATATTCATATGAAATGAAAACAATGAAAACCCTATAATTACTCGGAATTTCATTATTTGTGAATTTTTCAATTTTCTGAGTCTCTAGCGAGTAAGTTCTCAGACTCTTCATAAATTTGATACATTTAAATAAACGAAAACTGATGCAAGTTAAAGTCCACATTTTTATTTTAGATAATCGGTGATCAATGTAGGTATAATGGGCCCCGTGGACACAATTACACGGTTATAGATACTTCAGTTTTTGTTGATGTCATTCTTACGACCTCTTACGACCCCGTTAGGATTTCCCTTAAGTTTTGTCTCTATATTGCATAGATAACATTTTACAGTTTCAAAATGGATTTAATTGTGGTTACGAAACCAGACCACGTGGTAGACATTAGAAATTAACGATTCTGTTAAGCCAATCGTTAACGGCGACGGTTTTTTCCGGTGTGATTAGGATTTTCCTGAAGTTGTCGTCTCTATTTTGCATAGATAACATTTTACAGTTTCCAAATGGATTTAATTGTGGTTACGAAACCAGACCACGTGGTAGACATTAGAAATTAACGATTGTGTTTAGGCCAATCGTTGACGGCGACGGTTTTTTACCGTGTGATTACTTTGCCCGAGGCGATGTCTGAAATAGTTTATCTTGATCAAAGTCGCCCCAATACACCTACTTTTTTCATTTTATTCACGTTTATTTAAAATGACAATTTAAGTATCTTAACCGATATATTAGAAAGCATAAATATAATGAAAAACGACATGATAATGTTCTCTGATGTGTTGGTGATAATGGGAAGCTTTCTGTTGATATCTGTATAGAAGTGGACATAGGTGAAAAAACCGGAGAGTTTTGATGGAAGTGAAAGGTGTCATTTCACATAAATGTCTTTTTATGCGGTAATTTTTTTTAGTACACGAGTACTCTCGTACGTTTGTAGGTGACGAAGTGTTTAGGTCCGCATGAACTCATCATTCATAATAAAAGATATACATACATACACGTATATTTCATTTCTAGATCCTGAGTCCAAGTCTGAGCCTGGACTCGAGTTAAAATCTCGTCTCCTTTTATCTTTTTATGTATGTTGTGATGATTATATTTAGAGATAGATCTTATAACAAACGCCTTAGACGTCTCTCCAATCGGGGTTTAAAATACAAAAACTGTCGTAACTTTCAAATTCAGTAGGACTGTTCGTGCAATCTTTTCACATATACTGCTACTTATCCAGAGGAAAAACAAATTTCCAACCTGCCTGGAGCATAAAGCTGTTAGTTTTTTTTAGTTTAAACAATATTTTTATTCAGTAATAAGCATTTAATTACAGACAGGTACGCATAATCTTATGGGATGGGAAAACAAGCTTAAAGCTTATATTAATTCCTTTCCCATGTACATACAAAGACAAATATAAATCGGAAATGGAACACCTAACATCGACATTGGATGAAAAAGTAATATTTGGACATAACAATAAAACATATTAACTTACGTATACGCACATGTGGTGGATAGAATTACAAAATGTAATTTACAACTTAAGTAGTGGCGCCTTAATTTATTGGTATGTAAAAAAGGTTACCTTTCCAAGCTCCATTCAGATCTATGAAACAATACATAATGTACAGTTTTATAATAAGAATTAAAGGACAAAAAATATTAGGTAAAACGTTTACTAAGCTTGATATAATTTTGC